>NC_143058.1:57476590-57779621 GCF_052426305.1 Pelodiscus sinensis
TTGGATCCACATTTACAACCGCTTTGGTCATAAGTGGAGATGGCCATAAGTCAGGGAGCGGCTGTACTGATCAAGAACCGGGATCACTATCTATCTATCTATAAAAAACATGCCATGATTGGGTCTTCTCTCTGGCCTTTCAGTAAATTCTGGACTCATCAAAACTAGTACACTTTCTAAATACTTGGCTCTTCTAGAATGCTCTCAGCTAAGGGTTGTAAAGCCCTTGATGTACGAATAAAGCAAGCCTCAAATCATTGCAGTGAGGTGGGCACGTATTATTGCTCTGATTTTAAAGAGGGAAAATAGAGATACAGAAAGAATATGTAACCTGCCTACAGTCACACACACAGTATGTGGCAGAATTAGAAAGAAAATCCACATCCTGTAGTTCCAAGCTTGAACCCTCAATCCTCCTTTTGCATTTCTAGCAGTAATATACATGAGAGTTGTAATTCCACACACCTGCTGAATGTAGAGTGTAGTCATGGTGATAATATGGTTAATGTAGGAGCAAGTCCCAATCTCTTCCACATTTGCCAGATTTCTGTAGAAGCAACATGAGCCACAGGGATTTGTACATTATATTATTATTTGAACGGGCCTCTGAAGCTTTATCTAGCATTCCATATAAAACACAGAAGTGTCAACATTTCAAAAAATAATCACAAAAATAATATACAGTAAAGTTTATTCAGCTCATATGACAATACTATACATATGTCTTTTAGCGAGAAGAAAACCAGAATCCGATGAGAGCTCCATCCCTATCTGGTTTATCTGAAATCTCAGATTTCACAAGCTAAATTGATTCACAAAGCATTCTAAATAAAGAACTCAGAAAGGGAATCTGATACCAAAGACAACTATTACTTCTCTCATGTCATTAAGAAAACTAAACTCCAATGAGTCCATTTTCTACAGGCATCTAAAAGTATACTTTAGAACACTAACCAAATCACACAAGGCGAAAGAAAACCACTCATGCTTGCACACTATAGGTTTTACAAAAACATTTCTCAACTGTTGAGATAAGCCACTACAATATAGAGTTCAGGGACCAAAAAAGGGTATTTTTCAATAAGTGATTAAAATTGACAAAGCACAGAAATCTGAAGCTAGAGCTACTACTGTTTCCTTAACATATCTTTAGTATTTTAGCATAAATTGGGCACAACTATCTCTTGCCATACAGCACCTTTCCATTGTTCTGATGAGGTGGAAGGACCAAAGGTTTGGAAATAGTTCCCAAGGAATATCCCCAGCAAAAGGAAATTTGTCTGGCCAGAGTAGAGCTAGGTCCTCTCTAGACTGCATTATGGGGAAGTGTTGGGAGGTGAAGAGGGGACAAGGCCAGTGAGAGAGCTATGTTCATTTCACAGCTATGTTCATTTCACCAAGGGATAGTCACTGAGAGCAGCTTTGGCTCAGACTCGGTTAGAGATAAAATGGTTGTATTCTTAACTGTTAATGAACAATTTCAAATTTGGGAGAAATGGACTTTTTAGACCCACGCTTTATGATTGTTTGGTAGATGGTGAAGCAACATCACAAAAATAAGAAACATTTCGGAAGATGCCAGATAAATCAACGAAGCAATAAGGTCAATATTTTCAAAATATTTCCTCAACTATTTAAGGGACATATAAGTACGTTAACCAGTTAATCAACTCTCCCTTTTGGAGTTATTTCATGACAAAAACATATCAGCAGCCTGCTTTCTTTAAAAAAAAAAAAAATCTTATTTCTGTTATGTAATATAGATCTGAACATTCATATACCTAGTTTAATTACAAATAATAGGATGCCATTTTCTCCTCACAATCCATTTCTCACTGTGACTTTCTTAATCCATATTACTGTGGGGAGGGGGGGAGGGTTTCTTTCATTATACCATATCTTGAGTCTCTGTCTCTACTAGACAATTGTTGTGTCACACTATATGTATATTAAGAATCTTTATGTATATAATAGCAAGTGAGTCAAGATTTCCCAGACAAAACAAAATATTGGTGATAATAGTGGCTGGACAGAATACCTGCAAAGAATAATGAAGAATTTGACAAGCAAAAGCGAAAGGGCTTGCTGCTCCTCCTCTAGTCCATCTGACATTTTTTGGACACATTGTAGCAGCTGAAGTCTCAGAACCTGCAGAATATTATCAGGAAGCAGTGATATTCCTGGAGGTACATCATCCACCCTTTAAAAAATACATAAAATAATTAGTGTGTGAAAGGAAATTTTTTTATTAATACATCTTGTGTATCTATGTGCATTGTATCAAACTATACCACACAAGTCCCCAAATTAGGCTGACTGGGAGTTCACATACATTTGCTGGTGATCCACAGAAAACTTTCTAGTCACATTGTGCTAGCTCCACTTCCTTGTTCTCAGCTGTTAAAATTGTATTGAAAGGCAGCCAAAAATATTTTAAATTGTTTTCTTAACATTACTGTTTCATGTAAGTAACTGCTCTCCTTACATAGCAAAAGTAGGGGAAGTGGTCCAAATCAAGGAGAAGATAATCCAAAGTACCTTTTCTGTACTAAGATTTGAGCAGATAAAAGTAACTAAATACAGTATCAACAACAATTAGGCACTGAAACTCAATTACTAAATGTCCACAGGGATACTCTTTGGTATCCTAAGGCACACAAATAAAGGAGTTTGATGGTAAAAAACTGGAGAATAACTGAGAAAACTGGAAAATAAGGGAGATAGAAAGTCCCTGAATCTAATTCCTGGAATTTCTTTAGTACATCAATAATTGCTACCCCATCATTATTATTTTCTGGATACAAAACCAGAAAATAGATTTGTTCCTCTACTTATTTTAAAAGGCAAAGAAAAAGAAAGCCCAGCACTGATAATTTGGAATAATCAATGTATCAGAGTCCTAACATGCACAGACGTTACCATAGGGAATCATTAAATACTCTCAACACTTGATCTTGCTATGCTCAAAAGATTTGTATAAAATATCAGAGTGTCTCAGAAAAAGAAAACTGCAAACAAAAGCAAGGCCAGAACACACAACACTACTATAATCAGGTTATTCTGGTTCAACAACATCCTCAGATGGGTTGGAGCAGCAATGTTTACCAGGCTCCTTCGGTCAATATCTCACTCACTGAGTGCAATTTGCAGTCCTAGAGCTGTTCATCCACTCTTTCAGCTAGTGAAGAGAGGCTCTGTGGCGTCCACTGTCTGATATGGGAGGGATACTTCACGGAAACACTTATGGGAAAACGAAGAGCTGGGCTACAACTGAACGCTTGCAAACCTAGTGAGGAGAGCTTTAAACTAGGTTTGTTGGGGGACAGTGACCAAAACCCTGAGGGGAGTGGGAAAGCCAGATACTGGGAAGAAATGCAAAGAGGAACAAGCAACAAAGGAGGACCCCTGATTTGAATGCAGAGAGTAGGGCGATCAACTGGCTATCTAAGGTGTTTGTACACATTGCAAGAAGCCTGGGTAACAAACAGGAAGAATTGGAGGCCCTTGCCCAGTCCAAGAACTATGATTTCATTGGGATAACAGAGACTTGGTCGGATGACACGCATGACTGGAGCGCTGTAATGGAAGGGAATAGACTGTTCAGGAAGAACAGGCAAGGGAGAAAAGGAGGAGGAGTTGCACTGTCTGTAAGAGAGCACTATGATTGCTCAGAACTCCGGTATATAGAGGGAGAAAAGCCTGTTGAGAGTCTATGGGTCAAGTTTACAGGTGTAAGCAACAGCAGTGATGATGTGGTTGGTGTGTGCTACAGGTTGCCGGATCAGGTGGATGAGGTAGACGAGGCTTTCTTCAGACATATGACAGAAGTTTCCAGATCACCAGCCCTGATTCTCATGGGGGATTTTAATCACCATGACATCTGTTGGGAGACCAATACGGCAGTACACAGACAATCCAGGAATTCTCTGGAGAACATTGGGGATAGCTTCTTGGTACAAGTGCTGCAGGATCCAACCAGGGGCTGTGCGCAGCTTGACCTGCTGCTCACAAACAGGGAGGAACTAATAGGGGAAGTAGAGATGAGTGACAACCTGGGAAGCAGTGATCATGAGATGGTAGATTTCAGGATCTTGACCAAAGGAAGAAAAGAGAATAGTAAAATACACACCTTGGACTTCAGAAAAGCAGACTTCGATTCCCCCAGAGACCTGATGGGCAGACTCCCCTGGGATGCTAACATGAAGGGGAAAGGAGCCCAGGAGAGCTGGCAGTATTTTAAAGAAGCCTTACTGAAGGCACAGAAAGAAACCATTCCAATGCGTAGTAAGAGAAGCAAATATGGTAGGAGACCAGATTGGCTTCACCAAGGATTTCCCTGGTGAACTCAAGCACAAAAAGGGAGTTTACAAAAAGTGGAAACTTGGACAGATGACTAGGGAAGGGTATGAATGTATAGCTCGAGAATACAGGGGAGTTATCAGGAAGGCGAAAGCGCAATTGGAATTGCGACTCGCAAGGGATGTGAAGGATAACAAGAAAGGTTTCTACAGACATGTTAGCAAGAAGAAGGTGATCAGAAGGCATGTAGGGCCCTAACTGGATGAAGGAGGTAACGCAGTGACAGATGATATGGGGAAAGCTGAAGTACTTAATGCTTTCTTTGTCTCTGTCTTCATGGACAAAGTCCCAGACTAATGCGCTAAGTGACACAATATGGGACGAAGATGGAAAGCCCTAGGTGGGGAAAGAACAGATTAGGAACTATTTAGAAAAAAACTAAAAGTACATACATTCATGGGTCTGGACTTAATACATCCGAGGGTACTGAGCGAGTTGGCAAATGTCATTGAGGACCCTTTGGCCATTATCTCTGAGAAGTCACGGAGATCGGGAGAGATCCCGGATGATTAGAAAAAGGCAAATGTAGTGACCATCTTTAAGAAAGGAAAGAAGGACAATCCAGGGAACTATAGGCTTACCTCAGTCCCTGGAAAAATCATGGAGGGGATCCTCAAGGAATCCATTTTAAAGTACTTGGAAGACGGGAAGGCTATCAAGAATAGTCAGCATGGATTTGTGAAGGGAAATGACCGATCTGATAAGCTTCTATGATGAGGTAACTGGCTCTGTGGATATGGGAAAGTCAGTGGATGTGATATATCTTGACTTTAGCAAGTCTTTTGATACGGTCTCCCACAATATTCTTGCCAGCAAGTTAAGGGAATGTGGATTGGATAAATGGACGGTAAGACGGATAGAAAGCTGGCTGGAAGGTCAGGCCCAGTGGGTAGTGATCAACAGCTCGATGTCAAGTTGGCGGTCGGTTTCTAGCAGAGTGCCTCAAGGCTCGGTTCTGGGACCAGTTTTGCACAAAATATTTATTAATGACCTGGATGAGGGGATGGATTGCACCCTCAGCAAGTTTGCGGAGGACACTAAGCTAGGGGGAAGAGGTAGATATGCTGGAGGGCAGGGATAGAGTTCCAGAGTGACTTAGACAAACTGGAGGATTGGGCCACAAGAAATCTGATGTGGTTCAACAAGGACAAGTGTAGAGTCTTGCACTTGGGATAGAAGAACCCAAGCACTGTTACAGAATGGGGACCAACTGGCTAAGTAGCAGTTCTGTAGAAAAGGACCTGGGGATTACAGTGGATGAGAAGTTGGACATGAGTCAACAGTGTGCTCTTGTAGCCAAGAAGGCTAATGGCATATTAGGTTGCATTAAGAGGACCATTGCCAGTCGATCCAGAGATGTGATTATTCCTCTTTACTTGGCTCTGGTGAGTCCACAGCTGGTATAGTGTGTCCAGTTCTGGGCCCCCTATTACAGGAAGGATGTGTATGCATTGGAGAGGTTCCAGCGGAGGGCAACCAAAATAATTAGGGGGCTGGAGCATATGACCTATGAGGAGAGGCTGAAGGAGTTGGGTCTGTTTAGCCTGCAGAAGAGAAGAGTGTGGGGGTGGGGGGATTTGATAGCAGCCTTCAACTTCCTGAAGGGAGGTTCCAAATAGGCTGGAGAAAGGCTGTTTTCAGCAGTGATGGATGGCAGAACAAGGAACAATGGTGTCAAGTTGCAGTGGGAGGTATCCAGGTTGGATATTAGGAAAAACTATTTCACTAGGAGGATGGTGAAGCACTGAATGGGTTACCTAGGGAAGTAGTGGAGACTCCATCCCTATAGGTGTTTAAGTCTCAGCTGGGTTGATTTAATTGGGATTGGTCCTGCCTTGGGCAGGGGGCTGGACTTGATGGCCTTCTAAGGTCTCTTCCAGCTCTATGATTTTATGACCCAGTCTGCAACAGCCTTTAGTTAGAACTGGATATGGTAAGCAAGAGAAACCACACATCTTTCTGTGAAGGCAGCCTCCTCTTTCTAGATACAGGCAACATATTTCTCCACTGAATTAGGTATTAGCCAAAGTGGTGGGTTTTTTGTAGATCTTTTTCTTTTAAAGACAGGAGTCAGAAGTTCATTCACAAGTCAAGCTAGCATTCTAACATGGATACTGATTCACTAGCCATATTATTTCCTTTCTCCAGGAATGCAAAGTCTGAACCTAAACCAGACCTGTTGAGGAAACCATACTTAACACTGAGGGACTGCACCACAGGGCCAGGCTTGAGATTGGGCTCTACACTGCACACGAAGCCTGGGCTCAGACTCCAGCTTGAGCCCGAGCACCACTTCTGTCCACACACAATTCTCTCTGACTCAGTCAATGAGCGCACAAGGCCTGGATTCTAGGCCACTACTAGCAGTGTGGGTCAGAACCCCATCTCCCTTTTAACTCCAAGACTTGGCATTTGACAATATGGACATAGTTCAAACAGCAGACCCGAATCAGAAGATCTGCATAGTGCAATAGGCTACATAGGGCTGTGAGACTCAGGTCCAGGAACTGCAAACTGAGGTTTGCAATGCTGTATGGACACTCAAGCACTGGGTTAGAAACAAAGCCTGAAATCCAAAAGCCTGAAATCCAAAGACTATGCAATGCAGACCCCACAATGGTAAATTCACTTGGCGCCACATGATGGAAGAGACAGCAAGGGAGCTACTAGGAGGGGTCAAAGGTCAATTCACTGGTAATTGTGAACCACTGGCTTTCTCCACACTGGTAACTTATGTCACGGTAACTTATGAACCTTTGGGTGACAAAACTGCATGAGCGTTCACACTGCAGCATGACTTTTGTTGGAAAAAAGACCATTTTTGTCAGCAGAAAACTTCCAGCTCCGTGAAGGACTTTTTTTTTCCCTTTTCCTCTCCTTGTGTTGTCAACAAACATATAGTGTAGACACCTCTCAGCATTTTGTCACTGATATCGGCCTCCAAGAAGTGGCCCTAAATTCCCAATCAGCCATTCTTGTCAGCATTTTGATCCTGTCATCAGGTGACCAGCTACCAGCCCCACCCTCTTGCAAACCCTGCAAAATGTAGGTCTCCTTTCCTGCTGGCTGGCTTTGCTATGCGAGTTCATTGGAAAGGATAGTGATTCGTTTCATCCACGTGGCTACTGAGGCATTTGATGCAATGTATGAGGTACCCCACTCAGTGCTGACCTTACAAATCGTGGTGCCTTACGTAGCCTGAGCACCTGGACCACACCCTCACATCTGGCTCAGCATGTAGTGGTCTCATGGCATCTTCCCAGCTGCCCATGCTTGGCCATTGCACCAAACACTCCCCTACTTGGGCTGCTGCACAGCTCTCCGATTTGATCAGTGTATGGGGAGGAGTCTGTTCAGTCCTATCTGAGAGTAACCCATAAGAAATGGGACATGCTGCAGGGCAGAACAAAGATTTAAGAACTCAGACAAGCCTATCAGAAGGCTTGTGAAACAAACTAATGCTCCAGTGCTTCTCCAAGGACCTGCTGTTTCTATGAGGAGCTAGATGCTATCCTCAGCAGTGACCCCATCTCCCCTATCAAGAGCCTCATGGATACTTCACTGTACTTCCTCTACGCCCTCTGAGGACCTGTAGGGTCAGGAATTCAGTCACAGTCCCCCGCATCAGAAAGCCCTGCACACTTGCAGCAGTACAGCATCAATGGTGGACTTCTCTACTCCAAACTGATTTGCAAATGACTGGTAGCAATCGGGAGTTACCAGCTTTCAAACAGGAATTGCCACACACTTCTCAGCCAAAAGGGCAGCTCTCATTCTGGTGTCCTTGCGGTGCAGGGTGGGGCCAACTCAGTGCACAGCTCCAGGAAGCTTTCCGCCTGTAGTCAATTGTCTTCATCCCATACCTTCATGGCGATGTGATCCCACCAATCAGTGCTGGTTTCCCTAGTGAAAAATGGCCGCTCTACCCTGTACCACTGCCCATCATGAACACACTCTGGTTCCTCTGAATCTTCTTCCTCTGTCAGTAATTTCAAGATGATCTCCTCTGCCACGCACTAGGACCTCACGACAATTAACAGAGCATGAGAGAGAAGGGCAGGATCCATTCTCTCTCGTTGCAGGTGCCAGATTGCACACCAAGGAATGGCATGCCCCACACTCTATTCTGTAGTCCCACACCACCTGGCAACAGATGGTGTCACCAGGCACTGTGGGATACATACCCATGATGTGTCACTCCTGCTGTCGATGGGGGGAGCTCCAAATGTGAATATGATCTGTCAACGGAGGGGCAAGTGTGAACATGTTTTGGTAACTTTGACAGGGTTGACTTCTGAGTGTAGACATAGTCTGACATTACAGAAAGAGGGTATCAGCAAATCACCAAAACCTGAAAGTGAAAGAAATCTGATGGATCTTTAGACCTAAGGTAGATCTTTCAATCTTGCTTCAATATAAAGCCTTAATCCATCACACTAATTGTGTGAATGGAAGTCAAGCAGTCTCCATATTATGTTCATCCTGCTGCAGTTTAAACACACAGATTAGCATATTTACAAAAGAAAGCTGCACTTAAGAATAGAAAAGTTGCAGAAAAGCAGACTGCACTTTTTAGCCATAAACTCCTGGTAAGTGTGTAATTTATTTTAACTTTAAATCATTTTTATGGATTTGAACTCCACCATAAAAGTATATAAAAACAGATGTTTCATTCATTTTGCAACAACTTTCTTTAAGCTCCTTGGTTATAAATGTAACAGCATGTAAATAAAAAACAAAAGGAAAACTGATGACATACTCAGAGGCTGCCTTTGTTGGAGTTATTATGGTTATTAAGCAGTGAACATTTCTTCCCCATTCAGCAAGGTAAATCTTTAACCAACTCACTATAGTGTACTCGCCTTCCCAATGGAAATGGTGTAAGATCCACTGCTTGAGATGCTTATGTTTAGATCTACACTTGCAGAGATTTTATGCTGTCAGTTTCACCAGTGATAGGAACCAGTAAAAGAAAAGCACCAGTTTGTGTGCTCTCTTAGGATCACAGGAGTCAGAGTGTTTACAACTGCAGCACTTCAAGTTTCTGATGAGAGCAGCAATCCCACAGTGCAGCTTTCATGGGAAAGGGTGTGATCACAGGGCATCCTTAGTCCCTACACTAAAACCTCTTTCCAAGCACTGGTCAGCTACAGTAACGCAGCATTGCTGCGAGCAGGGGATCATTTGCTCCATGGAGCAAGCATTGTCTCCTGGCCAAATGATAAGTGAGCACTTGCCAAGAAACCAGGAAGGGGAGTTTCAAAAGTTCACAGGACTTTACAGTAGGCGGGGCAGACATCTATTTACCTGGCAACAGAGCAGCAGAGGTGCTGGCTAGAGTGGTCAGGTAGGCACTGCGGGATATTCTGCAGAGGCTACAAACTCTGTATACAGCAAGACCATCTCCTCGTTTGCACATCACCACAAAAGAGCATCACTGGTAAAAGCTGTAGGCCTCTTGTGGAGGTGGTTTTCTTTTTGTGGTGAAACTTGTGAATTGTGCCACAAAAAGTCATTTGCAAGTATAAACACTCCCAGAGTTCTTACACAAAATAAAGGACTTTTTTCTGCTCCTAATGGCAAGTTTAAGACATGCCCTTTAATCTTAACTAGATAAAATACTATAAAAAAATTAGTGAGCCCAATCATGCCTTGGTATGGGGTTGCAAAAAAGTCCAAGTCTACAACCCATAGTTCTCTCTCTGGCCTACAATAATAGCTCACCATCTTTTATCCACACTTCCCAAACATACAAATCAATTTAGAGCTTTTTGAGATCTGTATTATACAAAATGGAATTTTTCAGGTTCCCAAACTTGGTACACAAGATTTAAAAAGAAAATGATTTCATGGACAGAAAAAAGTTTAAGGTTAGACCACTGTGATATCACTACTCATTGAAACTCAAATCTCAGAGCCAACTCAGTCCTTCATGGCTCAGAGAAAAGTAAATTAGAGTGCCATGGAGTCAGCTGTGTTT
Organism: Pelodiscus sinensis; assembly: GCF_052426305.1. Taxonomy (NCBI): domain Eukaryota; kingdom Metazoa; phylum Chordata; order Testudines; family Trionychidae; genus Pelodiscus; species Pelodiscus sinensis. The sequence goes on from NC_143058.1 coordinate 57,486,930, forward strand.
TGGTCTTTTGGCTGATTAAAAAATGAAATTATATATTCTCATCACGGACATAAGATCCCATGACATTTTTCATGAAAGCAGGGTTCCTTTGTTCAAAAATGTCTTTTCCCTGCCCTGTATTAGAGACAGGCACTCATTCCAGGTGCCTTTTACTCAGAAATGTCTACTCAGGGCTGCATGCGTATGCAATACCTGTAAAGCATTTGAAGATACTATAAAATGAAAAAACATAAGAATGGCCAGACCCGATCAGAACAAAGGTCCACAATCATGTCATCTGACAGAGGCCAAAGCCAGGTGCCCCAGAGGGAATGAACAGAACAGATAATCATCCCGTCACCCATTCTCAGCTTTTGGCATGTATAGTGTATATATTGGCATATAAATACACAAAGTACTTTAATTCCTCAATTCAGTTTATAGAGCACAACCACTTCCAGGATCGAAGACAGAATTAGCTTTTTATTAAAATGTACAAAGGAGAAGCAACTCCGGGACACAAATTAGAGATTTGCTTTGGTACAAGTGAATGCAATGGTGTAAAGTTGTATCTCCATATTTATTTTGAATTACTTGTTTTTGGTTCTTTCATATTTTTTCTCTTTGAAATTCTGCATCATCAAATTTACATTTTATAACGTACAACAAAATAAATGCAGAAGGATGTCAACATGTATGACTGTATCTCAGCACAATCAGGAATGGAAAGAGTAATTTACTGTTAAAATCAAATAAATATCTTGCTATGAGACAATTTAGTTCCAACCACCAAAACACCTGCCTCAACCTTCTGTGGCCTAGAAATTTTCTCTATTAATTTGTTACATCCAATTCTATACAATCTGACTCTTTTAGAGCACAGCAACAATCTTGTCATTAATCTCAGCAAAATACTTAATTTTATATTGAGCTTATAAAACTGTCATTCTGCACACTGACAACATAGCCACTGTTGTGCACAGTTTAGCTTTATGTTTGTTTTTTCCTTTTACTCTTTTGTGAATATTGTGATTAAAAAAATAAACACAATTATGTATTCATAAACCTTTCTAAACCTTCCTCATTTAGTTAAATTATTTTACTGTGCTCAACTGTTTTACATTCATGGTTACATGCAGCCCTCCCCTCGTGTATCCACGCAGCTGTCTCTGTATTAGAGACAGCAGTGCAGGGGGAGGAAAGGGGAAGGGGCCAGTATGCATGGGGAGTGGGCTTAAAAACAACTTTCCTCTTCCCCCTACCTATCAGAGACAGCAGCAGCATGGGAATGGAGCAGAAGGGAGCTGGTACACATGGGGAGCCAGTATACATGGGGAGCCAGCCTGCTACCCTCCGTTCCCTCACACTGCTGCCTCTGATACAGAGGCAGCTGCATAGGGTAGCAGGCAGAAGCCCTCCACGTATAACTGGTGAAATTTTCAGCAGTTATATGATTGATTACTTAAATGCATTTTAACATTCCTAGTCTTAATAGTCAAGTAAAAAAGCAGCTTAGTGTCAATTTTTTTTCTACGGTTATATTCAGTATCTGAGAGAAATCTTATATAGTTGAACACAATCTTAGCTCATCCTTAATATCAAAATAATGCCACAGATTAAATCGCAGAACTGCATCTACTATCCAGATCTTTTCCTTCTACTTTCTATTAAACCACCAAAACACTATTTCATACACCAAGTTTACTGCAAAATACTTACTACAGCAATATACACAGAGTTGTAATAAGTAAATTTCTGCTAACAAAAACAAATTCATGTTGATGCAATTTCCTGGTTTGATGCAAATACCTGTGTACCTTGCTTCATCATTAGCAACTCAAATTTGACCTTTAAAGAATGAGAGTGCGCTAGTCAAGAAATACTGGGAAGAACAAAATAATTTTATTACATATATTTTAAACGGGACTTGCAGCACAGCCAGTTTCTCTCCAGACATCAAACAGAAGATGAGCAGATGTGTATTTCTACATACCTAGTGGGAAGCTTCTCAAAATCCACATCCAGAAATTGTTCATAGCTAGAAACAAAACTATCCAGCCAGAGCTGCAAATAATCTGGGTCTTTCTGTAAAGTGAAAGGAACACATTAAGAAAACTTGTTCTGAAAATCATCAGTAAAAATAACCCATATAAGAAATGATACGGTCTACAAGAAAAAAAAAAGCATTTAAAAATGTTATTTAGAAAAAGCTTTGATGGGCAAAATTAAATTTTAGTCAAACCCAAGAGACTGTCATCAGACATTCCCAATCAAACTGAGCTCTTTGCAATTACAGGCAGTCCCTGGGTTACGTACAAGATAGGGACTGTAGGTTTGTTCTTAAGTTGAATTTGTATGTAAGTCGGAACTGGTACATATTGTAGGGGAAACTCTAGCCAAACATTTCTCCAGAGCTCAGTTTTATTCTCCCACACCTCACTTCCCTCAGTCCTTCATTCTCAAGCTGAGGTGTCTGCTGAGAAAAGCCGCTCCGCGTCTCCCTGGTCTGCTGCGGGGGGCGCTAGCTTCAGGTCTCCCTGGTCTGCTGGGGGGAAGCAGCTAGTGCGGGGTTGCTTCACCCTGTTTGTAAGTAGGGATCCGATGTAAGTCGGATTCATGTAACCCGGGGACTGCCTGTAGTTGCACTTCCATTTTAGTACTTCTCTGCTTCCCGCTATCAGTTTCAAACAAAATATTTTAGACATTCTATAAGCAGCCTCAAAAAACTCTCCAGTGGTTTTCAGCTTCCTAAAATAAGAACATAAGAACGGCTATACTGGGTCAGACCAAAGGTCCTTCTAGCCCAGTGTCCTGTCTGCCGACAGTGGCCAATACCAGACGTCCCAGAGGAAGGGAACACAATATGTAATCCTCATGTGATCCCTCTCCTATCACCTATTTCCAAACAGAGGCTAGGAACACCATTCCAACCCATCCTGGCTAATAGCTATTGATGGACCAAACTTCCATGATCAATCTAGCTCATTTTTTTAACTCTCTTAAAATCAATATATTCTTTTCTGAAGGGATTTAGATAAAGTGCTCTGTATTTTGCAGTAGAATTAACTAGGATAACACTAGACTCCAAATTTTAAGAAATATAACTTTTTTCTGGACCCATATCCCACTTCCTGAATCACTTCAATATAGGACTCCATTTGTCCTGTAATCCAGCAATAACCAGGCAAAAGATCATATATGGAATAAAAATTCATAATATTAGCACTGTATATAACTTCATACCAGAGTATCACATTGGGAAGTGATCGCTATTAAAATTTTAATTTTCTGTAATTTTCACAGTTGTACTTCATCTCCTTGAAATATAAGGAGGTCAGCCTGAATATACATCATTGTTCTTTGTATTATGATAGTCAGGACTGTGCTGGCTGCTGTACAGTACTGAAACAAAGATCTTATACTCTAAATACACAAAACAAAGAGTGAGGAGAAAGACCAAGTGACCACAGGGACAATGGATTGCTGTCATGGAAGTGAATTAGAACTTAACAGGACATCAGCCAACCATCCCCTGTACACAGACAGAAGTCCAGGGCATGGGGGTGGGTATAAGAGGTAAGGGAGGCAAAGCTTTCCTTGGGTCTTCGTGCCCAACCTCTCCTCCCATGCGTATTCTGATGGTTCCTGCAGGCCCCCACAGCAGGCTGTGGCAGCCTGGTGAGTTTTCCTCAGGAGGGGATCTAGTAACTTAGGCAATGTCTACACTGGAAAAGTTTGGCAACAAAAAGTTGTCAACAAAGTTGACAAAACTGAAAACTCAAACCTGTTTTTCTACCACCCTTGTCAACATTTCATGGCCACATTGTTAGCTCCCCTGTCAACAGAAAGAACAAAGCAATGTGGGTAAACATCCCACAGTGCCTGGTGTCACCTTCAGTCACTAAGCACTGTGGTAATGTGCAGCGTAGTGCTAGGCATTGTGGGAATGTTTAAAACATCCCACCAGACACCTCTTTGCTTCTTAGCTCTCCCTGGGCTTCTAGCTTACTTTTGTGACACTTGAGTGACAGCCCTTGGGCATCTGCTGTGAGATAACATGGGTGTCTCAGTTCTCTCCCATGTTGTGTTGAAACTGCTTAGGATATCACGCACTGATGCACTCAATAGCAGAGGACGAAGACTTGGATGCGGACAACAACGTGAGTGGCAGGGACAGCACCAAAATGGCATTGCATTGGGCTGTCACAAATCAGCTGTACACACAGTTGAGTGTCGATTTTGGGTGAGGAAAACCAGCACTGAGTGGCTGGATCACATTGTCATGCAGGTGTGTGATGAAGATCAGTGCATGCATAAATCAACTTCCTGGAGCTGTGCACTGAGCTGGCCCCTGAACTGCGGCACAACGACACCCGAATGACAGCTGCTATCTCGGCAGAGAAGTGTGTGGCCACTGCTGTGTGGAAGTTGGCAATTCCTAATTGCTACCATTCAGTTGCAAATCAGTTTGGAGTGGGGATGTCTAACATCAGGGCAGCACTGCTGCATGTGCGCAGGGCAATAAATCAAATTTGCTGTGCAGAACGGTGACTCTGGGCAATGTGGATGACACAGTGGCTGGCTTTGCTGACATAGGCTTTCCAAATTTCTGGAAGGGCAATCGATGGCACACTCGTATTGTGGAACCACCCCACCTTGCCTCCGAGTACATTAATCGGAAGCGGTACTTCTCCAAGGTGCTTTGGTGCTTACAGATGCAGGATGGTCTAGAAAGGTGCATGATGCACACATCTTCCAGAACAGAAAGTTACGGTGGGGCATGTGGAAATGCCCATAGTGATCAAGGTGATGCGTCTTACCCTTTATAGCCCTGGCTCGTGAGGTCTTACATGGGGCACCTGGACAGCAGTAAGGAGCGGTTCAACAACAGGCTAAGCTGATGCCACACGGTTGTTGAATGAGCCTTCAGCAAATAGAGGCACCTCCACCTTGCTTTCAATGGCAAGCTGGACTTTTCGGAAGATCATATCCCCAAGGTGGTAGCCACATGCAGTTGCTTACATCATGTGAGAGAGAGTAAGAAAGAAGAGTTTGGCTGTGTGTGGAACAATGAGACACAGTACCCGGACGCACAGTTTGAACTGCCAGGCACTCGTGCTGTCAGACGAATCCATAGGGCGGCCACTAATATCAGGGAGGCTCTTAGGAACCACTATGCATTGGGGTTGCTTCCCTGTGTCATCCCACTGCTTATCCTGAGTGAGGCATTCCCATGAAACCCAAGGGATATTTTGGGCTTCCACAGGGGCCAGAGTGATTTGTGTGGAATGTGTCACACAAAATAAAACTCATGGAAACCTGCATCAGATTTGTTTTTATTGATGTCTTTCAATCAGGATGTTCAGTGGCAAGATATGGTAAGAGTTACTGGAAAACCTCACAAAGGAGTTAATGTCTAGCTGTTAGTCACAGCTGCTTTCACAGGGAATGGTGTGCTGGGAAAAAACATTACTTGACTGTGAAAATAAGTGTGTGGTTGTAGGAGGAAGGGTTAGTGAATAAAGAATTTTGCATGTGCAGCCATGGAGGCTGACGTGTGGGTGACTGCTGTGAAAAAAGTTCTGCATGTGTTGACAGTGCAGGCCTTTGGTTCTGTTCGCTCTGCATCTTGATAAGACACTTCAGCATTTCACTTTGATCTTTCATGATCTTAAACGTGTGCTCAGTGGTTTGTGTTCTCCCTTCCATCTCTGTAGCTCTTCTTTGCTCCCTTTTCTCTATTTGAAGGATTGAATGACGCAACGCATCATTGACCAAATCATCCCTCGTCTGCCGTGGTTTTTTCCTTAGTTGACAAAGTCTGTCTGCTGGTGAATGTGCCTAACTCCTCAAGGTCTGGTCTGGAAAAGTAACCACTAACAATGGACTGATGTACTATTCATGTAAAAGATTGTAATATTTCATTATTGTGCATCTCTCTGAACAAAACTTGCCACTTTTCTTTTTACCTAGAGGCAAACACAGATCTCTCCAGATCCTCTGATCATGTTGGGTTTTAAAGGTGGGGGGTGAAGGGAGGGAAGGAGTGTTACAGTCTGCGCTTGTGCAGCAGGTGTGCATGGAAACAATTTGTAATAACCCTATACTTGTCCACAGGCTGAGATTACTCTGACATATCCCTGCTGAAGGTTAACAGGAAAACACAGACTCAGCTTCACTCCCCTCCCCAGCCACAAGAGCAACTTCCCAAGTTGACTGCCCCTCCCACACCCCACGGCAATACACAGGAACCTACCACCCTCCTCCACTGCTGCCCACACCATGCCACTACAATATACAGCAACTTACCATTCCCTCCCTCCTTTAGCGGCATTAAAACTTACCACCCTGCATGACCACCAACCACCCCCCGTGTCTCTGCCCTTGTTTCATGACCCTGCGTCTGTTCTCGTCTTTAATGTTCCACGTACAGTTGCTGAGAGGCCTCACAAACCTCAGGACCTGAAAACACTGGTGCACTGATTGTCACCAGATTGAGCCTAACTCTTTTGTCCACTTCCGTCCCCAGGACAAGTGTCTCTGACTCTGTGCTATGAGGCGTATCTACATTCTTCTTAGGTTGACATGGAGTACTCACCCAGAATTGCATCCAGTTTTTTATAAAAACCAGCATGTTGCAAGTGAAGCATGAGACCAGCTTTCTTTGCCTTCTAGTACTCCTGCCAGAGTTCCTTTATCTTGGCCCTACATTTTAGGGCAGTGGTCTCCAATGTTTACACTCAAGATCACTTTTTAAATGACAGAACAAGCCAAGATCTATCCCTACGCCCTTTCCTAGAAGCCCCGCCCTCTCTATTCTCCTCACCATCACTTGCTATCCCCAACCCTTATACTGCTGCTTTTTTCCCCAATTCTTCCATAGGAAGAGGTGTTTCCAACATTAGGCCTATCTAGGCTGGACCAAATATCGGAAAAACCCCTTCTTTTGGAAGCTCCCTTATTCCTCGTGGAAAGAAGAATATAGGGGTGAACGGAAGATCATTTTTGCTCTTCCACTAAAAGAAGCGGAAGAACAAATGCATCCCTGGATGCAGAAGAGTTTTTCTGGGGTATCTCCAGAATCCTGAAAAACTCCTGCTGTCTAGCAGTACCCTCACTGGGTTGAGACAGGATGTGTAGGCTCTGGGGTGGGAATGAGGGATGTGGGTGTGGGAAGGAACGAGAGGTCCAAGCTCTGGGAGGAAATCTGGATGCAGGAGGTGGAGGAGAAGGGGACGCTGGCTCGGGGAGAGGGTGCGAGGCCTGGCAGTGTTGGGGTCAGATGTAAGGTTAAGGTACTAAGCAAGCCACAGACTTCTGGATGTGAGGGTTCAGGAATTTGGGTTGGGGTATGTGAGGGGCTCGGGGCAGGGGGTTCCAGTGTATGATAGGCTCAGATGTAGGGTCTGGGGGAAAGAGGAGTGCAGGAGTGTTATGATGCCGTAGCCAGATGGGGGCTTGGCGGCCAGGATTCATTTTTAAATAAAATACTATGTCAAACACAAAATACAGAAGCATTGTCTTTATTTCTGGGAAGGGCAGGGAACCTGTTTTGAGTCAGAGATCACTGACTCACAGAAAAGTCAGTTGGGGCCACACAAGTGAGATGCAAAAAAAACCTCCTCCAACCTGCCTGCCCCAAGTTTCACTAATGTGGCCCCCAACTGTGTTTGTGGGAACAGGGGACATAGTACTGGGGAAGGGTGCTATGGGTGCTTCAGTAGAGGACAGGGTGCCAGTGGGGACAGAGTTCTGCGGCGGGGGGCAGGAGAGGGGGAACAGGGTGCTGGGAGGGGAGAGAACAGGTTTCTGCAGCGGGGGACAGGGTGCTGCTGGGGAACAGAGTTCTGTGGCTCGGGACAGAGTTCTGTGCTTGGGAAGGGGGGGGGGAGGGAAACAGGGGCCAGTGAGGGCGGGGAGTCTCCGACACCCACCTCCTCCCAGGATTCCCCCCCAAGGGAAGCCAGCCTGCACCCCCTCCGGACCCGACCTCTCCCTCCCCCCCGTGGCATGGGGAAACCCCCGCACGTGCCTGCCCCAGGGCCAACCACCCCTCCTGCAGCGCGGGGAAACCCTCACATGCACCTCCCCTGGGGCCAACTCACCCCTCCTGCAGCGCGCTCCCACGGAGACGACAGCCCTCCTGCAGTGCAGGGAAGCCGCCACGCTCCTCCTCCGGGGCCGATGCCCCCTCCCGCAGCATGCCCGGCACACCACAGACCTGTGGGAGGGGAGCAGCCAGAGCACTTCCAGGACCCCCAGAAGTGAAATGAAGCTGCAGGACTTCCGTCCACCCCGCGGGAAGCCAGCACTACCTCCATTGTCGCTGGAGGTGGGTAGTGGGGCGTCTCAGGGGTGGGAGGAAAATGGGGGGGACAAATGCCTTGCAATCGACTGGACAATTGCAATCGACTGGTTGGTGACCACGGTTTTAGGGTGTCTCCATCATATCCCTTTGCACACAGAGCTCAAGACACGTGACTATACACATCCCAGTTCCTACGGATCACTAGCAACTACGATTGCTCCGGTTCTTCACCCCATATGCTGATAAGATCCAAAAGTTCTGTTGCTCCAGAGCGTTGAGTGATAGCCAGCCCTGTTTCCTTGAGAAGACACCATGAGGACCACCACAGAATGAGCCAGACAGCAGGAAATGGATTTTTAAAGTTCCTGGGATTTGCAGGTGAGAGGGGCGCATCTGTTTACCTGGCTGCTGAGCAGCAGAAGTCAAATATTGTCCAGAGTGGCTGATCTGGCATTGTGGGAAACATGCTGGAAGTCAATAAACGCTTGACAAAAAAACAAACTATTGTACACATGACTACTGTACATGATTGTGGACAATAGAGAGAATGAAGAGACAAAAAAAAAAAAAAAAGTTTTTTGGCTACAAAACTTGCCAGTGCAGGCAAGGCCTTAAAACTAATTTAAAAGCCCTCCAGCTTGTCAGACTTATTAGCATAACACTGAATCTGTGAAAGAGCCATTAAGTAGTAATGAAGTCATTCATAGAATCATAGAGCTGGAAGAGATCTCAGAAGGTCATCAAGTCCAGCCCCCTGCTCTAGGCAGGACCAATTCCAACTAAATCAACCCGGCCAGGGCTTTGTCAAGCCGAGACTTAAACACCTCTAGGGATGGAGACTCCACTACTTCCCTAGGTAACCCATTCCAGTGCTTCACTACTCTCCTAGTGAAATAGTTTTTCATAATATCCAACCTGGACCTCTCCCACTGCAACTTGAGACCATTGCTCCTTGTTCTGCCACCTGTCACTACTTGGAGGTATTTACTATCAGTTTCTGAGTTTACTGATAAAACAGTTGCCATTCCAATCTTAATGGAATAGGTCTACAAGACCTCCGTTTAAAATTTGCTTGAAATATTTCATTAGTTTGTTGCTGAAGATTATAAAATCACACCGCTAAAAAATCCTTGCATAGAATTTTAGATGCGCAATCTGAACTTTCACCTATAGACTTTAATGTTCTTCAGACATATAGTTTTTAAATAAATTCTTAAAAAGACACCTCATAAGAGACACTTTTATTTTAATTACCACAGTACAAAAACTTGCTTCCACTGCTGTCCTTTCTGTCCATCTCTGCTGAAATTTCTCCCTTCAACCCCCATGTTGAAGCACGCTCTTAAAGGAACAACATCTTCAAACAAGTGAGTTTCCCTGTCTTTATCTCAGACCAAAAAAATCACCAAAATCTTACTAAGATATAAAATCATGCTATGCCTAAAATCTTTTAGATTTAGAAAAAAAAAGATTTTATGCCTAAAATCTTTGGAAATGTATTTTTAATATAAACATATGGTAACATTTCATAAATGCATCTATTGTTAGAGATCACACAAAATAAATTAGTGTTCCCTTTTTCTAAAAAGAATGAACTTTGTTATGAACACATTAAACCACTCTGATTAATTTAAAATAATGCCTTTGTTTCAGTGAGTTTCAGTATATAGTAATCTGGAAGGATTACTTTATGAAGGTTTAACAGTATATTTAAAATATAAAATCATTTTAGAAATACTGTTTATGAAAATGTTAAACAGAAACGATCTGAATCATGTATTCCATAATATTTAACGTTGTATTCAGCAGGACAACTGACTTGCCCTTACTACAAAGTTGTTGCAAATAAGTCTTCGACCAACTTCAGGGTATATAAAAAAAATAATGTTACTGATATTTTTTATTCCCAAATCTAGTGGTTTTAATTAGGTACCATTTGTATGGCCAGTCTTCACAATCTGGCATGCAGTAGAAAACATACACCATTTTATTTAAGAACAACCACCACCACCACCAAAATGCAAACAAACAAAAAAAAAAAAAAAACCCCACACTTCTAAAATTTCTTTAATGTCATTTGCTATATTTGGGGTCAGGGATGTGGCTGAAAGGGGTGAGGACGGAAGGGTAGAGAAGGGAAATGGTGGGGAAGGGCGGGGCCTGGGCAGGGCCACAGGTTGGGGAGCTTGCCTCACCAATCAGCAGATTCATCCATGGCCCATAGTCCAGGGAGGTTCTGAAAATGCCTCTCATGCCCAGCTAGGCTACAAGGTGACCATATTTTCTGAACCAAAAATGGGGACATATTAGCCACACCCCCTAACCTGGGGTCAAGATGGACACATGACCAGAAGTAAAAGGTGTCATGTGACCCCTCTAAGAACTCCTCCCACTGTCCTCTACCAATAGAGATGGGTTTGGGCCCTATAGGACCCCCACATGCAACTATATTGCAATTGCATTAACCCAATGCAGGGTGGGAGGGGGGAGGGAGCTCACCTTCCCCTCCCCTCCCCCACACACAGTGGGGATGGTGGCACAGCTGCAAGGCTGCAGCCCCAGCTCCCCACTCAGAGGTTGTGAAGAAACCCTGACCTTCTCCGCCAAACCAGGTTCACTGCCGCTCCCCCCACAGTGTGGGGAGGGGAAGAGTGGCTGCACACAGAGCGCACCTGCTGAGTCCGAGCCTGCCCTGAAGCACCCCAGCCAGGCTCTATGAGGCAGCTCCAAGGCACAGAGGTCCGGGAGCGGCACCCCTGGGCTTTGCCTTGGACCTGCCTCTGCCCGCCCCCCCGGACAGCAGCCACTGTACCAACAAGCAGCCTGGAGGAGGAGGTGGCAGTGCAGTCGGACCGGGGCCCCAGGCTCCACAGGCAGTCCTGGGGGGGCGGGGGCGCGCACATGGTCACTTTTTCCCTGCAAGCCCGTGTCTCCATCAAGTAGTGAAATGTCCATCAGGGATTTCCAGGACATTTCACTACTTGATGGGGACACCAATACAAAGCATTTAAAATTGGGAGGTGGGTGTAATACTAGGGGCCTAGGCTGGGCTTGGAAAAGCATCCCTCTTTCAGTGTCTTATGGACAAAAGGCATTTTGTGTAAAGACATTAAAAACACGTTGGTAGCCTATTTTAAAGAAAAAACCTCAAACTACATATCAACACTGGAATGTGACTCACTCTCAGAAAAAGAGGAGCCTTTGGCTTCTCTCTCTCAAAAGGATTCATTCATATGCAATTTACAAATTAGTCACTAACTGCACACCAGTATGAACCAAAGCTTGTTATCTCATTAGAGTGCTGATCACCATCTACTGGTGGATCTTGGAGCCTTTGACAGGTGATCCTGACAGGTTTGGCCAGGAGGCTATCCAGTGCTAGCTCTTCAGCGGCCCCTCTCAGCACTGCCATGTTGCTCCTGCCCTCTGCCTTGGAGCTGCCCTCCATCCCCAGGAGCCACTTGTTTGCTGTGAAAGGCACAGGAAGAAGAGAAGGGGGTGCTGATGTCAGGGTGCCTCTTCCCCCAACTTGTACCCCATCTCCACAGAGCGGGATGGGGCAGGGATGGAGAGTTTGCTGGCTGCTTTTGGGAGTGGTGCGGTCCCAGGACAGAGGTGAGCCTGCCTTTAGCCCCCAGCACCACCAGCCAGAAGCAGTGGGTAAGCATTGCCCAGCTGGAGCCTTCATTCTGAACCCCAGTCCCAGTCCTGAATCCCTCCTGCACCCCAAACTCCTGCCCTAGCCGAGTCCCCCTGCACCCAAACTCCCTCCCAGAGCCTGCTCTCTGAACCCATCCTACACCTCAACTCCCTGCCCCAGACTTAGCTCAGAATGCCTCCCACACTCCAAATCCTTTAAGCCCAAGACCAGAGCCTGCACCCTCCTCCCCTGCACTCTAACCCTCTGCCCCCATCTTGATAAGAGTGAGTGAGGATGAGGGAGGGAGGATGGAGTGAGCAGGGGCAGGGTCTCAGAGAAGAGGCAGGAAGGAGGTGTTTGGGTTTGAGGTGAATTCTAGATTGCACTTAAATTCAAAAAGGTGATGTCATGCTTAAAATAGTTGGAGACCACTGTGTTAGAGCATATTAGTCACATTCACTAAATTTGACCAGAGAGGCCAAATTCCAGTCTCAAGCCACCAGTGAAAGCATTATTAATGGTTGCTGGCATTTCAGCGAGCAATGTCACTAAAACTCCCTCCCCCCAGACATTCCTATCCTTCTCTACATTTCTCCCTTACACCACAGGGTTCAAAGTGAACAGTTTTTGTTTTAATAGATAAATGCTTACTTTTTTAAAAAGAGCTGTTGATTTGCCCATTGCTTACAGTTTGATGGGAATATACAGACATTTTTGGCATTTTTTACATTTGTCTTTGGCTCTTTTTTTTTTTTTAGAATATTGGGCTTCATGAACTTTACATGTATTTTTCTACATAACAAGGTTGATTTTTGTGTTACACACTGGAACAAGGACATGAAATTACAATTAAGAACAATTATTATATCTTTTAAATTTACAATATTAATTTTAAAACTTAAATCAAAATTATAAAAATGTATTTTTGCCTTAGAATTCTAAACAGAATTCTTTAAACAATATTTTGGCTGGTGCATCTTTACCAATGATAAGGGTCTTTTCTGCTTTCAGAAAGGGTGGCTGGCAAAGTACACTGAGGCACATTACTTTGCAAAAAGCTACATTTTACCTACATGGCTACATGACTGGGGCAGGACAGCCCCTGACGGCTTTGCTCCCGGGGAGGTGGCTTCAGAGGTACAGTGAAGCTGCATCCTCAGGAGCAGGGAAGAGTTAACTGATAGAGTTTAACCGATAAGCTGGGTTAACATTATCATCCCTAATTATATGTTAAGGACTAATCAACTATCGGATAAGCAAATACTTATCAGATAGTCAACTGGATAATCGACTAGTTGCTTCCCCACCCCCACTTGCTGCTTCTATTGAATAGAGGCAGCAAGGGGAGGGAAGAAGAGGGGGTACTTCAAAGTGGCAGCACTGCTTGAAGCTTGGGGTCAAACCCTGGGCTCCAACCCTGGGCTCCACGCAGCACTGTCGCTTTGAAGAGCCGCGTGCAGTCCAGGGCCAACAGACTGTCCCCAGGCTGCACACGGCGTTTCAAAGTGGCAGTGCCATGCTGAGCCTAGGAACAGCTGGGCTCTGTGTGGTGCTGTCTCTTTGAAACACCATGGGGAGCCCAACATCAGGTGCCTCATGGCAGTGCCACATGGAGCCTGGGATCAGCTGGGGACTCCGCAGCTGACCCCAAGCTCCGTGTGGCACTGCCACTTTGAAACACCGCAGGGTGCCCACCATCGGGCTCCTCGCGGTGTTTCAAAATGGCAGCACCACACGGAGCCCAGGGTCAGTGGGGGAGTCATGGGGTCCATGCGACGCTTTTGCCTTTGAAGTGTAGCAACAGCCCTACACTTCAAAGGCAGAGGCACCCTTATCGATTAATCGACTAGTCAGTGCAAAATGCATTGACTATTTGATTAGTCAGTTACCCAATACTTAACATCCTTATTACATTTAGCTCACTTTTTTTAAAATTCAACCTCTTCACTCCTCAATCTCCAGGCCAAATTATAACCACCAGTCATTAGAATTATGAGTCTGTATGTCACAACACTGGTGTAAAGAAATCTTCCTTGGTACATAAGTGTTGACATATTTATTGAACCAAGATAACTAAGGTTCTCATCCAAGTAACAGCACCAAAAAAATCAAGGCAAAAAGGAAGGATAAAGTGTAGGCAAAGAAACTATCTTCAAATTAGAAACAGAAGTTAAAGCCAGATTTTAAATGTTCACAGTTGTAGCTAAACCATGATAAACCCAGCTTCAGTAGCACACATTACAGACACCAGTGCGAGCAGCCAGTCATATGAACTTTCATTATGAGCAGCCCTATGAGAGTGAATTCACATAGGGAAATGGTGGTAGTAGTCAAGCAGCTACAAAACTTATGCACTCCTGGAGATGGGACTGAACACTCACCTATTTAGCCCTGCCTCAGCATAGACGGGGATGGACTAGATAACCTTATCAAGTCCCTCCCAAACTTGTATTTCCATGATTCTTGACAACGATCCAATTTTTTTTTTAAACCAAAGACTTCCCTTGGTTTCCAAAGCTGGAGTCTGGTGTATTTGAAATACCTGTGTGGGTTTTCCTTTGATAGTGTATTTCCATAATATAAACTGGTACTTTATTAATAGACATCAATCAACTGCTTTCTGTGCTGCTGGTGTCTTCTCTGCATGTCAGTAGCTGCTTCTTGTCCTCCCCCCCCCCCTTGCTGTTCTGAAATGTGATTTGTCCTTTTCATATGTGTTCATTTTTTTTAATTGTATCCTTTGGTATATATGGTTGTGACTATTTTATTCCACTATTTGATCTGAGGAAGTGGGTCTGGCCCACGAAAGCTCATCATCTAATAAACCATCTTGTTAGTCTTTAAAGTGCTACATTGTCCTGCATTTTGCTTCTTGCACAAAGACATTTTTGCATAAATTCTGATCCCATAGTTTGTTAAAGTGGTTTTAGAATTTTTTCCTGAGTCCTCCTTCATTCATTTTCTTCTCCCATTTATTTATTTATTTATTTTTTAAGGAAAAAGTGAAAGTGAAAGGAAGGAGTGATTTTATTTTTTTCCACCACTTACACTCTGTCCATCATGCAAACAACAGCAAAACAGTGGGCAGGAACTAAAGTGCCCAAATCTTAGCAAGTGCATGAGAGTACTAAACACTCACATATGGGCATACAGCAAATACACTTCAACCTCCATGCTCTGGGTGTCCCTAATTCGAGAACATGTGTGGTACAGAGGAGGAAACAACTCTACATGCTGTTCCCTGCCCCCCTTCTCACTTTTTGAATTTAAGGGCAATCTAAGATCTACCTCAAACCCAAACACCATTGCTCTGCCTCCTTCCCTGTCCCTTCTCCAAGGCCCCGCCCCGCACCCCTCCTTCTCTGAGTCCTTACCCTGATCACTCCTTCCTCCCCCATCCTCACTTTCTTCAGATAGGGGCAAGGGTTTGGGTGCAAGTTCTGATATTGGGTCAAGGGGTTCAGATTGCGGGAAGGGCTCAGGCCTAAGCCTGGGGGAAGAAATTGGGATGCCAAGAGGGCCTTCACGATGCAGGTTCTGGCCAGGTACCACTTACCTCAGACTGCTCCCAGGCAATGGTGCAGGGGGCTAAGTCAGGCTCATCCCTGCTCTGGCCCTGTGCCACTATGAAAGTGGCCAGCAATTCCAGCAGCAGCTCCGGGGAGCAGATGTGTCTGCACACTGCCCTCTAGCCACGGGCACCGCCCTCCCAGCTCCCACTGGCCACTAACTGTCCAGGAACAGAAAACCAATCTCCCAGTTTGGCTGCAGGAGTTCGATCCCAATACCAGGAGGCTGTCTGCCACTGTTCCCTCTAATTTTGTTCATCCATGTGCAGATGAATTTTGCTCTGTATATTGTTATCGAGATAATGGGAGAATGTGCACCACTAGGAGAAACCAAAACCCTAGATGGTATTTTAAAAAAATAAATACTACAGGAATCATTACTCCAGTCACAACAGAATAATCATTTTAGAACTCACTACTCAAAAAATTAAATTTAAGCATAAAAAATAAAAATTACAGAATACACAAACCAGTCAAAAACCTAACACACCACATTTTGAAAGAAGAAAAATTAGTAACACCACCACAAGCAGGACTGTCCACCCGCTTGCGCTTGCCCTTGCCCCCTCCCCCCCCCAAGCAATGTGTGGATTACTGAGGGTCTGGCATAGGGTAGCAGCAGGGATCGCCCCTTCCCCCCTTCCCACACTCATCATGGCAGCAGGAACCGGAGCAACCTGACAGCTGGCTCCACTCCACATCTCACCACTGCCCTCTCCCCGTGTGGTGGCCTGAAGTGGAGCATCCTGGGGCGGGGGCACTCTGCTTCCTTCTGCTGCAGTGCAGCAGAGAATAGCGGCTTGGGAGAGGACAGTGAAGCAGGGCGCAGTAGAACAGACTGCGTGGTTATTATTACAGCTTCCGCTGCTGCAGAGAGAGGGGCTGACCACTGCTGACACCCCATTCCTGGCCCCTTGGTATTCCACTTGGCCCCACTCATAGAACCATTGAGGCAGCAGCCATGGGACCCCTCGCCCCCAAGTGCAAGGCCTGGGGTGGCCACCCCAAACAGTCCTATGAATGGGACAGCTCAGAACACAAGTATGTGTACACTCATGAGAGGAAAAACAAGGATAAAAAAAATCTCACAGCTCTTTGTATCTTCGGCATTCAAATCCACAAGTCCACGGCCTACAAGAACTGATTTACCTCCGAGAAAACTACCTCACATAGTTTGCAAGATTTATTTCAAAAATTCCAACAGTGTTTTAATATATATCTCTGTATCAGTTGGGAGCTTCAAGACAACTAAAGCATAATTGTAAGACTCAGAATTTGAAGAGGTTAAATTTGAAAGTGGAAATTAATAATTATTTTATTCTTTCTTGAAAAGAATAATGGGATGGAATCTACCAAAGTTTTTAGCAACACAATAATAAAATGTTTCACAGTTGTTAGAGCAAAAATGTGTTAAGCCCTTTACGTAATGGTCACGAAGCAAACGATAAATACTTGGGGCCTAATTCTACCTTTTTTCAGCTCAGTGGATTTGCATAGGAATAAAGAAGATCAGAATTTGCCCATTAGCCTTTAGAACTACTATGGCAGCATTACTCACTCATCATGAAAAAAATGCAAGTCTGCTAAAGCAAAACATCTCTCAGATCATTTGGGAATGAAAAAGTTTCCCTGTTCGTTCCTTTCAAATATGTTTATTTCCCCCCATCAAAATAGCATAAATTTAGTTTCCATTTTGGTAATGTTCTCCTAATCGAGTAATAATATTCACAGCTAGCTCTATTTACCATATAGGAGTGATTTTTCCAGGTGGCTTTGGAAGTCAATTGTGTGTTTTACAATGACAATCATTCCATTACACAAAAAAAATTCAAAATACACAGGATCACCAGTGTGCTGAACGCCTTATATAAAGTTACGTTTTGTGAGCAAATATGGCTATACAAATAGTAAATACATTCTATTATAGCAGATTTGCAGTAGGGATGTAACAGTGTAGTTAATTATTTGATTAACTAATTAGCATTAACCTATAAGCTTTAGATTACATGCATTTCCCCCTTCCTCCTTCCCCCAATAAACATTTTAGCAGGCTGGTCAGCAGACCAACTCAGTCCTGGCTTCTGACAAGTCTGGGACCTACCCTGCTGTGGCTCTGTATATAAACTGTATTAGGAACCAGGCAGGCAGGCAGGCTCAGTTCTGGCCAACACCAGGTCCAGGAACTCAGACCTGCCCCTGGACTGGGGCTGCTATCATCCCATGCTGCTGTCCAATATTTAATATCCTTAATTTGCAGGGAAATTCTAGATCTAGCAATAGAAATGTAGCCGTGTTAGTCTGGGGTAGTTGAAGCAAAATGCAGGACAATGTAGCACTTTAAAGACTAACAAGATGGTTTATTAGATGATGAGCTTTCGTGGGCCAGACCCACTTCCTCAGATCAAATAGTGGAAGAAAGTAGTCACAACCATATATACCAAAGGATACAATTAAAAAAAATGAACAAATATGAAAAGGACAAATCACATTGCAGAACAGAAGGGGGATGCGGGGGGGTGGGAAGGGGGAGGAAGGAAGGTAAGTGTCTGTGAATTGCTGATATTAAAGGTAGGGAGAGTGGGATGTTTGTGAGTTAATGGTATTACAGGTGATAATTGGGGAAACTGTCTTGGTAATGGGTGAGAAAGTTCAAAGTCTTGTTAAGTCCTTGGTGGTAAGTGTCGAATTTTAACATTTAAAATTCGACACTTACCACCAAGGACTTAACAAGACTTTGAACTTTCTCACCCATTACCAAGACAGTTTCCCCAATTATCACCTGTAATACCATTAACTCACAAACATCCCACTCTCCCTACCTTTAATATCAGCAATTCACAGACACTTACCTTCCTTCCTCCCCCTTCCCACCCCCCCGCATCCCCCTTCTGTTCTGCAATGTGATTTGTCCTTTTCATATTTGTTCATTTTTTTTAATTGTATCCTTTGGTATATATGGTTGAGACTACTTTCTTCCACTATTTGATCTGAGGAAGTGGGTCTGGCCCACGAAAGCTCATCATCTAATAAACCATCTTGTTAGTCTTTAAAGTGCTACATTGTCCTGCATTTTTCTAGATCTAGCAAGGCAGTCTTTAAATTAAGTAAAATAATGCAATAGGAAAGTAAGCTTTTAATGATAAAATCTTATAAACACAAATTCAAACACCACATAAGTTAGCTAGAATTACCAGGTCATGCTTTTTTGACGGACATGGTAACTTTCAAAAGCAACAATCTGAAAATCAACTACAATCCAGTGTTAAAAGCACTGAAGACCAACCAGAAAATAGTTCTGCAGTAGCAATAGGCATTCTTAAAAATGGTGAGTAAAGTAGCATCAAGTTATTTTTGATTTTTTTTAATTCACTAAATGTACAATTTTTAAAAGGACCTAAGTGACAAAGAACCAAGTCTCATTTTCAAGACTCCTAAGCCTGACTTGAAAGTCAAGTCATCTAGTCACCTTTGGAAAGTTTACCATGGTTTCAAACTGAGCAACCCTTGAATAATAGTCCAGTTTTTCATTTATTCATAAATCAACTGGTTTTAGGTTTAGCTATACTAAGATTTCATTGATCACTTCATGAAATTGCAGGGATAGGAAAGAAGAGTATGTTTTAATCAAACTTCAAGAGGGAATTAAAGGATCAAAGTTCAGTACAATTTTTATAGTTATACACAGGAAGTACGGAGTGTTATAAACAAAATCTGGATCCGTCTGGGGCTATTTTGAGTGTTAACATTCCATGCTCTAAAGGCAAAAATCCCCAACACTGAAATTCAGAATGCACATTAGACTTGTCTGACAAGACAGTTGTTAGAAGGCAGTTAAATTTAGCTTGTCGTCACAAAACACCAAGCCTGTGTGAATTTAAATATAGCATGTGCATCTTTTTTCAGGCATTCAATCTCCAAAAGTTGACTGGTTTTTAGTCATCCACCAAGCTCTTTGCTTTTGCTCTACTGATCCCCTTAAAATCAAAAGCAGAACAGTAACTATATTTTGCTATTATTTTTAAATCATTAAAGAAATTCTGATAGTACTAAGATCTAACTACATTTACAAAAATTAATAGAAATCGAGAATTAAATACAAAACTCTGCCCTTTATTCAAACCCTATGACTAATAGCTTTCATTCTAGGTGAATTAATCTATTTAATGCAGGACTTTAGAATATTCTTTAAAAACAGTTATGGGTATTTTGTTTTATTATGGGGCCTTGGTTTTTTGTGTGAGGGAAGGGTTAGGAAAAAACTAACAAGACAAAAGAACTTTCTCATAAAGAAGACCAGTCTACATCCACCAGAGAGCAAAAACTTATTTTACAAAATTTTCAAAGCTTTCCATGCTTATCTCAGCTGAAGTATAAATTACTACTAGGGATCCCTACATAATACTGTATTGAAAGTAATATTTGTCCAAGTTTCAAAGGAATAGAAGCTAAAGATGGCTACTGATATCAGCTGAAGGGGGAGAAAAAACCCTGGCAGTCTAAGTTCAGCTCTTGAACTAGGTTTCTTCCCCCCCCCCCCCAATTTTTCACTTGACATGTCATGACACTTCTGTTAAATATTTATTAATTTGCATTTTTTAATTTATATAAACATTCTGGTCACATGCATCTGACAAAGTGGGTCTTTGCCCACGAAAGCTTATGCTCCAATACTTCCGGTAGTCTATAAGGTGCCACAGGACTCCTTGCCGCTTTTGCAGATTCTGGTCAACTAATATCAATAAACCGTAATACAACTAGCAGTCTCCATAAAACAAGTAAAAAGAAATACCACTACAAAGAGTTCCACTTAACAATATCAGAAATGAACTTAGAAATGAGCTTCTTCTCTTCTCCACAGACCAATCAGGAAATATGATCTTTTCAGTATCACCTCTGATAGTCAACTGGATAGCTACAAAAGAGCTGATATTCCCATTCAATTACAATTCTGAGGCTCCAAAGGCATGAGTGTTAATGGAGAAGTTGGGAGACAGTAACAGGGTGCACCAATACCAAAAACATTAGTTATCTATCAAGCCAACCTTTAACCCAAGACTAATTTAAAAACCAATCAGAATCTTGTTAGAGTAAAAATAAAATTTCTCCTCTTTAAAAAAAAAAAATCTATTTATTTATTTATTGATGATGAGACCCTAACTGTGCACCTTCAGGTCTGATGCCTGGCTGTTAAATCACTTGAGAGCCCCACTCTGAGTAATGCTCCCATCTATTATGAGGGCCTACTGGAAAGAGTGGACTGGAATCCAGGGAACCTCTGTCCTATTTTCTACTCAGCCGCTGGCTGGATGACACTAGCCAAGTCATTTCACTTTTTTGCACCTTGGTTCACCCGCCTGTGAAATAGGGATAACAATGCTTTGCCTTCTTTATAGAACACTTTGAGATCCACTAATGCTATATAATAGCAGGACAATGACCTAGGGTTAATGGAAATTCTGTTCACTAGCTCAAAGTAAGAATTTTTACCATAAACTTGCTTCTATTCAAATCAATGGGAGTTTTGGCACTGGTTTAAATGAGAACAGGACTCAGCCTTAAGTGCCTTTAGATTTATTTATTTTTTTAAATAGCCACTTAGCTCTGCCCAAACATAATAAACAAATACGAGCCAAGTTTCATCCAAAAGCATATTTTATAGCCAAGTGATAACCTTAAGTTCTCATGTTTACTTTGAGAGTTTACTTCATGCTCTGACAAAACACAACCTATCCTCACTATATTTCTGAGGAAAATGGGCAATTGTCATGCCTTACCTGACTATCCCTGTGTTATTCTAATCAGCAGAAAAATGTGCACCTCTGAGCCATGACATTACCTAGCTCATTTTGTAAATTAATTTCTAGACAGTGGTTTAAGTAATTTTAAAAGACTTCTATTATAATAAGTCAATAATTTTACACACTTCAAATACAAAGTAAAATCTGCAGTCTTTTCAATGAAACTAGACTAAAGCCCTTTCAGAAGGGCTACTTTCAGTTAAAAATGTCCATTTGGCAGAACAACATGCCTGATATTGCCACAGTATGTCACACTAATTAGTCTCTTCAGATAAGCAGTTATATCTACCTACGTAACTTGCTTAAAAATCCTACAGGTCTATTATCAACTATACTAACAAGGCCTCACATATGCTCCAATGAGATTCAAGAAATTTCATCTCATTGTCCAAAATATTAGGGAGATAAGGTGGGCGAGTTAATTTCTTTCATTAGACCAACTTCTGTTGGTGAAAGATAAATGCTTTTTACAGCTCTCTCCCCAACATCCAGGGACCAACACCACTTTCACCATACTGGCCACGGTATTGTAATTTACAGGATTTTTTCACCATATTTATTCCCTGTAACTGTTAGTAGAGCTAAAGCCAGGTGTAGGACTGGTACTAGCCTTGACTTTGGAACCTCAAGAGCCTCATACTTTCTCCACCTCTAAAATATCTCTAGCACAGTGTTTCTCAACCAATGGTATGAGTACCCTAAAGGGTACTTGAGAAGTCTGGGGGGCACATCAACACAACTGAAATTTGGAGAAAACTGAATTTGTTTTTAGTTTTACAGAACTTTATTATTTTTGTACTTTTTACACCCAAAAATTTCATCCCCCACACTGCTACAATTAAGTTGTTTAAACAAATGTGTTGCAATGGTAAAAAAAAATAAAATAAAATAAAATAAAATGTTGTGTGTCTGAAAATTGTAGGTACTGGGGGTACTTTTTTTTTTTTTTGAAAAAGGAGTACTTTATTTTAAAAAAAAAGTTGAGAAACACTTTTCTAGCACACACTGAAATAATTCCTGTTAGAATCTGAATAGTGTCTTAGGGATGTGTGGTCCACTACAACTACCTGAACTGTTCATTAGATTTCTATTTATTTTCACCTACTGTCAGCTTTGTCTTATGAAGAAATAAGCCATTAAAAAGCACACTTATGGGGCAATTGTCCACACCTTATTAATAAACGGATCTCTTTTTTCTTGTTTTAAGACAATTTTGCATTTATGAAATATCCCTTATCTCATGAGCTTATTTGAAAGAAAGGATGCTGAAGCAATTAGAGCCAGAAGGCCTCCTAGCTTCTTGTGGGATCCCATCACTTAACCTTTCTGTACCTCAGCTTCCATAATTACAAAGTGAAGATTAACATTTATTCTGCAGGGATGTGGAAATTAAATTCACGAACACTTGGAAAGCAATTTAAATGTCTCTGATAAACAGCATTATAAAAGAAATAATGTTCCATTTTATAACTTTTTTTTATTTTGAAGTGACACCCATCAGATTTGGACTTTACTGAGTGCTGATTATTTGTATAAACATGGATTTAATAGTTTGCTTTCTTGCTGCTTGATACCATTAGTTCTTAGGTTGCGTTGAATTATAAATTCTTCAATATATTTATAAATTATTTCATATATTATACTAGATTACATTAAAAACTATATTATAAAACCATTAAGATTGCAAAGTCTAGGATTCGAAAGGTAGGAAATGCCAGATGCAACAAATGAGGCAGAAGCGTTACAGACACTGGTTTAAATCAGTACACAACCTTGATTTACTCCCAGAGCATTGTCCAACTTGTACATTGATGGAAGTAGGGATCCTAGGAAAAAAAAGTATGCAATCAATTGTGTATGAGCTATTAAGTGATCAGCACTTCTTCAGAGGCCTATAACTTGGCCTCATTTGGGCAAATTTTCAGAGACAACCAAAGGCATAGCCCTGACACCAGGCTGATCTTTTTGTCAAATGTCAAGCCCTTCTTCCAGACAATACAATCTCGGTGAAAATGGCTATAAAAATGTTCAACATGGGCAAAACATATTTTTTCCCAACTTGGTTCTTCAAAGTTGCTGAATCATTTTAGCGGAAACTTTCCAACACAGTTCAGTCTGAAACAGGCACCCAACTGGAAACTTTCAGCCTAAACAGTTAAAGTTTTGCAAAGTTATAATCAATTGAAAACTGAGACTCATAATTGAAAGTGTATGGCAGGCTTAAATGCTTGGTGCTCTGTTCTGTTTTTATCTCTAATTTACCCCAAATGTCCTCCAATAGCACAGTAAGCAGTGGAAGTGTTTGTAATGCGGCTAGACAATAATGATCTCCCATGGCCCAGAAAATTCTCCCGTTCAAAACTGATCAGGTCCCGAGGGTGCTGGACTAGAGAGGTTCAGCCTGTACTATAGAACATTACTATTTTTGGAGTTGGGGTCACTGGAGATAGCCTTGCCTAAACTTGTAATCTTGTCCACATACACTTTCAACAACCCTGCCAGAGAAGACAGGATCTGTCTATAATCTTTGACTGATGCTTCTGGACAAATAATTCGGACCTGGCACAACCCACTTCTGGGGAAGTGAAAAAACAGGATTACAGAGCCAGAGGAGTACCCAGGCATCAGCTTCTTCAAGACAGATCCAACCTATCTTGGGCTCTTAGAAGATGTGTGGGAGTAAATTAGAGCTCAACAGCACTGAGAGGCAGCACTGGTTGCTGTAAACAAAATTTACAGAACTGAGGGAAATTTGGCCACATCCATGATAAGCAGACATCTGGCTAACTAAAATCATGGCAGACCACAGATGCTGTCACATCAGAGTGTGCCAGACTAACGAGGTTCAGCCTGTACAAACATGATGAGAAGAATGGAGAGCCTACCTTACAAAAGGAGACTGAAGAAGTTTGTTTAGCCTACACAGATTAAGGCTATGGGGAGATAGGATTGCTATCTATAAATACATAAGAAGAATAAACACCAAGGAGGAAGAGGAATTATTTCAAGGCCAGTGTTTGCACAAAAATAATGGATATAAACTGACCAAACAAGTTTAGACTTGACACTAGATGAAGGTTCCTAACCAACCGTGAGTGAAGGTATTGAACAGCCCCCAAGATCAGTGAGGGTAAAAATCCTAACCAACAACCACATGAAGCTTGTTATATTTATGGAAGGGATGGTATGATGAGATTGCTTACAATGGCATATAGCCCATGCATGACTGCACTTAGCAAATATCTCCAATGGTTAGAGATGGGATAGTAGTTGGGGAAGGGTCCACATTTTTTTGCTACAGAGAATCCTCTCCAAGGTGGCCTGCTGGTGGATCTTTGCCACATACTCAGAGTTACCTGATCACCATATTTGAGGCGGATAAGGAATTTTCATCAAGGTCAGATGGGCAAAGACCTCGGGAGATGCTCTCTCTCTGCTACATAGGGCAAGGATAACTTGCTGGTTTGAACTAGAATAAATGTTGGATTATCTGTAATTTGACATCCTTAAATCAAGATTGGAGGACTTCAGGAATTCAGCCAGAGGTTATACACTATATATTTGAGAAAGTTTGTGCATCTGTCTGTATGTCCATCCATGAGTCAGTCTGTTCAAGAACTCTTTCTAAATGGTAAGAGCTAAGGCCTCCAAATTTGGCAGATAGCTTCCTTTTATCATAACAAAGCAAGGTCAGGGTTTGGTTGTGCCAGGACAACGGGATGCGAGTAGAATGTGATTGTATCTCATCAAATGGAAAGGGAGAGGTGTGATAGCAGGAATAGTTATACTCACGAATGATCATAACCGGCAGCAGGCACATGGTCATTTTGGAGTATAATTGCCCACCAGGGGGCAGCAAGCACCCCAACCCCAGGGAGAGGATGCCAGGCAGGTTGCACAGGCCCACCCCCCCATCACCCTTGGCCAGCCCTGAGGAGCAGCTGCCAGCTGGCCCCACCCCCTGCCCTAAACCTCCACACAGCTCCCTGCCCTGATACCTACATACCCCCTCCGACTCCCAATATCCGAAGGACCTCTGGAGGTTGATCTTCTAGTGTTTGATTTTGCAAGTCTAGTGTAGAGCTCCAAATTGAACAATACCTGCTCATGCTGGCCCAGGACAAAACCCCACTGCAGCTCTGCAATTTAAAATGCAGTAGGAATCAGGTGGCAGGCTGCCCAGCTCCTACTGCTTTTTCAATTGCAGAGCCACAGTAGTGTTTGATCCCGGACCCAGCAAGAGCCAGGACTGCACCAGTTGCCTATCAACTAATCAAGTAGTTGACAAAAAGTCTATCAACTACTCTGTGACGGGGCGAGGCAACCCCGCCACTATCCCCAGCAAGCGGGTCGGGTTGGTGCCGGGGGGGGTGCGCGAGGCCAACTCGGACGATGGGGAAACCTGTGTCACCAGACGCTTATGGGGAGGGGGCGAGCCAGCACGGCGCAGAAACACGGCAGCCGGATGTTGCAAGGGGAGCGGGAGAGCATCTGTGGCTGGCGGCATTGCATGATGTCACCGGAGCAACGGACAGGAGGGTGACATCACATGCTGGGTGAGAAAGCGGGGTAGAGGATAAAAGGGGGAGCGGGAACACAAACAGAGAGATATGGGGAAATGGAGAGAGGTATGGGGGTCAGAACTCGCGAAAGGACGAGAGAGGAGGAGAACCCCGAAAGGGGTTCTGGTGGCAGGGTCAACTGAGGCCCAGGGTAGGGTTGTGGAGTCAGAGTGGGAGCGTCTGCTACCACTGGGAACGAGGTTCCTGGTGTTAGGGCCCTGGGCCAGGGTCTGGGAGCGTGGGTGGGCCTGGACCCCCTTCCCTGCCACCGGCAGATGAACGGTGCACCACATACCAAAGCAGAAGTTTGGCCCTACTACGGGCCCCATGACTGGGGGGGAGGGGAAGAGTCGTCGTCGTCAGGGTAATCCGAGGTAATCTGGACACGATAGACGTGTGAAATAACAGGACCCAGAACCCGGGTAAACAAATTCGTGACATACTCGATTAGTTAAATACCTACTTCTTAACATCCCTACTCTGAAAGTAAACAGGTAAACGTGGCATAAATGGTTTTGCTCTGAATTATAGCAACAGTCAGAAGTCATGTTAAATCTGCCCCCAAATATGAGAGGCAACTTGGGAAGTAAAAGATTAATCACATAACTGATTAATCAGTAAGTCTCATCCTTAATGGGTGAGGCTTATTGGATGCTGTTAACCAATAGAGACTCACCATAGGCAGGGGCTGGTTCCAGGTAGGGATGTAAAAGTACAGTCGATTAACCGATAAGCAAAAGCGTATAGGTTAATGCCAGAGACCAGTGTTTCTCAAACAGTGGTATGAGTACCCTTAGGGGTACTTGAGAGAAGTCTGGGGGGGGGATATCATCACAACTGAAATTAGGAGAAAACAATTTGTGTTTTAAGATTTTACAGCGCTTTATTATTTTTGTACTTTTTACACCCAAAAATTTCATTGCTTGCCCGGCTATGATTAAGTTGTTTAAACAAATATGTTGCAATGGTAGAAAAAAAATTGTGCACGTCTGAAAACTGTAGGTACTGGAGATTTTTTTTTTAAAGGGGTACTTTATAAAAAAAGGGTGAGAAACACTGCTATAGACTAAATGCATTCCCCCCACACACACTTGCCAGTAATTTTCTTTTAGCAGGCTGGCCAGCAGCCCAGCTCAGTCCTGGCTTGCGATGAGTCCGGGACTTACCCCCACTGCGGCTCTGCATTTAAAGCATATTAGGAGCTGGGTGGCCAGACAGCCCAGCTCAGTTCCGTTCCAGCTCGCGCCAGGTCTGGGAGCTCAGACCACCTCCTAGACAGGGGCTGTTGTCAAGAGGCAGCAGCACAGGGCAACAGGCAGCTGAAGATCCTGAAAGGGAGCTAGTTTTTAAACTGGCTCCCCTCACAGACCCACATTGCTGTTTGATACAGTGGCAGCAGTGCAGAGTAGCAAGGGTCTTCTCGGGTGTGAGACCAGAGCACACTGGCTGCAGCCCCGCCCCAGGGACTATAAAATAGTCGACTAACCAGTAAGAATTCATGAGGTTACTTGACTATTCAATTAACCGATATTTAACATCGCTAGTCCCAGGGAGCCAGCTTTAGAGCCTGCAGCCAAGCTTCCCCGGTGCCAGCCCTGCTTCTGGGGAGGCGAGCTCTGCAGTATAAAGCTAAACCTTGTAGGAAATTCTTCCAATACAGAGAAAAAAATAACTGTTTTAAATAACGGTAGTTTAGCCTTTTTTTTTTCTTAAGAATAACTCGTCATTTATTAAAACAGCCATAAATTCACACATTTCTGTCTAGATCCAAGACTGAAACACCAACATATTAGAACCACAATTCCCTTTACACACAATGTAATAATAAATAGAAAAAACATGTTACAGCACAGACACACTAGCCCTGTTATGGGAAGATAGATGGGCTCTGAATATAAAGCAGAAATTGATTGTTTTTTAAATTGACTGTTTATGCAATTTAGGCTTTTCCTTTAAAAAAAGTACAAACAGGCCAGCAGTCAGTCTGTTCCACCATTAGCATTACCTGCAGATTAGAATTTTAGAATGTCCTTAAGAGTCTCAATATTTAATCTCCCTATAGATTAAAATACAGGCAGTCCCCGAGTTACGCAGCTCCGACTTATGTTGGATCCGCAGTTATGAATGGGGTTTTTCTCGCCCCGGAGGACAGGAGCGGCGGGACGCCCAGATGCGCCGTGGTCCCGCCGCCCGCGTCCTACGGGGCGAGAAAAGCTGCTCCGTGTCTCCCTGGTCTGCCCCCCCCCAGCAGACCAGGGAGACGCGGAGCAAAGCAGCGGAGCATGCGGAGCCAGGAAGCCAGGGGCAGAGCAACTCTGCCTTGGGCTTCCTGTAGTCAGCCGCTGGTCAGTTTCAGCAGCGGCTGAATCTGGACGCCAGTTCTGACTTACATACAGATTCAACTTAAGAACAAACCTACAGTCCCTATCTTGTATGTAACCCAGGGACTGCCTGTAATACAAAGCTAGGACTCAGTCTTTTGGGAAATGGACACTTTCCACATAACTCAAGGTATGTCCACACTGCTATCTTAAGTGTGACTGGAGCTCAGGTAGATGCTACCCTTAACCCATATCAGCAATGCTCAAAACAGCAGTGTTGACAACACTACCAGCTTCAGTGTGGGCTAACCAAGTATGTACCTAATATCTAACCACCATCATGCTCCTATTGCCCACACAAAGCCTGTTGCCATCTACACCGGTATTTTTAACTATGCTAGTGCAGCTATGTCTACCAAACTAAAGCCACATCTCAGGACTGTGGTGTAGACACACCCCTACTAGCCAGCTAAAGGACAACAATGTTGCCTAACTTGGCTTCAGGTCAGTGGATGACCTACTCTATACAAAGGGGAAAGCTCAAAACAAACAGCAAAGAAACCTGCTTGAGGAGAACTATAGTAATTAAATAACTGGGGAAAGATTTCTCTCCTGGTTACAGAATGCCAGAGAAGTGAGCTGCATGTCTGTGATTGTTTTGCCACTCTGCATTGTTTGCAGTAGCTTTCTATGACATGGCAAATGGATTTTTAAGGTGACCCTTGCAGGTTTTTAAAGCCCTTCAATGTAGTCAGGTCTCCTCCCATTCAAATCTTTGCAGTGAGCTTTGTCCTGTGCTCTGGCTTCCCCAATTTTGTAGGACCTTCACTACAGAAATTTAGCTTGATTACCTACCAATCTATGAGCTGTGGGCTCACACCCCAGGGAGCATATGTGCATCTTCTCTACTCTATAGGCAATGTAACTAAAATGGTTAATGATTTCAGATGTTTCCTGTGACCTCACCTCATCACAGTAGGATGGGATGGGGAGATGCCCCAGAGAGCAAAAAGGAGGGTGCCAGTGACCTTGTCAGCACCCCAAGAATCACCTGCAGTATCACTCAACACGTGGTCCGCACGTGGCCAGCCGTTTGTTTGTGACCCATGGTGCAGTTTGGGTTTAATGTGAGGCTCAAAACAAGGTCCGCAGGTGGAAGACAAAACAAAAAAGTAGTCAATATAATGGTCTTCTGTTGATAAATGTTTCATGAGTTAATTCCTGGACTGCCATTGCTCATTAAAAGTGCTATCATATGGGTGGAAATTGGGTAAATATTGCATTTTATTAATATCAACAGAATGGACTTAAATGGGGCCTGCATGTTGTGTAGTCTTGCCTTAGTCTTTGTAGTCAACAGGTCAGTGTAAAATAAGCTATTTGCATATATATTTGCATGTATATGCAACCATACTTAAGCTGCAGCCCATGACACGTGCTGTGAGTATCATTATGGGCCCCGGAGCTTCCAAAGTTGAGTAGCCCTGGAATAGAGACTTATACTGAATACAGAGAATAGTGCCAAATTAAGGTTGCACAGGTAACTAGTTCTGGCATTCCTTAATTTTGGAGTGCTAGACTTTGCAGCCTTAATAATGCTTTAATGTAGGGTTTGTCTGGGTTGGTTTCTGTCTAGTATATATTAAGCAGAAAAAGAAAACAAATATTTTGATCTTAATTTTTGGTGAGTTACATGCCCCCCATCCCCTTATGGGGGGGGTAAGGGGAAAGTGCCCCAGGGCCCAGTGATTCATTAAGGTCCAGGTGTTCTCAGCTACTGCTGCTGCTATTGTGGTAGCTGCCAGAGCCTGGGGCTCTTTTGAATAGCCACATTTGAATTGCCCAACCATGCCCCTTCCGCTCGAGGTCCCGCCCCTTCCTTGAGCACAGAGCTTCTCCTCCCTGCCTCGGTGCCCAGCAAGTCTGCCCTGGGCCCAGCATGTCCGCCTTGCTAAGTTATATAATTGTTTTGGAATTCACAAATCTATTAAACATCCAGGGAACAGCAAAGCAAACTAATACCTCCTGCTATTAAGGCACACAAAGAAAGTTTCTGAAAATAAGAAAATAGTTACCTTGTTACAATAAAGCATCCAAAGTTCATACAGCCTCTCTCTGGACGCCATTCCTTCACCTCCTCTTCTCCCCTTGTCCAACAATTTGTGGTTAAGATCCTATCATGCTCAGTTTATATTCCAAATTGTTCCTTCTTTATGTTTTTGCTTTTGTAACAGAATTCTACCATAACCCTGGGGAAAGCAACGTCAAGGATGAAAACAAATGGATTTTGGAGTATGTCCTGGGTAAACGATGCTGCAGAATTCAGCCAGTCAAAGGCAACTGTCAGGTAGCTCCTCTTCATCAATGGCACTTTAGAATTAACCTTTGAGAGTAAAAATAAGCCCTTCAAGCCTAGTTGAGGGAGAGGACTCCATAGTTAAATAGCTAAGATCTCAGGAACTACGTAGAGACCATCTCTATTTCTCTTATCAATGACATTATCTGTAACCGAGAACCATTTGGTTTACAGCCTTCATGATGTTTGTTCTGCACCTGAGTTAAACAGGATAAAGCCACACAGCAGAGAGCACAACGGTCTTGGCGATGTAGAACAAGAAAAGCCAAACAATATGAATGTGGATTAACTGACGTGATCTGCAGACAGAGAGAAGTTATGTAACAAAACACGCACAAACCTGGTCTGCTGCGCATCCTATTTCTAGACTCCAACTTGTAACTCTCCCGTCGCTTTGAGAGTCAAGTCAAACCTCCATAGTGAGTTTACAAGAGGGTTTGTGGTTTTCTGTTTGTTTCGCCCTAGTCCCCGGGGCTACACAGGCAAGCGGGGGGAGTTCAGACCCTTCCTATGCCCACAGGGAACGATGCGAATGAAGGCGGGAAAACGCAGCTCCCAGCCCGAAGGGGCAAATCCCGGCCCAGTGGAGACGCGGCCGAAGAGCCCCCCCCCCGAAAGCTCAACCGGGAACGTAACAGCCGCCGTGCGAGGGTCACAGAGCGCTACGGGCGGAGAGGCTGGCAGGGGCCTTGCCACGAGCCCATCTCCGCTTCTTCCCCTCGGCCACCCCCGCCCCGCTCTGCCCGGGGCACGGCGCCCTCCCGCTGCTCAGGGCCCCCGGCCCCCCGCTCCTCCACGGCCGTGTCAGCCGCCTCCCTGCCCGCAGCGGCTCACCCGGGAGCAGCTCCCTCCGCGGCGCGCTGCCTCCACTGCCCGGCGGGGCGCGGCGAGGGGCTGAGCCTGGCCGCACGGCCCCGCCCGCATTCCAGCGCAGCCGCCCGCCATCTTGACTCCTGGCAGGAATGTGCTCCCTGCGGGCGGCGGAGGCAGGCCCGGCCCCTCTGCCCCAGCCCCGCAGGGCACCGGCCCCTCAGCCGACTGCCTGGGGGCTCCCTGCTCGCCCCCGCCGCGCCACTGGTCGGCCAAGAGCGGGCTCCTCCACCGGCACTGAGACCAGCTTCCCCCACGAGCCGCCCTGAGCCACCCCACAGCCCCAGGCTCTGCCCCCAGAGCCAGGCCGCATCTAGACTCTGGTTCATCGGACAGGTGCCCCGGGGTGACTGGTCATTGTTCATGGTACAACCTACCGTGGCCACCCCGCCGAGATTCCGAACCCAGCACTTTCACTTGGGAGCACCTTGCCTCAGGGCCCCCCTGGCGATCTCAGTAAACCAAGCAGTCACCTAGAGCCCAAGGCTTTAAGGGGCACCAAATTAGATGGAAGTGAATGTTTTCTTTATTTAAAATATATGTTAATATGTTAGCTTATAAGCAAAAGTATCAAATATTGTACAGTAAAACTCCAATAGTCCGGCATCCAATAATCCGGCACTCCTGATAGTCCGGCATCAAAATGGCAAGAGCCTAGTGAGTGAGCTTCGGCAAAAAATGAGTCACAAAGTAACAGCGGCAGCAGCTGAGCAAAAAGGGTAAAAAAGGCTTAAAAAAACGAAAACATTACAGTATACTGTATACCGTATGTACAATAAAAAGGGTTAAGAACACTTTTTTATACAGTATATAATGTATACAGTATATATATATATATAAACAACTTATAGTACCTCCTGATAGTCCAGCATATCTGATAATCCGGCACCACCTAGGTCCCATAGGTTCCGGATTATCGGAAGTCTACTGTACTTGTAAAACAGTGCAGAATTGCCATTTCAGATGCTGAGATATTATTTATTTCACATCATGGAGCACAGCTGCGCTGGCCAATTGTGCAGTTGAGTCCCTGACAGGCAGCAGCTCTCTGCAGTGTTACAAGCAGGGTGAAAAGAAGTTAAATTTCTTACAGGTACTGTCCAATAGAAACCGGGGTCCTTGCCAGCTCTTTAAATAGCTCCTTGCTGGCTTTTGTGGCAGCTCGGCCAGTTTTTGCCAGAGAGGCACACCCCCTTACTTTCATCTCTGGGTACAAATCATGATCTCAAAGACACTGTGCCCACAAAGAATTTGTATTGTGTTGGACCTGAAAAATGTGAAAAGAGGTTTTAATGAGATTGTAAAAGGAGAATCACAAATACCTGTAAAATTAAGACTATGTATTGTAGACTGTTACTGTTAAATAGTAAAGCCCTGATTTTCAAACATCTAATTGCTAATGTTAATAAATACCACTTAACATTTACATTCCTTTCCATTCTAATTGCAATAATGTTCAATAATAATACAAATTTTAGCCTTATGTTTAATTTTTAAATAGTTTTAAGTGATTACTGAAATGTTAAAATAAATTAAAATTTACAGATTTATGTTACTATGATATCACATGTACACTAACTTGCCAGGAAAGGTTTCAATAGGTAGAGAATTTCATGCTCTATTGTCCCCTGGTATTGCAAATTTATAATTTTTCCATTCAGTATTAATGAAAATCTTTATTCCTAGCTTCCCAAAAATCAGTTCCTTTCGAAAGAGGACAGTTGCAACTTGAAATACAACTGTTTATAACACTGACCAGAAACACAGTACATCTCAATATGGTTAAAACTTTAAAGTGTCACCTATTGGGCAGTTTAGTATAATTGTGTTAGGAATAATGAAAAGTAGAAAAAAATCAATAACAATATTTTTTAAATTATTTATTTGATATTTGAAATGAACAAAGGTGACATTTTATTCTAGACATCTTATTTTTCTCTATATTGAGTGCGGGGAGGCCCAAAGTCATAGTTCGCCTAGAACGCCAAAAACCTATGGATCAGCTCAGTTTGCCATGGTTACTAACCTCTGCTGGATGTGAACGATAATACTTTGTCCTCCGCACTTCCCCCCCCCACACACACACTTCAGTAAAGGTAGATAAAGGAGAAACTGGTAGAGGCCTTGCTACAAATAGCCTCTACTTCACCACAGTGTGAGTAAATGGGGGTTAGAAAGATGCAGTATTATTGATAGCTTTCACATTTTAGCTACTTGGCTTTTTAAAAATATAGCTTGGTACCTTTTAATAAAGGCAAGTTGTCAAAATCCTTTCTTCCCAGAACCATGTGCATGTTAATACTAAGTAATACTGAAACAAAAACCAAAAATCATGCAAGTCCATTGAAGACCACATGTGAATCTGTTCTTGCCATCTAGAAAAAGGGCTTAGGCAGTGATCACCTAGCAGCCAATACTTGAAAATACATCTCAGAATGAATGGGAAGAATTAATTTATATTTCTGTCATAAGAAAACTGACAGCTTATTTATAATATATCTTATCAGTGCACATCTTTTTTTTCCAAGTCTGCTTGCACTGACTACTCTCCCCCCACAAAATTCAAGGACAGCATAGCCAGAGTGTTCCAGGGTCAGCCAGCAAAAATTTCAATTTATTTGCCACATAAAAACACTAATATTTAAGGCAGGGTTGGAGAACCGTTTTTGGGTCAGGGGCTGCAGGGTCAGAAAAATCAGTGGGAGCCACACACAGGTAAGAAGAAAATAAACAAAAACCCCTCACTGAGAAGGCCCCATATTCCCTCACACCAGAGCCTAGGAGGGGCCCAAGGTAGTCTATTTTGTGTGCTCCAGCTGTGCAGAGGGAGGGCATAGAGGGACAGCAGGGGGGGTTGCAGGCTTCCCAATGCTGGGGAGAAAGCCCTGAGCCTTAGGGGCAGGATCCAGGCAAGCCAGGGGCCAGATAGCTTCCCCACCCCTGACTTAAGGCATGCCTTAGAAATCATTTATTTCAGTTAACTGGGACAAGTTAGGCTGGTTTTGTATATGGATGGTTTGATCTGGAATATATGCTATGTTACTTTCTTTTCTTTAATTCATTGTGTTTCCATCTTTACTATGTTTACTTCTGTGTACATCATTTGTTATTAAAAAGTTTTTTGAAAAAAGTGTGCATAATATGGATCACATCATACTACAGACATCTTCTGAACCAGTACTCTTCTCATCTAGGACTGTATGGATGACCTTCCTTCTCTAATTTATGATTAGAACTCCTCTGTGGCATGCAAAGCAATTGCTTACATAAAAGTTAATATTGGGGAAATATTTATCTTAGCTGTCTTTTATTATAGTTTAGCAACAGAAATAGAGCGGAAGCAATATAGGCAGCTGCTGCTGTTCATGAACCTCTGTTAGGGCTTTCACTAATTGAAGTTAATGGCAAAACACTGACTATTAGGAGGGGCCAGGATTTTAGAGAATATATTGCAGCTGCCTCTGGATATTATATCTATTTAAAATCCAATAAAAGCATTTAATCAGAAAAATCTATGCAAAATTATATCAGACTATCTGCAGTTCTACTGTCAAATTCCTGAATTAGTATTCTCTAGTCACAAGTAAAGGAAACAAAAGTTTACAGTATTACTGAGTTTATGGCTCATTCACAATGCAGATCTCAATGATTAACATAGAGCAGGGAAGATAAGATAGAGCCAACAGCTAAACTGATCGTTACAAAGTCTTTTCTCACATAATCTATTGAGTTGGTGATGTTTTTTTAAAAAAACATAGCTGTACATATCCAAGTTTCTTTTTCCTTATTCTAAGAACATTCACACAAAAACAAGATCTTTGCTTTTCTCTCAGAGTGTTCTATGCTAACTTGTTTAAAATGAGTGGAATGGAGAAATGACTAATTTTGATCTTCTAAAGAAAATCTAAGGTAGGATTTTTAAAATCCCCATAGGTTCTGCCCTCTGCTGATATTTCCTGCTTCTCTCATCAGCAGAGGGCAGCTTTGCTCAGCATGGAAAAAATGCTAATAATGTCAGTAAAGAAGGGGACACCTGCTCAACACACAGTCTCTCTCAAAAAATCTGGTAGTCTAGGAACCAAGCAGCAGCCTCCACAATAAAGGCAGCTGCCTAAGCAGGAGAGAGATAAATGAAGTCGTATCCCCATCCAAGCAGTCTGAGGAAGGGGCTAGAAAAGAACATTTCTACTCCAAGGCAAATACAAGGACAACTGGGCTATGCTGGGAATTTCAATTCAGCCAGCAGTTAGTGCTGAGCTCCCACTTCCTCCTGCTGCTGCTTGGAGCACTCACCAGCCTTTCTAGAAGCCCTTTCATTTGCTATGGAAGGGGGAGGGATAGGAGACACTGCAAGACCTGTATAACTTGCCTTCCACCTCTTTGCCTCAGGACATGTTTCTCTTGCACCTGCGGGATATGGGGGACTCCTCTCCCCACCAACACTGTATTGTTTACATAGCTGTTGTTTGCCAGACAGCTGCACCCTCGGGCCGTGTCTGCTGCCTGATTCCTGACGATAATAGAACAATAAGCTCTGAGAGGGGCATAGGTCATGGGCAAAAAGGAGAAGAATGGGGGCCAGAGTTCCACTAATTTATATGCATTTCTTAAAAAAATGGTTATTCATTCAATATGCCACTCAAATAAAAGCAGTATAAGTAGGTGGCATCAATCTTAAAAGGTTTTGATGCCTCCCTAACTGTACTAAATCCAAGGTGACAGGATTGCATGCTGTGTAAATAATTATGATATTAAACACAAAGGATTAGACTTTCAAGCTGTGAATACTCAGGAAGAACAAATCAATCGAAAAGAAACAAAAACCAATGTTTTCCTGCTGGCTACTTTATAAAAACAAGCAAAAATGTTTTAAAATATTTGCAAAGAGATTTTTGCAGCAGCTTTTCAAGAACAGATGGTTTTTCTGCTTGAAATGGGTTGCTTTGATCTCAAGTAAACATTACTGGTCATAACTGGCATCACCTGAACATACAAACAAACATACATACATACCAGTGAAGAGCAGAGCAGTGGTCCATCTACCAGCAAAATGCCTTTAATAGTTGCCAGCATCAGACACTGTGAATTAAACTTCGGACACTCTGACAAACTGCAAATTCTTCTCCCTCCCAAGGAAAGATTATGGAATAATTTGCCAGTAAACAAAGTTTCTTCCCACCCTCCTTCAGTTGGAAGATATCTTATGCCCTGAAGCACAAGAGTTTATAGCTTTTTTATATAAAAAGGTGTTTACAATTATTGCATTCTAATTACCATATGACTAATTTTATTTTGAATCCTATTAAGTTCTTGGCCTCAATACCATATTGAGGCCATGAATTTCTCATATTAATTATGTTCTGTGTCAAAGTATTTCTTTTTTACAGTTTGACAGTTAACTATACAAGACTGCGTATGAAAATATATGTGTAATTTAGAATGAAAATGATCCAGTAGTTATTTATCAAAGAATCACCTGGATGGATTCACACTGGGAACTGTGGCAAGATTGTGACAGCTGTTTGGCTATGTTCCCTCTGTGCTGCCGCAGCCCTGCACAGACAGTTAGCATGGCAAACCTGGAGCTGGAGTGACCTGGAGATCCATTAAGGAATGAAGCATCTGGCCAGATTTATTGTCAACAAAGCACAATAATAGCCCCTGGCAGACTATGAGGATACTGAGACATGTATGCCTGGGACAAAGGATTCAGTGGCAGGACTTCCCACTCCCCTGTAGGCCAGCCACAGATACTCCCTCAGACATCTTTATACCCTGATATAAAACAAATTAGCACTGCCCCTGCTGTCAACCTTGTATATATCGCTTCCATCAAAACATCTCTATTGCATACTACAGAAATGGGCAATAATTTTTACCAGAAATTTTTGAAGTGGCCCCAGTCCACCCCAAAAGGGGTAGGGCCTCAGACAGAAGGGGTGGGGCCAAAATACATCTATGCTTCCTCATCCACAGACCCTGATTGGTCTGTTGGTGGGGAGTGCATGAAGTCTTTATCCCTGCCCACTCCCCCAGGTTCCCTTTAGACACCCGCGCAAAAGCCTATGCAAATGAAGCACAGATTAGCATACTGCCACACTTCATTTGCATAATTAATTAGGGGCCATTTTTGTGCAAGAGGCTTTTGTGCAAGAGCTGTTCTTCCTGAAAAAATGAGGAAGAACGGCTCTTGCACAAGAGGGGGGTTTTGCGCAAAAGGGAGCCGTCTACACAGCTCCTTTTTGCACAAAAATGGCCCGTAATTATGCAAATGAAGCATGGCAATATGCTAATCTGTGCTTCATTTGCATAGGCTTTTGCACAAGAGATGTGCAGTGTAGACGTACCCTTAGAGTCACCCGCCAGCTGAGCAGCAGCTGCCATGTGACTCTATGTGCAGAGCCCTTTGCAGGGCAGGAGAAGACTTTCTGCACTCCCCCATCTCCCAGGCCAATGGGCTTGGGGGCAAGAGGAGCAGGCGAAGTCTCCTCCTGTCCTGCAAGGAGCGCACAGCACTTCTAAACACCACGCACTCCTTGCAGGGCAGGGGTACGGCGGGAGGAGACGTTGCGCGCTTTCCCCTGCCCCCAGGCCGTGATTGGGCTGGGGGAGCACAAAGTCTCTTGCTTCCTGCTCTCTGGCGCGCAGAGCCAGCTTTAGGAAGTGCAGGGCCCAATTCGAACCATTTTTTCGGGGTCCTCCACCCCCCCTACCCAGGATTTTTTGTTGACCAAAAAAAACCCAAAAATAAGACTTAGGTAAGCAATTGCTGTGGAGCCTAAGCAATTCATCAAAGCCTATCCCCCTACAGAAGCCAAATTCGGCCTGGTGTTACCTATCTATCACTGCTGGATTGAGAGTCACAAATCAGGCCAGACAAAGTTTAGGGCCAAACCATGTATTTGAAAGTTAAAGGCATACAACAACAAGCAACTGCAACGAACCCACCCTATCCCAGAAGAAAGATAGATAGAAAGGTCCCATACACAAAAGGGGTCTACTTTACAGATTAGGAGACTGCGGAGGATGTGTGCGACCTACAATCCCTTGGCTAATTGAAAGCCTTTGGAGAGGATCAGCAGGAAGATCCCTCCAAGTGCTGGTCTGTCCTCCGGAACAGATATGCCTCCTGGATCCTCGTCTCTGCCATGGGTTGGCTTCTCCGGATGAAGCTCCCGTCAGCCCTTCAGCTTTACGGACCCGTGCAGTAGGCAGGGTTTAGTAGATGAGCAATAGAGTCCCAGTCCAATAGGCACCTGCCAGTAATCTGCTGCGTGGGGTGTTCCCACACGCAGAGCAGCCACAGCACCACGAGCTAGGCCTCAAAACTCTAACCAAACGTCATAGCTCTGAGGCGAAATGAAATGTAAAATGGAACCTGTCAGACTCCATTTTGAATGTTGGAATCATTATTCCCTTAGCCTAGGCAACAAAGCAGGACTTTATTGTACACCTCACTCATATGTTTTTAAAACTTTATCTTCCTTGCTTTTTGTTCAGCAAAATCTTTCAGTATATTGCCTAACTCTAAGCTCTTCATTACTTTGCATTCAATTGACATGGTTGCCAAACTGTTTAATCGGTCTTCCTGCATTGTTGATCACAGATATGTTTTAATTAGATTTAGCTTCGAGAAGCTCCTTTCTCCCGAGGCTACAGTTACTGAATAGTCAGTAAGATTTGAATTGCTATAAATAAATTTGGGAATGCTGTTGATCGGTTATTAGATGCAAGAAACTGAAGCATTTTTAGAGGGTTTCTACAATCAGACGGAAGAATTGGCTGTAACACTTCCAGTTCTTCACAAAGCATATAGCCAGTTATGTCAACTGATTTTACAGTTGAAACTTGTTTGTTTTCCTCCACTAGTTTCACATCTGTCAATGCGAGTTCCAGATCTGCAGCAGATTTTCGTATGGTGTCCTTGGGAAGATTTTTGAATTCACATAAAAATCCAAATAAACTCACATGCTTTTGTAACTGTTCAAACCTTGGTTCAAGTAACTGTAAAGCTTGGTCTAACACTTGATTGAAGCACTGCACTCTGTAAGCTTCTTTTGGATCAGAAAAAGACTCGTCTGCAGACTCGTACTCAAATTGGTTTTTTCGTTTGCACAAGTGTTTACTCTGGAAAACTGGAGTCACATCTAGATCTTTGGCACCAATTAACACTTTTTGAAAACCCTTCTCTCTGTATATTTTTAACCAGTTGCAAAGCTTTTCGAATGAAGAAATATCCATTGTATCACTCTGTAGCTCTTTGCTCACAAAATTTACTTGAAAAAGTAAATCATGCCAGAAAACTAGTGAAACCAAAAATTTATAATCCTTCATTTGAATAGCCAGAAATTCAGCGTCACTTTTTGCTTGAGCATCATCAATTGTTTCTGCTACCTCTATAAGTGCATCATAAAACTCCCCTGCGTGGTACCACAGAGCTTTGATGCTTTGCATTCTACATTCCCATCGTGTTTCGCAAAGAGGCTTTACAGAAAGGCCTGTAACATGTTTTCTAAAAATAGTCCATCTTTTAGTAGATGCAGAAAAAAGGTTGTAAATACGCGGCAAGCCTCCAAAGAAACTCATCGCATCTGGACATGTTTTGGCCATGTCTCCAAAATGAGCTTATAGTTGTGACATGCACATGGTGTAAAACAAGCTCTTGGGTTTGTTTTCAGAAGTCGTGCTTGTACACCTGATATGTTTCCCTTCATATCTGCACCGTTGTCATAGCCCTGTCCACAGATATTTGCAATGTCCAATCCCAGGTCTTTGAATTCCCTTAAAAGGATATTGTACAAATATTCACCTGTGCTGCTTTCTGCTACTACGAACTTAATGAAATGTTCATATACTCCTGCCGAAATATTTGGTGATACACCATCAGCCACATACCTAATTGTCAGTGACATTTGTTCTTGATGACTAATGTCAGAAGTGCAGGCCAGTATAATAGCAAAATACTTGGCAGCCTTAATTCGAGCTATTATTTCATGTTTAACAGCATCCCCTACAATACTAATAAGTTCGTTTTGAATGTTTTTTCCTAAATAATGGTCATGTATTTCTGCCTTCTGGATTCTTCGTAAATGTTCCTGCACCACTGGGTCAAACTTTCCCACTAATTCAATAACTCCAAGAAAATTTCCATTGTGTGATGTTCCCAGCTGTTCATCAGACCCACAAAATGATAAGTTTTGTTCTGCTAGCAACTGAACGACAGTGACTAGTCTCTCAAAAACTTGATGCCAGCATTTTGCTTCTTGGTCAATAAGTTTTTGTTGTATTGAGTCAATGGTTTTCTCAGCAGATAACCTTTGCTGAAGGTCGCAGCAACTAAGCATAGCTTGTAAATGTCCTTTTGAGTTTTCGTGCTCGGCCAATCTTGTATGAATATTAGACCAGTCATTAAAGCCATTAGATGCCAATGCACTTGCCACATTAGAGCAAAAAATCTTACAGTAATAACAAAAGATCTTGTTGGCTGACACTGAGAATATCACCCAGTTACAATTTCACCATTTGAAAGTTTCCTTTTGCAGTGAAACTGAGAAAAATGTTTCCCAGTCTTATTTTTTGGGAAATCTTCTACAATAATTTTAGGTGGCCCTTGTTTTACTAAGTACTCCCTGATATCCTGGGTAATGTATTCTGGCCAAGTTACAGGATCAGCAGATATTTCTATTTGGTCAGCAGAGTTGAAGTTGCCTTTCTGCTCTGGATCTAAACCACTCGCATCTTTATTATCAAAAAAGCATTCTTGACCCTCAGTATCTTCAGCACCAGTTACAATCCTTTTTGTAGTCTTCTCTTCACCTTGACTGTCTTCTTCAGACTGATTTGGCTCTTCAGATTCTTCGTCACTGCTGTTGTTCTCTGTCTGCGTTGTATGTTTTACTGGAGAATTTTCAACCATATCTGCCTCTTCAATGTGCTCTTCTTGCTCAACAGTAGGAACAGGTCTGCTAAAATATTTGTTTAAAGCACCCTTTTGCTTCTGGGTTTCAACTGCCTTTGCCTTGTATATGGCTCTTTCCTTACTCCCACTTGGGTACTTTCTACCACCGTCTCTTGATCTCTTTCACATATTGATAGAAGTCACCACGTTCTAAAAAGAATATTAAATATAGATTTTCACTTTCATATTAAGAAAATAATTGCTGGTGCTGTGTTGCTTCAGGCACGCTGAAATCCAGTCACCTCTAGGGTGGGCTGGACAGCTGTTTAACACCTGCACAAAGTCTCAGGCAGGGGGCAGTGTGGGCTGCCTTCCTGCAGAGCCCCCATCAGAACTACCGTGCCCTCCTGGCTTAGGAAAAGAATAAACAGGAGGATTGGAAATTAACCCGCCCAGTCTCACATTCCCCTAGGCAGGGAACGAGCCATCTATATTAGGCCCCAACTGGAGTATCAGGTCCAGTTCTGGGCGCCACATTTCAGGAAACGTGGAGAAACTGGAGAAATTCCAGAGAAGATCAACACGAATGATGAAAGGTCTAGAGAACATGAGATATGAGGCAAGGCTGAAGGAACTGGCCTTGTTTATCTTGGAAAAGAGAAGACCAAAAAGAGACTAAAAGAGTATCATAAGGAAGAGGAAGAAAAATTGTTCTCCTTGGCCTCTGAGGTTAGGATGAGAAGCAATGGGCTTAAATTGCAGCAAAGGAGGTTTAGGTTGGACATTAGAAAAAACTTCCTGCCTGTCAGGGTGGTTAAATACTGGAATAAATTGCCTAGTGAGATTGCGGAATCTCCATCACTGGAGATATTTAAGACCAGGTTAATCAGACACCTGTCAGGGATGAGATAGGGCAACTCAACTTTGGAAGCCCCAGGGACCACACTGATACTTACAGAACATGCTGAGGGCCTCAACTTAAGTGTGGTTGCATATGCAAGCAAATATATACAAATAGCTTCTCTCACATGGACAGGCATGAATATAAAGATTAAGGCAAGACTACACAACACACAGGTCCCGTTTAAGTCAGTTCTGCTGATATTAATAAAATGCAATACTTACCCGATTTCTACCCATGTGACAGCACTTTTCATGAGCAATGACAGTCCAAGAATTTAACTGCTAAAACGCATTTCAACAGAAGATCATTAGACTGACTACTTTTTTGTTTTGGTTCCCACTCGCCGGCAACGTGTTGATCCCCACATAAACCCAAACTGCACTGCGGGGCACAAACAAACTGGCCATGGGCAGCATACCAAGTTATTAATAAATATTTTATAAACCTTCACCTTTTCTCTGTGCTGCCATGTCTCCTCCCCTTGTTCCATCAGCTCCCCTGGTGCCTGCTGCCCCCCAACTCCTCACCCTCCTCTGCTGTCCTGACTCTTGCCCTTCTCACTGCCCTCAGCCCTCCTGCGACCTGTTCCCCTCCACCAGCCCTTTTCTCCCCCCTGTGCCCATTCCTCCAGTAGCCCTACTCTGATCATGTGAGCTACGCCTCTTCTAACATCTCCCTCTACACACCTGCCCTGCCTCTCCCCTCTGGTGCTGGTCCCTCCCCTGCAGGTGTCTGCCCTTCTGCTTCACCCTCGGAATCCCCTGGCACCTGCACCCTCCCTTACCCCTGCACCCTCCTAGTGCCTCTCCCTTCCCTCACTGCCC
This sequence comes from Pelodiscus sinensis, assembly GCF_052426305.1. Classification (NCBI taxonomy): domain Eukaryota; kingdom Metazoa; phylum Chordata; order Testudines; family Trionychidae; genus Pelodiscus; species Pelodiscus sinensis. The sequence continues at coordinate 57,529,959 of NC_143058.1, forward strand.
CTGCCCCCTTTGCCCTCTTTTTCCCTGATGCCCATCCCCTCACTACTCTCTGCCCCAGTTCCCCTCACGCTCCTGTGCCCTCACACATGCCTTGCTCCAACCCCACCTTCCTCATGCCCACCCCTTCTGTCAAGCCTTCTTTCAGAACCTTCCCCTCCCCCTCTAGCCCCCAATGCCCTTCCTCTCTCTTCTCCTCTCCCAGCATCACCCTGTCCCCCTTCCCACTGATACCTCCCCTCCTGCCCTTTTCCTCATTGTCTGCACTTGGCCCCCTGCCATTTGTCTCCCCTCCACCCTGTCTCTTGGTGCCTTCCCCTTTCTTCCCCCTCCCCCTCAGCACAAGCCCCTTCCTCTCCCAGCCTTTCCCGCTAGATTCCCCCCTCCCCTACCTTCTGCCTTCCACTTTGCTCCTGCCCCGCTTCACAGCCCAGCTACAGCCCACTGGGTGGGAAGCTGTGGCCAGCGCAGACACTTCCCAGGGTGTTAGGAGCTAGACAGGCTGCAGGTGAAACCCCAGTGAGACAAACCCTGCACGGAGACATTGAGGCCAGCCCTCCCAGCCAGGAGAGAGCGGACTCCAAAGCCAGGGTCCCACAGCCCCCTCACAGCCTCCCTGCTGCCCTTCAGGGGACTGGATTCACTCCTACACCCCATTGCTGGTAGGACCCTGTGCCCTGCACCCCCATCTCCTTGCCAGTGGTCACTCCCCTCTCCTTGCACTCTCATCATTCTGTGCAGTGGTGCCTCCTCTTCGTGCATCCTGTTACTCCGCCAGGCTGCCCCCCCCAGTTTGCTCTTTCCTGTCCCCCCGTGGAGCTCACAGAGAAGAGCCCCAGAGCCCCACGGCGAGCAGAGCCCTCAGGAGTTCATCCCCTGTGCAGAGCAGGACCCCCTCCCCCAACACCCCATCCCAGCCAGCCAGGACTGAAACACCTCTAGGGATGGAGATTCCCCCCCCCCCCCCCAGGGAACCCAGCCCAGGGCTTCCCCACTGGCCTAGAGAAAGAGTTTGTCCTAATCTCCAACCCACACCTCCCCCCACTGCAGCGTTGCTCCTCGTTCTGCCACCAGCCCCCACTGTGAACAGGCTTTCGCCAGCTTCTTTGGACTCTTCCCCCCCCCCCCTTGCAGAGAGCTGAAGGCTGCTCTCAACTCCTCCCCCCCCCCCTTCTCTTCTGCAGATTGAACAAGCCCCAATCCCTCAGCCTCTCCTGGCAGGGCCATGTGTCCCCGACTCCAAATCATATGAGGTGGGGGTGGGGTGACTCTTTGTACCTCCAAATAACACCTGGGACCCCCCCCCCATCTCCACTTCAATGTGACCATATTAGTCTTGGCACAGCAGATGCCTTGTGACGCATTTAACAAGGTGGGGGGGAAGGGGCCTTTTAGGTCAGGGCCAAGGTCAGGGGAGGGAGGGAGAATTGAGAGGCAGGACTCCTGGGTTCTGTCCTGCTGGTGGCGACTGTCCCGGGGTCAGCAGGGCTGAGAAGGATTCAGGAGTGCACAGAGGGGCAGTTCTGGAAGCTCCCCACACAGACTTCAGAGGCGCCGTCTCCCTGCAGCTGCTGCAAAGCGGGGGGGGGGAACGCTGTGGTCGGAGCCGCTCTTCCTGCCGCTGGCAGCTCACACATGCGGCGCGAGCCCTTCTGGGGGCTGCAGCCAGATACTGGGCCATGTCGTCACGTCACCCCTGGGCATCTCCCCGCTCACCTGCAAACGCCGGCAGCGTGCGCAGGCAAGGGGGAATCGAGCCGACTTCCGGGTGCGGGGCCCAATTCGGCCGAATCGGCTTAAGGCCGGCCCTGCTGGTGCGCGACACTTAAAATCAACTATGAGGGTTGACTCTAAGTGCCACACACTTCCCTTGCCCTAAGCCCTGATTTACCTGGGGCCAGGGGGACTGCAGGATTTCCATGGGCTGGATCAACCTGCCTGTCCCAGCCCTTGGAGGCTCTTTTGCTCACTCCTGGCCTATTGTCAACCTGAAATTGTCTTTTAGGAGAGCTCAGTATGTTCCTGTTACCCTTGGTGAATGTGTTGGTAACTAGGTGTTCTGGTACCTTCTTTCTGGAATGTGTTTGCATACATATTCTTGGGCCAAGCACTGCTCAGGTATCTGAGCAGTTTCTTTAAGTAGGGCCTGCCTAATCCTCACACTAACTTTGCTTTATGGCAGCAAAATTTTGACAACTTTAGCCCAAGCCTCAGACACATGGGCTTATAGTTCAGCCCTTCTTCTTACTACATAAAGATATTCCACAAGTTTAGTGGGTTTTTTGTTTTTAAATAAACATCCACTACAACTGCCCAACATTTCTGGAAATCAGGCTTGCAATTTCTTCCATGTTTCATTTCTGTTCATATGCTGCTGTCAGTAAATTCTCTGTTGCCACATTTTGTTGTTTTATTGCTATGATTTATGTTTATAAGCAGCACCCAGGATCTTTTTCAGGGGAAAAGGCAATACACTGCATTTATTACAGAATACACAGAAGCAGTTAGCATATGCTTTATAAAGACAAACCCACACAGACACAAACAAGTCCTGCAGGTAGTGCACAGTTACCAGTCCACGGTGGCTCCAGTCAGTCTTACTGGCCAGGCAAGGCTGAGTGGGGCCAGGTCTAGACTGCAGGCTTCTTTCAGCAGAAGCTTTTCCGAAAGAGATCTTTTGAAAAAACTTCTTCAGAAACAGAGCGTCCACACTGCAAAAGCGCATTGAAAAAGCAATATGCTTTTTTGAAAGATAGTGTCCATTCAGTGTGGACACTATCTCACCTTTCAGCTGTGATTGCTATGGGTAGAGTGGTCATCGGGGGACCTGTGCTTTTTCCTCTTCATTCGAAAGAACTCCCTCTTCCCCATCCACACACGCCTTTTTCCGAAAGCACTCTTTCAGAAAAAGGCTTCTTCCTCATAGAATGAGGATTACCAATGTCGGAAAACCCCTCTGTCCTTTTAATTTTCTTTTGGAAGAACGCAATTGTAGCATGGAAGTAATTGAAGTTTTTTCAGAAAAACGGCCACTTTTTCAAAAAAACTCTGTAGTGTAGACATGCCCTGTGGAGTCAGGGTTCCTCTGAGGCTTGGCTTGCAGGACTGAATCCAGAGTCCCATAGCAAGAGGTTCCCTTCTTGGTAAAATTTCAGAATGGAGAGAGGTAACTAGTGGTGTTCTCCAAGGATCAATCCTAGGACCAATCTTATTCAACTTATTCATAAATGATCTGGAGAAAGGGGTAAACAGGGAGGTGGCAAAGTTTGCAGACAATACTAAACTGCTCAAAGTAGTTAAGACCAAAGCGGACTGTGAAGAACTTAAAAAAGATCTTGCAAAACTAAATGATTGGGCAACAAAATGGCAAATGAAATTTAACGTGGATAAATGTAAAGTAATGCACATTGGAAAAAATAATCCCAACTATACATACAATATGATGGGGGCTAATTTAGCTACAACTAATCAGGAAACAGATCTTGGAGTTATCGTGGATAGTTCTGTGAAGACGTCCACACAGTGTTCAGTAAGTCAAAAATGCAAACCAGATGTTGGAAATTATTAAAAAAGGGATAGAGAATAAGACGGAAAATACCTTATTGCCCTTATATAAATCCATGGTGCGCCCACATCTTGAATACTGCATACAGATGTGATTTCCTCATCTCAAAAAAAAAGATATAGTGGTATTAGAAAAGGTTCAGAGAAGGGCAACTAAAATGATTAGGGGTTTGGAATGGGTTCCATATGAAGAGAGATTAAAGAGACTAGGACTTTTCAGCTTGGAAAAGAGGAGACTAAGGGGGGATAGAATTGAGGTCTATAAAATCATGAGTGGTGTGGAGAAAGTGAATAAGGAAAAGTTACAGTCATTCCTCATTTAACACTATAGATGTTTCAGAAAATCGTGTTAAGTGAAAATGTGCTATGCGGGGTCAATTTTCCCATTGAAAATAATGGAAAAGGTGGAGGTTGCGTTTCAAGCGGTGGTGTCTGTTGGGACTGGGACATAAGGTTGGGGAAGAAAGGGGACTGGGTTACAGCAGGGAGGGGAGGTGTTTGGCTCTGGGGAAGGGAAGGGGAGGAGAGGGGAGGGGGATTGGGTTGGGAGTATGCCCCTGTGACGGGTCTGCCGGGACCCGCACTGTGTCCAGCAAGGGGGGGTTTGGCGGGGAATGGTGCGGTGAGCAGCGAACCCTCCGCTACTTTGCAGGGAGGCAGGGGAAGCCCCGCACAGCCACCAGCAATGGGCCAGCTGGGGAAACCCAGCCACTGGCCTGCAACAAGGGGCGGAGGAGAGGGGGCAAGGCATCCGGCGAGGGAGAGTCAGCGGGGAACGGTGCAGCGAGTGGCAAACCCTCCGCCGCTTTTCAGGGAGGCAGAGGAAGCCCCGCAAATCCGCCAGCAACGGGTGAGTTGGAGAAATCGTGTTATTCCGGGGACGGTCGTGTAATTCAAAAAATGTTCCCTAAAAAAAAATCATGCTATCACAAAAACGTGTTAAGCGGGCACGTGTTAAATGAGGAAATACTGTATTTACTTGTTCCCATAATATAAGAACTAGGGTCCACCAAATGGAATTAATGGGCAGCAGGTTTAAAACAAATAAAACAAAGTTCTTCTTCACACAGCACATAGTCAATCTGTGGAACTCCTTGCCAGAGGAGGTTGTGAAGGCTAGGACTATAACAGGGTTTAAAAAAGAACTAGATAAATTCATGGAGGTTAAGTCCATTAATGGCTATTAGCCAGTATGGGTAAGGAATGGTGTCCCTAGCCTCTGTCAGAGGGTGGAGGTGGGTGGCAGGTGAGAGATCACTTGATCATTACCTGTTCAGTTCACTCCCTCTGGGGCATCTGGCATTGGCCACTGTTGGCAGACAGGGTACTGGGCTAGATGGACCTTTGGTCTGACCCAGTATGGCCATTCTTATGTTCTTATACATGTAAGTTCCCATTGGGGTCTATGGAAATTGCAGTGTCATGTTAAAATCATCCACCCCTTAGAAGGTGTTAATCTGTTTTCCAGAGTTATCCTTTGATGGGGATTGTCAGGCTTTCCATCCTTGTCTCTCACTCTTGGTGTGGTCTCTGCCTGTCTCGAAAGTTGTCAATGCTGCCAATTCAATTCAGACTCAAGCCTCAATGCATGTTCCCTTGTTATCTTCAAAGTTTCCACTTCTTCTTGATCACCTGGGCATCTGTGATGGCTTTTACTCACACACACCACCCTCCACTCACACCACACAATGGTGCAGTTTCAGATAAAATCAATAATTATGAAATTGTTGTAAAGCAGGCTTTTTCTGTCCACGGCCTTCGCGTATAGCCCATCCTGCCACACAAGGCCCCTCACACAAAACCCAGATACTCAGAGGAGCATGGGCAGCACAATGCAGTTTTGTGAATGGAATTTGATCTTATAGGCATTCTGGGACTCACAGGCGCCAAGAAAATAGGGAGGTAAGCATAACTAGATAACGCCTAGCTGAATTTACAGATAAGCCTCATTTGACTGTAGCTTGACCAGTCTTAGGAGCAAGGGAAAAAGTAAACATAGGGTAATAAAACATAATTGTCTTACACTAACTATGCCCCATCTGGTCCTGTCCACGAGGGGATCACGCATACATCACGAAAATTTCTATAGGGCAGTATTGTCATACTACCTCATCACTAGCCTATCAGACCCTGCCAAATGCAGACCCTAGCATGGCATCAGACACCGAATTTTTGTATAAAAGACCCTCAATCCCTTTGTTCGACGGAGATTCCGTGTATTGAGGGCATGTGTCTTTTTTTTTGCCCGGCTAAAGGATTGATCACCCTGAGGCTGCCTCCCCACCCTTCGAATCAAACATAGGGGTGCACGAGTCCTGAGCATGCTCCAAGTTCTAGTGTGTCTTTGTGTTATCATTTCTGGATTTGTAAGTATTGCTTTAAATGTATTAGTTATTGGTTTAATTAATAGTCAAATTGTGTTAATTTCACTGTGTAATTCTGTAAAGTGTATCTAAGTTCTGTTAACCACACTGTGTAAATTGTATAATTTTGTGTTGAGTAGTAATCTTGTATTTAGGTTAAGTATAAGTGTTAGAAATAGAAGCCCCGGAGTTGTTAAGTTGTAAAAGTAGATTTATGACTAACTCCACCAGCTGTCCTAAAATAACCATAGAGGGGCTGGCTTTGGACTGTTCTTTTATTATCATTACTTTGGCTTTGTTTTTTGTATTTTTTATTTGTATGCTGCGTTGTCTTAGGCGAATTAGGGATAGTGATTTGATATAAGTGAATTGTAATCAAAGAATTGTAATCAGTTGGGTATAATTGTGCCCAAGCTTTTCTACACTGTAAAAGTACTAAGCAATTGCTAGTTTAAACACCTACTTGTTAATTGCTGGTTTTGACCACTTAATAAATATCATTTGTTTCACCATCATCCAGTAGTTTTCACTGGGTAGTCGGTTTTAACCCTTGAGGCTCCCATCACATCACCGAACCAAGGTGTAACAGAAATGACACAACTTAGTTTGTGATGCAGATAAGGGGTACAACTTAATCTGTAATGTTAACAGCTCTGCATTCGGCAGACTGTTGACCAAAGTGTGGGACCGCCGTGGAATAAGCCTTGCTACAAAGCTTAAAGTCTATCGAGCAGTAGTGTTAACTACCCTGATGTACGCCAGTGAGACTTGGACTGTATACAGGAGGCACACTAGGCAACTGAACCACTTCCACACGATTTGCCTCCGCAGACTTCTGAGGATCCGGTGGCAGGATAAGGTGCCAGACACAGAAGTCCTTTCTAGAGCAGGTCTGCCGTCAGTTTACACCCTGCTGATGAAAGCTCAGACACGCTGGGCAGGCCATGTTGCAAGGATGCCAGATCATCGCATCCCTAGACAGCTCTTCTATGGTGAGCTGTTTCAAGGGAAGCGATCGCACGGGGGACAAAAGAAGCGATACAAAGATACGCTTAAAGCCTCTCTCAAGTCCCTGGATATTGACACGACCTCCTGGGAGACCCTGGCACAAGACCAATCAACATGGCGCACGCTGATCTACCAAGGCTGTCAAACATCTGAAGCCAGAAGGACAACCATAGCACAAGAGAAGCAAGCACTCCGTAAAGCCAGAGTTGCAAAAGCTGCAACAGTGGTGCCCACACATGTCTGCCCGACATGTGGTAGAACATTCCGTGCCCGTATCGGCCTTATCAGCCATTTGCGGACACACCATGAACAGTCCATAACCCGTTAGATGTCAAGGTCCTCTTCGAATACGATGGACGAACAACAACAATGTTAACAGGGAGCAAGACCTTATAGTAACATTATCTAATCATGAGAGATAGAGAGAGAGAGAACTAGAAGCAGACAGAACTTATAAACAAGTCATTATACATCAAATCATTATATATCATACCTAGTCTTATAACCAATACTAAAATTTACATTTTTGCTACATGACAATTCAAAGTACAAGAATCTTCAGTGCTATACTGGGCATTTTTTAGTTGCAATCTCTCAGGATTAGTTTTCCTCAGACTACAGCATGTCAGCATTAATTGTTCATGTTCAAAACTGGATCAGCTAACATGTGGAGAATAATACAGCCTACATCAAAGATTTACATCATACTGCATTCATCATGAATAATATCCTTCAAGAAGTGAAATTTCAGTCCATGAATTATAGAACCTGTTGGAACAAACAGAAGCTACATTTTTCCAATCCACCATCTAGGTTTTCTCAGTCCCATTGTCAGTATGATTTATTACAATGTTACCACTTACTATATGAATTCCTATAGGTATCCTAACTAAAGGTATAATCCTAAAGTCTTTACACATGCAACTTTCACAGAAATAACAGTTTTCAGACAGGTAACTGGTGGTGTCCCACAGGGGTCCATACTGCAACTAATTCTTTTCAACATATTCATAATAGGGGTGTAAGTGACTAATTGACTATCCAATAAGCAAAAGCTTATCAGATAGTCGACACACTGACTAGTCGCTTCACTCCCCACCCTTGCTGCTTCTATCAGAAAAAGGAAAGGGGGGGGAGGAGGTGCTGGGGGGAGCCAGCTTAAAAGCCTGTTTGCCCCAGCTCTAGTTCCATGGGAGGGGGCAGGGGAACAGCAGTAGCGTTCCACCTTTGAAATGTACAAGAGTCCCTGATGGGGCTCTTGTACATTTCAAAGCAGAAGCACCAGGTGGAGCCTGGGGACAGCTGGGGTTTTTGTATATTTCAAAGGCGAAATGCTGCCACTTCTGCCTTTGAAATGTCGCAACAGCCGGGTGGACTCTTGCTACATTTCAAAGTGGAAGCGCTCATATCGACTAATCAAATAGTCGATGGAAATTCCAATTCTAAAATCTAATTTTAACATTCCTAGTTCATAAATGATCTGGAGAAAGGGGTAAGCAGTGAGGTTGCAAAATCTGCAGATGATACTAACTGCTCAAGATACTTAAGACTAAAGCAGACTGTGAAGAGCTTCTAAAGGATCTCATTAAACTAGGTGACTGGGCAACAAAGTGGCAAATTAATTTTAATGTTGATAAATGCTAAAAAATGCATTTTGGAAAATGTAATCCCAACTATACATATACAATGATGAGGGCTAAATTAGCTATTACCACTCAAGAGATTTTGAAGCCATTGTGGATAGTTCTCTGAAAACATCCACTAATGTGCAGCAGCAGTCATTAAAAGCAAATAAAATGTTAGGAATCACTAATAAAGGGATAGAGAAGAAAGACAGAGACCATCTTATTGCCTCTGTATAAATCCATGGTATGCCCTCATGTTGAATACTGTGTACCGCTGTGGTCACCTCATCTTGATATCTTAGCATCGGAAAAAGTTCAGAAGAGGGCAACAAAAATGAGTAGGCGGTTGGAATAGCTGCCATATGAAAAGAGATTAAAAAGACTGGAAGTTTTCATCTTAGAAAAGAGGAGACTAAGGGGGATATGATAGAGGTCTATAAAGTCATGATTGGTGTAGAGAATGTGAATAAAGAAAGTTATTTACTTGCTCCCATAACATAAGAACAAGGAGTCACCAAATGACATTAATAGGTAGCAGGTTTAAAACAAACAAAAGGAAATATTTCTTCACACAGTGCAGTCAACCCATGGAACTCCTTGCCAGAAGATGTTGTGAAGACCAGAACTTTAACAGGGTTAAAAAAAGAACTAGATACATTCACGGAGAATAGGTCCATCAATGTTTATTAGCCAGAAGGTAGGAATGGTGTCCCTAGCCTCTGTTTAGCAGAGGCTGAGAATGGGTAACAAAGGAAGAGATCATTTGATGATTACCTGTTCTGTTCATTCCCTCTGGGGCACCTGGCATTGACCATTGTTGGAAGACAGGATACTGGGCTAGAGGACCTTTGGTCTGACTCAGTATGGCCGTTCTTACGCACATAAATTATAACATCAGATTCAATGACTCATCAGTTCTTCAAACTGTTTTCCTTTTGAGATATCAACACGCTTCTTCACCTCACATTTTGCCTTTTTCATACTTAAAATTGTTAAATGACAAGAGACAGGATTTTCTCATTTCAGACTGATTCTCTTGGAAATCTAATCTTTGTACAAAGACATTTAAGCAGATATTCTTTCTTTAAAAACATATCTTGTCTTACTAACTTATTCCCATCCTTTGAGATAAAAATACTGCCTGATCATTTTCAGCCTCAGGAAACATGCATTTTCATATATACTGCATTATATAGCAAACACAGAAAAACACTCATACAGCTTAGTCCCTGGTTGTGCAAGGACTTATCCACATGCTTAACCTTTTGCACCATGAGAAGTCATTTGACTTAATCAGGAGGACTATTCACAGCATGTAAATTAAGCCCTTGTGTCAATGTTTGTAGGATCAGGGCCTTAGTCTGTTTTATATTGACAAAGATACCAAAAATATATTTTACTGGTGCATGCCTGACATAAATGGCAAATAATTCTCAAAATTGCTTTTGAGAGAATAGACACAGAAAAAGAACACAACTTTTCACTTGATTTATATATTTCTAAAACCTAACCTATTATAATAATGATCACTTATTATACAGATTTAAAAAAATGTGAATAGAAATGTTTTAATTATTTCGTATTTCTTTGAAAACTTAAATGTACCTGCAGTGTTAGAAACAGACACATAAAATGGTGTGAAGCACATTTCAACAGTATATAAGCTTTAAGCCATATTCACCCTCCCATGTACTGAAGCACAGCAAAAACTACAGCTGTAGTCAATAAACACTTTAAACTTCCCATGGCTTCCTGATCAACTGAACTCAGAGAAGTGTTGAAATCTTTGTTCAATTTATTTTTATTTGTATTAATTACGTTATTTAGAATGTGAAAGTATCTTAGGATCAAATATAAACAAAAAATCTTAACCTTATCTAAAAATAGCCATCTTGCAAAGAAAAACAAAGCAGTAAAAATAGGGTTTCCTTCTCAAAGCTACTAGAAATGCAATTACCACAGTGAAAAATAAATTCACTTCAGAGTTCACAGCAGAAATCCATGGAGGAACCACTTGTTACATAGAAATTGGGGGAAAACTACTTTTTTCACATATTTTTGTACAATTCAAATAAAAACGTTTGCAGTTTCACTTTTTGGCTTCTCATGCTGCATCTGTGTTGTTGATGCCGACCTGGTTTCCTCACACTTGTTAGAACAGTCCTTTCAAACTAGGCCGTGGTACAGCAATGCCATGAATCAACCTTAGCTGAATATCTGGCAAACCTGCAAAATCCTTTTCCTGTCCTATGTGGATGGGGACATATTTGTGCTGTTGTCGGTGAATGCTTTTTGAAGGAGGAGGATGGGTAGAGGTCAGGTCTAGAATACCTGCTTGGTTCATACTCCAGGAACTATAAATATCTTTCTTTGGCTTCACATGCTGAGAACCTGCCATCATGAGTTTTCGCTCTAGTAAAAGATTCATCAGATCTTTCTTGAATATTTTCCAGTGGTTTTGTTCCAGAAAGCTTTGACACAGCTCATCGTCACTGAAAGGATCAAAGACAATTGGTGAAAGCCTTACTCCATTTCAATTCAATGGCAAAACTCTCACTGATTTCATCAGAAACAAAATTTCACCCTTGAATTCTAATTAAATGAGAATGAGCTTGGGTAAATGGTAGTCAACAAGCTCTTTTATTTTTTAAGTGCTAGTTCATAGGTACATTTATCTACCCAGTCATGTTCATTTCACTTACCTGGGATACATCGTCTGTTTTTTGTGTAATTTCATTAGTGTTATATGATCTGCTAACTTCTCAAACTTCTCCTTTTTCAACCGAATGACCTCAGCTCCCTGACTGACCAAAACCATACTCCGATTATCTTGCTTATCTTCAGGTAGAAGATGCTGGCTTATCCCCTGAGGGGTAAATGAAACAATAAAAAGCTATCTGCACATCATCATATACCTATGCACATCTGAGTGTTACTGTTATGTTGAGGAGTCCAGAATTTGACAGTTAAGTTTTTTTTTAAATCATTTAGGGGGCAGTTTGAGAATTTGTAATTTTGGAAATTCTTTCTGGCTATTAGTGACATTTTCTTGCAGGCAATTTTGCTACTGTATAAACATTGTTTAGAAGAACCACCCAAGCCAGGGCAGGGAGGTCCCAATTACCACATCTGTGCACCACCCTGGACTACCAGAGGAAATTCAACTTGAGGAAGAGCAATTGACATATTATCACTTGCTGCTCTTCCTCATGGTTTCTGTCAGAAGGGAAGCAGATGTAAGTTTTGGCCTGTATTCCATAGGATTTCTGTCAGCAGAGATAGCCAAGGCAAGTAGAGGTCACTGAGTCAGAGTATGTCTCTTCCCTGGCTACCTTAATAAATGCAACACAAAATCCAGAGATTGTGGTTATGTTGAAACTGTTTTCTATGAGGTCGTCTGGCATCATCCCTCACTGTGCTCTGTAAGTATGAGACAATATCACAACACTCATCTTATGTCAGCTCTTATGTAAGATAACAAACATATGGCCTTGAGTTAACAGGCAACAGCTTCTACAGCAGCCAACCTTGGAAATGTTGAGGGTTTTCTGTGATCTACAGATCTGGAGAATACATATGATTCTTTGGGACAATGTGTTCTCTTCAGCAGGTGCAGAATTTCTCAAAGCATTCCATGTCGTCTCCTTCCCACAGAAGTCTCCTACTACAGGAATGATTGCTAAATATATGGACCATGGACATGAAGAGCTGATCTACACAAGTTCTCTGCTTCACATCATTTGGAGGAACAGGAATATGTGGCCTTTCAGAGTTTGTGAGACTGTGAGGTCCAAAGAATTTTTGCTGCTAGATAAGTTTATTAGAGCAACTTGCCTTTCTCCTACTCACCAGGAGTTCCCCTTTGTGCACTTCATCAACCTTAGTGTAAATTGCTGTAGCAACTGCAGTGGGTATCTCTCCATATGGTGTGAGAAGAATTAGTTTATTCTGGAACAACCCTAATATTTCTTTCTGAACTACTTCTCTCTCATCATCACTGAAGTCATCATATCTACAAAAACATTAACTTATTTTGAACTATCTTTTACGGGTATTTATTGTGATATCATCTCAAGCAATATAACTGTTTTTCTCTAGCTTGGTACATTCTTGCTTTTCGTCTTATCCTTCTAACTGTTCTGGGAGCAACTTTCTAGAGGCTCTACCTCCTCCCTCCCTTTCCCTGTTTAAGTCTCCAAGTGCTCTGCACTCCCTCTTCTCATTCTAGAGCAGTTTTTCTTACACTGTGTTCCGTGGCACACCAGTGTGCTGCAAGGCAGCTGGAGGTGTGCCACGGAGAACAACAGAATTCAAAATGGCCACCCTTAAAGGACGATCTTTTTTTCCTCTCAATAACTCCAACCCCCCCCTTTATCCCCCTGACTTTTTTTTCCCCCCCTCAAAAAAAAAACTTTCGTATTCCCCATTAAAAAAATTGTTTGGTGTTTCTTAATCTTAAAACGTTTAAGAAACACTGTTCTAGAGTCTCTCCATGGGTCAACATATTCCTTAACATACCTTTAACTGCTACTTCTATGCTGGCAACTCTCTCTCTCTAACCCCAACTTTCAGCCTTGTGTGCAGTCAATGATTTCCACCTGTCTATCTCTTGGATGTCTCTCTATCACACTCAATGTATATGAAAACGATCTGGTTATTAGCTACTTGAATCCTGTTTCCCTTTTTCTATTACTGTCACCAACACCACAATTATATTCCTCTTTCCCTTTTCTCTGAATAGTCAGTTCATTGGTATCCAAGTTTTTATGCCAGTCTCCTTACAATGAAACACACTGCAGACATATATAATAGGGAGTAGATTTTTTTCTATGTAAAAGATGTTCTGTGCATGCAACATTGGGCCTGATTTCAATCTCAGTTTACATCAAAATAATTACATTTGCTTCAATGAAATGCTCCTTCTACCAGCATTTTAAGCAGAATTGATTGAAACATTAAAACTTGCTAGTGATAAATTTTTAAGTTCTCATGTTGAAGTGTTCAAAAATGACCCATTTTTCTTATTTCTTAATTCTCCCCAATATTTGTAATAAAAAATTGATTTTTTTGTTGCATTAAATAAAAATGCAATATATTTGATGTTTTTAATTAATATTTCCAAAGTTTAAAAAGCAGAAAATTGTTTAAAAGAGAAAAGAAATGAACATTGACAATTTACCAACACAAAGAATCACATGTGAAAAAGGCTATTTAAAAAAAACAAAACTCTTTTTATTCAAGTGCCTTTGGCCAACTTTAAGCATTAGTGAGATGGGAAGTGGGTCCATTATATGGATCTGAGAAATATTTTGGGAAATATAACTTCATTTAATTTACTTAATATCCTGGTGTATAAAGCAAACCTGGCACATCTACTTTTATTGCTGTGGCTCAGTTATCAGTGGAGGGACCTGTAACTTATCCTACCTTATGCTGTCACCTCTGTCCTGTTTCTCCAGCTTTCTGGATGTATTTTTATATTTCCTATTAAAAGCCACATCCTGCTTTTCCAAATTTTCATCCTTCTGATGATTAAAAGGCAGAACATACATTGATTTTAGATTACTCAGATCCTGTACAGGAAAGGACTTCCACATAAAATTATTGAATCTTTTTCTGCCTGTGATGCCTGTGAAGAAAAGTAATGAAAACTCTTTTATAACTATTCAAAGCAAAATTATTCAGTTTTATAAAGTGATCCAGCAGCATGGGCCCTTATACCTGCTGAAGTCAATAGAACATGGTGTGGGCCCTAGGGATTTCAACGTGTAGATGACTACACAATTAATCAATTAACCGATAAGCCTCAGCTTATTGGTTAATCCTGTTGATTACACACATTTCCCACCCCCCGCTTGCTGCCTCTTTCAGAGGCAAGGGAAGGGGGTGTTGAGTGCTGGCTTTCATGGAGCTGCCTGCTTCACCCACCTCCATGCTGCTGCCTCTGATAGAGAAGCAGCAGTGCGCAGGGTGAGGGGAACAGGCGGGATCCGATACATGCGCAGAGCCAGCTCTACGGACTCACCTGCCCCCCTCCTTGTTGCCTTCTACAGAGGCACCAGGGGAGGGCAAGGGCGAGGGAGGCAGGAGCCAGTACTGGGGGGAGCTAGCTTAAAAGCTGGTTCCTTCCAGCATAGGCTCTGTGATGCCGCCTCCCCCTTCCTGCCTCTATCAAAGGCAGCAGTGGGGGATGGGGACAGGGGAGGCTGCTGCAAAGCAGCCTCCATCCACGGCGGGCCCCTATCCATAGTGAGCAAGTCCAAGTTCCCCACAGACACAGGCTCTTCTGGCATCCCAGGGAGCAGCCTCTCTCTGCGGCGAGTCTGGGCCTGCAACAGACAGAGGCTGCTCGGACCCCCCATGGACAGGGGCTGCTGCTGCCCTGTACTGCTGCCTGACAGCGCAGCAGGCGGGAGCTGGTCTGCGCAGGAACCTGGTTTTAAAACTGACTCCCCTCGGGTACCAGCTCCTGCCTGCTGGAGGCGGCAGCAGCACAGGGTGGCAGAGGACTCCCTGGGAGTAGGCCTGGAGTACCCTGACTGCCGGTCCCACCCCAGTGGACAAAGAATCTTGTAACTGCTAACATTTCATGCGGTTACATGACTGTTCAGATACATGCTATCTAACATCCTGAGTGGGCACTAGAGTGGTCACAGGCAGCTCTCTTTGCGGGACTGTGACTTGGCAAGCTATTTAATTATAAAATGTTGATAATACCTTGATCACCAATGCAGCTGTCAAACTAGAGGCCAATGAAACCAGTGTGAATTGTCAACTCCCCAGCAAAGGCACTGACACAATTTAAAACAAACTAAAACAAAACAAAAAACCACCAAACTCTTTGCTGATACAAATACGATTTTCAAGAATGGGAGCTGAGAAAACTAGGTTTTGACCAACTGCATTGTATCATAGAATCATAGAACCATGGAGCTGGAAGAGACCTCAGAAGGTCATCAAGACCAGCTCCCTGCTCTAGGCAGGACCAATCCAAACTAAATCAACCCGGCCAGGGCTTTGTCAAGCCGAGACTTAAACACCTCTAGGGATGGAGACTCCACTACTTCCCTAGGTAACCCATTCCAATGCTTCACCACTCTCCTAGTGAAATAGTTTTTCCTAATAGCCAACCTGGACCTCACCCACCACCACTTGAGACCATTGCTCCTTGTTCTACCATCTGTCACTACTGAGAACAGCCTCTCTCCATCCTCTTTGGAACCTCTCTTCAGGAAGTGAAGGCTGCTCTCAAATCCCCCTCACTCTACACTTCTGCAGACTAAACAGACCCAACTCCCTCAGCCTCTTCTCATAGGTCATATGCTCCAGCCCCCTAATTATTTTGGTTGCCCTCCGCTGGACCCTCTCCAATGCGTCCACATAATTTTTGAAGTGGGGGGCCCAGAACTGGACACAATACTCCAGATGTGGCCTCACCAGAGTCGAATAAAGGGGAATAATGACATCTCTGGATCTGCTGGCAATGCTCCTCCTAATGCAACCTAATATGCCATTAGCCTTCTTGGTATGCCTTGGAGACAGCTGTAACTACAGGTGCTGGCTTCCTCATTACCCCAAGGGTGCTTCAAAGCTGCTCTGTCCCAAGCCCCACTCCTACCCCTGCCTATCCCATCCCTGCTCCACCTTTTCCCACCCCTGATTCACCATTCCGTGACTCTTCCTGTCCCATTTTGCTCCTTCCCTCAAGCATGCCCTGCCCTTGCTCCTGCACACCACTGAACAGCTGATCTTGGTGACAGTAGACAATGGGAAGGTGGGGAGGGGCTGATCTGCAGGGCTGCCGGTGGGTATTGAGCACCCATAATTTTCTCCTATGTGTTCTCCAGCCCCTGAGCACCTGTGGAGTCAGGGTCTTACATCCTTACAAAGGACGTAACTCTGAAAAGTGTAGAATTAGGGCTAGATTCTATTTTGGGAGCATCTGCAACTCCCCTTTCTCCCTCTCCCACTGCTGTGTTCTAACTTGGCCAGTGTCATACAGGAAGCCAGAGCAGAATCAGATAATGATAGTCTCTTTTGTCTTTAAAACCTATGAAGTTATAACAAAACTACAGATAAGAACACCACAGAGTTATGAGTCACTAACTAATAAGTTACAGGCTGGTAATGCTGAAGTTTTCCATATTATATATGTCTGGAAATTAGTATAACACACCAGTCTCCATAGAGTAATGTGGACTGGGTTTGGGAAAATCCATTTGCTGACTGATCCACTTGTGATAGGATGGGCAAGTAGTGAGATCAACCAGACGTAAAACTTCACATTTCCCCTAGTAAAAGAGATGGAGAGGAAATAGTCAACACTGCAGCATTGCCTCTGATTTGTCATGTGACTTAGATATTATATTAGCCGTAGGCTTTCATTCAATAATAATACTTAATGCTTGTGGAACTTTTAGGTCTCCAAAATGTTGTGCAAGCATTGTTTACATAATCCTTGCAACCTCTTTCTCCCAAAGGTAGGCAACAAAGTAAATATTTTAATTTGACAAATGGAAAAATTGAGGCACAGAAAAGCTGTGTGGCCTTGGACAAATTACTTATTAATTCATTGTCAGTGCCAAGATAAGAACCGAGTTCCCCATGCTCAATCCATCAGAGCCTCTCAGAAGTCTCAATCCCATCTCTGGAAAAGGGTCTTTTCCCTATACAGATTATTGTACTGCTCATACTGTAAATTATATAGCAAACATGTCTGCTTGCAGGAACCAATCCTATAGCCCCTTAGTCAAATGAGCAGTTCCACTGAGGATAGTAGGGCTGCTTGTGAAATCAGAGAACACTTATTGTCAGAAACAAAAACCAGGACTATGTAGCACTTTAAAGACTAACAAGATGGTTTATTAGGCGATGAGCTTTCGTGGGCCAGACCCACTTCCTCAGATCAAATAGTGGAAGAAAATTGTCACAACCATATATACCAAAGGATACAATTTAAAAAAATGAAC
This sequence comes from Pelodiscus sinensis, assembly GCF_052426305.1. Classification (NCBI taxonomy): domain Eukaryota; kingdom Metazoa; phylum Chordata; order Testudines; family Trionychidae; genus Pelodiscus; species Pelodiscus sinensis. The sequence goes on from NC_143058.1 coordinate 57,547,485, forward strand.
ACATATGAAAAAGACAAATCAAATTTCAGAACAGAAGGGGGATGGGAGGAGGGGGGAAGGTAAATGTCTGTGAGCTAATGATATTAGATGTGATAATTAGGGAAGCTGTCTTTGTAATGGGTAAGATAATTAATGTCTTTGTTTAATCTTAGGCATAAAGTGTCAGACTAACACAGCTACATTTCTATCATTATTGTCAGAAGGTTCTTGTAACTGGGAATCTTTCCATCAACTTTAACAGGCTTTACATTAGACCTTTATAATGCAACTGTTCAGTAGTAATACATTGAACAAGGACAATCAAGCCTCTGGAATCTAGAATGGCCTTCCAAATTATTTTATATATGATTTTTTGTTGCCAAGTGACAATATATTAGGGATGTTAGATATCGTGAAATTGAATAGTCACGTAACCGTATCAAATTTTAGCAGTTACACGACTATATCTCTGGGGGCTGTGTTCCTGGCCCCACTCCTTGGGAGCCTCTTGCCACCTAGAGCTGCTGCCTCTCTATCAGAGGCAGCAGTATGGGGTGGCAGGCAGGAGCCGGTCCGTGAGGGGAGCCAGTTTAAAAACCAGCTCCCCACGCAGACCCGCTCCCGCCGTGCTGCTACCTCTATCAGGCAGGGGTGGCAGCAGCCCTTTCTGTGGGGGGGTCCGAGCTCCCTGAAGACAGAGGCTGCTCTGGTAATCCCCCTCGCACTGAACAAACCTCCAGGTTTGCTTCCAGGCTTTTTCCCAGCAGTTAATTCCCTCTTCTTCAGCTCTCCCAATAACCTGACTCCCCCAAGTGTTTGCACTGCTTCTGAAAGATGCGGGAAATATATTTCTCTATTGTACTTTAAATTACTCAAGGTTCTCTATTAATATGCCTAGTAAGGCATCTATTTGTCAAACAACATTTTCTGATTTTTGTTGTTGTTGTCTGTGTTATTACAGAGATATTTGCTGACAGGTATGAAATAAATTACCAAAATAATTGAAATAGGTGTGATTATATTGTGTCATTTTGACAAAACATACAGAATTTAAAATATTGTGCACAGAATTTTTAATTTTGCATGGCAGAATTTTTAATATTTGGCACAAAATTTCCCCAGAAACCTATATTAGGGCAAACAAGTGCACCTATCAAGGCAACAGAAATTAATCCATTCCATAGGGAAGGATCAAGAATAGGAACAGATAAAGCATTCATGGCAAAACAGTTTTCTTTCCTCTAGCATGTTTTGATAACTACCATTAAAATAAACTAGACGGTTTACCAAAAAAAAGTTACAGGAAATAGCGTATGCCTCTATGCATTTAGACACTTGCATCTGGCCTGTGCTACCTGACTCAAGCTCAAGCTAAGGGGCTGTTTAATTGAAGTGTAGATGTTTGGAAAACAGACTGAGTTATAGAACCCTCCCACTTTGCAGGGTCCTAGAGCTCAGTTATTTAGCCTGAGCCCAAACATCTATGCTGGAATTAAACAGATCCCTAGCCCAAGCCCTGCAAACCCAAGTCAACCTGCATGGGCCAGCAGTGGGATTTTAGCTGCAGTGTAGACATACCACAAAAGCTCATGATGCCATCTACATGTTTTGTTAATCTATAAAGTGCTACCAGACCATTTGTTGTTTTTTAAGTTTCCTGTATAGACTAACTTGGTTACCCCCTGAAGCCTACATCCTTCTGTTTGCTAGGATAGGTTCTGACAGCCTTATTCACGCTGAGTAATAGCTTACTCTGTACAAAATCAGTGGGACTATTAGTGAAGTAAGGTACCATGCACTGTGAGCAAAGGTTTCAGAATCTTGCCCTACATGACACAATTGGCAGAAAAAGAATCACCAAGGGGAATGTATCTGGAGAAGTGCTTCAATCCTCACTTTCACCTGTAATGGCCTCTGGTCACTATTTTAATCTGCTGGCCCAAGATGAACATAATTAGGATAGATGGATCATACCTTAGTAACAAATATTATGCTGGCTGACTCTGAGATGTCCTTGACTATCACTTGTCCATAGTGAAAATTCTCAGCTTTGCAGTAATTAGCAATTTTTTCTACTAAGTAATTAGGCCATGTTGCAAAGAGATCTAGTCCTCTGAAAATGAAATAATGCAAACATCTTTTCATATGACCACTTAAATCCAACTAGAAGACTCATGGAAAAACTTATTTTATAAAGGAAAATTTTATTTTATTTTTTACTGTTCCAGCTAATAGGAGGGAGGTGCTTTTTCTGGTTTAGTGTAACTTGCAGAAACAGGGCCTGTGTAGCTAGACTCCTGCAAATCCATAGATACACCCACTCTGTAACTTGCTTTAGATTGCTCTAAACTTGTTTATAAAGTAAATATAAAAAGCAGGATTAGGTTTTTAGAATGGAATAAAAGCACAAACATGAACTTCGGCAGACTTTAGTGCTCTAGGCCATTCATAATGGTTTTCTCCCTCTGATTTCATTCAAGATAAAATGAAACTGTACTCATCAGAATATTCCTTCAATACAACTGTATGCAAGTCTCTGCACTACATGAGATCAAGCTGTAAAACTGCAACAGCCACAAAAAACCAGCATCCATTAACCTATGTCCCTCTACAATGACTGCTATTTCATTTGCAGTAATATCTTCAGTGAAACAACAAATAGTCCTGTGGCACATTAGAGACTAACAAATATATTAGATATGAGCTTTTGTGAGTAAAATCCACTTCTCATGTGATCAAGTGGGTTTTACCCACAACAGTTCAAGATCTAATATGTTTGTTAAGATGCCACAGGACTACTCATTTTAAAATATTCAGTGAAGGCAGGGAATCGTTGCATACAACCGAAGTCACCATATTGTTTGGGCACTTGTTAAAATTAGAATGGCTTATACTGTAGGTGAGTAGCCAAACAATTCTGCAAGTAAAAAAGAAGTGGCAGAGGTAGGTGTGAGTGATCTCAATGGAAGAAATTACTTAAAAAAGCTGAAACGATACTGTGATTCTTTCCGAAGCTCCTCATCTAATTTATTAGCAAAAAAGTCCTCTTTATCCACCACCAATAGTTCCGTTTCCTCCATGCAGACAACTGTAGCAATTCTCCGCCTGGCCTTTAAAAGAGCAACTTCCTATATAAATAGAAAAAGGAAAAATTGAGCTATTGCTGGGAGATCATCCTCCAACTTTATAGTCCAAACATTAACTTTATTGATAGATGTTATATAATTATCTAACCTAGCACCTGTCACCAACAGGAAACTCTGGAGAATGTGGTATGAAATATTCTACTCCCAAGGAAAGTTTCCTCCAAGCCCTCCAATAGTTAGCTTACTGTAAGTCTTGAAACATGAGAGCGTATCTTCTTTCCAGAACTCTTGATTATTATATTTCATTGTTTAGTAAGCATGTAACTCCCCTTCCACACTTAGACAAAAGAAGTTTTACTATCAGCATCACTCACTCCAAATCCAGCACCTTTACGAAGCAAAGTTGGATCCGGATCAGTAAAGGCACTGCTCCCATCCTCATCTTCAGTAATGGCAACAGTACCAAAGTAGATGAAGTAGAAACTCTGGCCACAGTGCCCCTTCTTTACGATGACTCTTCTGCGTCCAAACCTAGAAAACAGAAACACTGATTCTATTCCCACCTTACAGAAAGGGGCCTGGCTTGAGGCTTCTCCAGGTTAGACTCCCTTGCCAGCATTGCTAATCTTTCAGGGAGTTTGGATCCATCTGGTAGCGAGGGTCTCTCCCTCTCAAGAGCAGGAATGAACTGGAACCCCAGAACTCTGGGGAACTTAAGATCGGAACTCCAGAGTGCTCAGTTTTCTAACTCAAAATGGTTTATGTGGCAGCTTTCTGTTGAAATCTGTTTTATGTACATGAAAATTTCCCCAGAAACCTATATTAGGGCAAACAAGTGCCACCAGGAGCATAACTGCTTGCACAGGTCAAAGAGCATTCTTGGTATTGCCTCTGCAACTTGAGTTCAGTTCATGCTCTCTGTCAGTCACTCCTCAGGACAGACCCTGCAGAAGAGGTGTGTCCAGCTTCTGGGAAGGAGTGCCTCCGCTTACTCTACTGGCGGGGTTCTCAATCTTCATGGCACTGTGACCCTTTCTTACAACAAAAATTATTACATGACATCAGGAGGGGGGATTGAAGCCTGAGCCCAGCTGCCCCAGGTGGCAGGGCCAAAGCCAGAGCTCACTCCACCATCCAGGGTGAGGAGGACTGAAACCCCAGGGCTTAACCCCCGCATTGGGTGGCCATGGTCTGAGTCCCACCACTCAGGGCAGAAGCCCTTGAACTTTGGCTTTGGGGTTTGGGCTTTGGCCCCAGCCCCAAACAAGTCTGAGCCCGCACTAGAAACGATCCTGACCCCCAGTTTGAGAACCATTGTTCTTCTATGAACAGTGTTAATAAAGCTGCTGCAGAAACAGTCCAATCCAGACCTCCATTAATGAGAAGGCTGGCAGTTGAGCTGTCAAGGCTTGTAGAGAAGCTGACATTGAATTGGGAGAAATGAAAGGAGTTTTAGAATTATGAGAACAGTGGAGCCCAATCCCTTCCAGTGCCACACCCCTCATAGAAACATACATCATTACATCTTTTATAATGCAGTCAAACAATGAAATAAAAGCACCATAACACGAGTCCCCTCACAGCGAGGCACACTATGAGGGAACCCATCACTTAATGAGACCCTGATTATCCTATGGAAGAATTCACTGTACAGAGGAAACTCCTCTGTTCTTCCAGGTGGGAGAAGAGAGTGATGGCCAAAAGAGGGGGAAGTAGCAAATGAAACTAGGGCTGAAGAACATGAGTGACATTTTCTGAAGGCACTGCAATGAAATGCAGAAGTCACTGGGGCAAATTCTCTATTCTATCTGTGATGGGGGAACTCATCCCCACACTCCTGGCCTTGGGAGCCAAGGCACCGCGCCCTGCGCAGAGGGTGAGCTGGCACCGGGGGTCCGGCTCGGAGGCACAAGCTGCGGAGCCGGGGGAAACTGGCGCGGTCTGCACGCAGGTGCTGGTCGGCCTGGGTACTAGCCGGCGGGCACTAGGACCCAGGAGTCCAGGGGCGGCCCAAGGAGAGACGAGGACCAGCAGGACACCGAGCGGGGAATTCAAAAGGGCAGAAGGAAGGGCGCGAGAGGGAGAAGGCCAGGGGAAAGCAGGGGAGATTCTGCTCTCAGCCTCCTCCACAGGACCCGCGAGGAACCCTGCCGAAGGCAGTGCAGCACCAGGAGCCGGAGGGGAATCAACCGACGCGGGCGGCTGACCCTCGGAGGAGGGGGACTGGGTGGAGAAACCCAGTGGCGGTGGCTTTCGGCAGACAGACAGTTCCGAGCGGCGACGTGGAGATCCGGGCGCCAATCGAAGCGGCCGACTGGGCCAACGAGCTCGCTGGGAGCCGATCGCAGGGAGTGGACCGTGGGAACGGAGAGGTAGAGGCCGGGAACAGGGGCGACTCGGGGCCGATCGGAGCAGTGGCCCATGAACTGGGGGCACCCCGTGACCACTGATGGACAACCCGGTTACACTGTCCTCCAACATAATCTAGCTACACCACTGATTCAGTGGAATTTAACAGAGATGTAGCCGTGTTAGTCTAGTCTAGCTGAAACAAAAAACAGGACTATGTAGCACTTTAAAGACTAACAAGAAAGCTCATCACCTAATAAACCATCTTGTTAGTCTTTAAAGTGCTACATAGTCCTGTCTTTTGTTTCAATGGAATTTAAGGTCTTGAAGGGAATACAAAGCCATGAAATCTGTGAGGCCATCAAAATACTAAATACTCAACATCATCCTCCAGGAATAAACATGTGCTCCAGTGCTGTGAAGACAGGCCTGTTTAGCTCGGGGTGGTCAGGCAGGAGAAGCTGGCTTTCTCTATCCTCATTGAGCGCTGGCTGGCCTGAGAGTTGACCTCTAATTCCTGCTGCCAACTTTCCTCCAACTCGAGAGGTTGGGGAGAGGGGGCAAGGTGTCAGCCAAGGAGGAGCTGTAAGAGCTGCAGGAGAGGCACATGCTGTACTGCAAGAATCCCAAAGGGAACTGATGCGCTGGATCATGCTTACAGGGAAGCCCGAGTGCATGAGCCTGCACCACATATAAGAATCAGCCACTGCCCAATGGGAGGAGGGTGCCTTAATTTAGGGCTAAAATGAGTTAAGGATGGAGGGATGTGTCCTGCTTTGCCCCAACAAGAGTTAAAACTAACCTAGAGCGGCTGAGTGAGACAGCCATAGGTGGGGCTACAGATAATTAGCTGAACCTGGTAAAAGGGCAGGGGAGGTCTGCTACAAGGAGCACAAGGGGGAAGACTGGCTGGCTTCCTACCTAGAGGGCTCCACAGCTAGCACTGGGAATGGCTTTGCAAAGTCTGGCAGACTTGAGGCTCTGAGAGGAAAGCACTTCTTGCGGGAACCAAAGGTGCTGGGGAAGTGACCCAGGGAAGCAGGCAGTAGTACAGTTATATGAGGGGCAGTGAGAGACTGCCACTAAAGGGCCCTTGGGTCAGGATCCAGGGTAGTGGGTGGGCCTGTCCCCCTTTTCTTTCCCGTACACTTGCTAGTGATGAAGATGGGCAGGACAGATTGCAGTTTGCCTCTGGAGTGAGCAGAGTCCACAGATTAAGATGGACTCAGGTCCTGACAGGGCATGGAACAGAAGTAACAGGGGTGAGACATCACTAGTAGAGGGCTCACTGGGGGGTTGGTTCTGCTAATTCCCAGCATGATCAGCAGGACGTGCTGTGGTGGTGGGTTGAACCCTGTGAGAAGGGGTCACTAAGACTCTTTGTAACAGATAGAATTCCTTTTAGACCTGTCTCATACTCCCATGGACTAATTACTTTTGCAATGACACTGAGGCTTTCTACATGCTGGTAAAGGCTCTGTAATAGACCTGTGTGTTGGAGTGATTCCTCAGTGAGTTCCTATCTTCTCAAAGTCTGGAAAAACAATCATAGCGGGAGGGGAGCCTCCACCACAAATACATTCTAAGGGCCAAATTCAGAGGTAAGTGCACACAGGAAGAGAGGTGCACAAGGAGTCAGATCCACTCAAAGGTAGCATGGTGTTCATGTTTGGCTCCAGAGCCATGGAGAATGATTTCCAGCATAAAGGTAATGGGACATAGTTAACACATTTTACTGTGTTCACTCCCTGACCTTGGCACCCCATGCTTTGTGGAGATCAGTCTCCTACCTCTGGCAGGAATAAATTCAGGTTGAAGGAGTTCCACATGGGAACACCATTATTCTGTTTGCAGCATTAATGTACCCCCTTTAATACAGCACATGTGAAAACCTCTAACAGAAAGGCAAGAAGGACCAAAGAGCAAGAAGTGGAGACAGATACAATTTAAACCTGGAAAAGCTCTTAACCTAAACATTTTTGGTTGAAGTCTCAAATTTCTCTAGGAGATCTGAATGCCCAATTCCTACTCATATTTATGAGAATTGAATATCCACATTCTTTAATTAGTGCTGAAAAATCTTACTCTAGAGTGTAAGTGAGATTAATGTGTCACTCACTACACAGATAAACTTAAACAACAAATGGTCTGGTAGCACTTTATACACTAACAAAACATGTAGATGGTATCATGAGTTTTCGTGGGCACAGCCCACTTCTTCAGATGAAGACAGCAAAAACACAGTCATCATTCAGGCTAATGTACATACAAGAGACTGAGGATAAATGGAGATTTATCAGTGTAATTGTTCTAATTTTTGCTTAAAAGGGATCATTTGAAAGCTTGAAATCCATACAATTCTAAAAACAGCTTTAAAAGAAATAGTACACAAAAACAATTACCGTTCAAAGCGAATCACTTTAGCCAGAAGCAGCTGCAGTGTCAGGCTATATCTTCGGTAGCTTTCCACAAACTGCAACCAGCTTTGTAATAACTTTATTTCCTTCTCAGTTCTCCATTCCGGTTTCTTCTTGGTTATCTGGATTGCCCGAAGAGGAAAGCGATCCTGGCAAAAAATAATATACCCATTAAATTAAGGCATTTAAAATCAAGGGGAAAAAAAAGACAAAAAGAAGCTGCAACTTCCGAAGACTGAACATCGTCAAGAGACATAACAGAATCCCAAATTGTGTTTCATTTCACTTGAAACTCAGCCAGTAGTGTCCAAAAACCGATGTATTTCTTCCAATGCAAAGCCCAAGCAGAGACAAGGAAAACAACTGTTTACAGTGGCTAAGTGATCCATGCCACCACTGCCATTGGCTACACAAAGTCTATGCAGGCACAGTATTTTCTGAAGAATGTTTCTGATTAAACTGCTTATGTTTGTGTCACACTCAAAGTCTATATATTTGTTAAGATTTGTGAAATGGTTTCTTTGGAATTATTCAGAATGACATCAGATGACAAACAAGGTTTAATAGATGGACAATTGGAAGTGTTCTTCATGGCAGGAGGGAGTTCCTCACTGCGTTTGCTGTAACTCACAAATTCCTGCTCCTGTCACATAGGGACCTTTACAATATTTCAGTGTCTTGCACTATAGATTAAAGGAGACCCAGCTGTAAAACAAGAGAAAGTGCATTCAGACCTTTCTGATCTGGAACGTATTGTGATCGAAGGACAGTTTGGTACACTTCTTATCCTGAATAAAAGAGGAATGGGCAAAAGGTTAGACATTGCGTTAGAAGTGTCACTGAGCTAGTGAAATGCACAAACATTTCAGTGATAAGGCAAGCTTCTGTAAAACTGTTGTACACACATATTCTAACTTTAGTTCAATAAAAACCATACGAAAAAGGATTTAAAATAAAATTCCATCAGATTTACTGTGAAAAACTATTTATTTACATATATTTGTACACATAGTGGGCAATGCAGGGTTAATTGTATGCCACTAGTCTCTAAAATGGAGCTTTTTCTGTGTTGGCAATTGGTCAGGTTTTAATGCTCACAGAAGCCTGGGTAACTGGTACATTTGAACAGAAGATAATGAAAAATCATATAAAAAAGAAAGAGGATAATTTAATTCTATGTTGTAAAATCCCTTACTTCTTCCATACCAAAGGTCAGGGATTCTTGGGCAGCCATATCAATGAACTGAAATCCTCTGAACCCCATCAATCCCTGCCGGAAAATCTTGCACACCCTGTTCATGACCACCATCTCCAAAGCAAACCTGTAGAAAGTCTTAAAAGAACAAGCACAGGAAATCATTAAATCCAAATAAAAGTATAAGCATTTGTATTTATAATGAGAGGCATTATGGTCTAGGACAGGTGATAGACTGGGCATTAGAAAACCTAAGCTCTGTCACTGCGGTGTTTTGTAACCTTAGGCAAGTCACTACACTTCTCTACGATTCTTTTTCCTCTCCCTGTCCTTTGTCTGTCTTGCCCTTTAGATTGTAAGCTCTTTGGTCTCTCATTATGTGTGACTCCTGCAACCTTGCCCCTTGAGGGCCCAATCTCAGAGCCACAAGTGCTACTAAAATACAAATAAGGTCTTTAAGGTTACCATTTAATTTAACTAAGGCCTTGTCTGCATTGGCGATGGCATCCATGGCAGAGTTATATTCAGCAGTGTACAGCCTTTCCCTGCAGCCTCCTCCCTGTGGCAGGGAAAGGTTCCAGCAGAAGGGAGACTGCGGGATGCTGCACTGTTAAAAACAGCAGCAAAGGTGGGGAGGCAACGCTTGCGCCAATAGAGAGCCACATAGGGTATACACCCAAAGGGACGGGTTGGTTGTTACTTTACTTGGCTAAGTAGTGCCTACCTTTACACTTAAAAAATAAATACTCTAGTAGCACCTTAAAGACTAAAGGCATCATAAGCTTTCGTGGGCACAACCTACTTCTTCAGATGACTGGAGTGTTAGAAGTTCTGATCCCAGAATAAAGAAGGGAAGGAGGAGGGGGAAGGAGAAAAGGAAAAAAAAGAGGGGAGGAAGAAAAAGAGAGACACAGTGAGTACATAAGCTTCAGAAGGGCAGACGAGTTAGTCTGTAACAGGAAAAACTTTAAAAACAACAAATAGTCTAGTAGCACCTTAAAGACTAAATAGTTACAAGAGGTTGATAAGGACCATTAGGCACCTTAATTGGTTGGTTAAGTCATTAAGATAATGTGTGAGCCAGCTGATATCCCAGTTCAAACCATTTGCATAAGAATTAAACTTGTGAATGAAGTTAACTTCCAAACCTTCTCTGTGTATTTGGCTTGAGAAATTGGTCTGAAACAAAACAGCGACTTGGTGATCCTTTAATGAGTGTTCAGGCAGATTAAAGTGTTCTCCAACAGGTTTTTGTGTATTGCCTTTTCGTATATCTCATTTGTATCCAATTCTTTCCCATAGAGACTATCCAAGTTTGGCCAATATATATCGCAGTGGGGCATTGCTGGCATTTGATGGCTTAGATCGCATTAGTGGACGTGCAATTAAATGTGCTTCTGATTTGGTGGCTGATGTGGTTGGGTCCAGTGATGAAATAGCTGGTATTTACGTGTGGGCAGAGTTGGCACCAGAGCTGATTGCAGGGGTGGGTTCCTGGATGATTATGATGGAGGTGTGTTGCATGGTTACTGGAAAGAATTTGTTTCAGGTTAGGGGGTTGTCTGTAAACGAGAATTGGCCTTTCCCCCAAGGCTTCAGAGTGAGGGGTCGTTTTCCAGGATAGGTTCTAGATTGTGGATAATGTGTTGGAGGGGTTTAAGTTGGGGGCTGTAGGTGATGAGAAGTAGTAGGAGTTCTGTAGTTTTCTCCTTTGGGCTTGTCTTGAAGTAGTTCGTGTCTGGGGACTTTTTTGGCTCGGTCGATCTGTTTTTTCACTTCTCCAGGTGGGCATTTCAGTTTTAAGAATGTTCCATATAGATCCAGTAGGTGTTTGTCTCTGTCTGTGGGATTGGAGCAAATCCAGTTGTATCTTAGGGCTTGGCTGTTGACAATAGATTGAGAAATGTATCTGAGAAGTACACTAGCTATTTATACCCATGTTAGGGGGATGTGCAGTGTAAGTACTCTTAATATTCCTGTCAGTGTAGGTGGCCTACAAATCCGGTACAATTATACTTTATTGACATGAGAAGCTTACACTACAGCAACAGTTGTATAAGACACAGATCCCATAAGTACCTTTGGAAACATGACTAAAGATTAGATCTGGAGATCCACTATTGTTTAGGTTTTTATTTTCCAATGCCTTTCTATCTGGTACCTCAAAGTTGAGGGATCACAAACCTCCGCCTCCAAGCCTTGTCACTGTTCATTAGATAAGGGCTTGGGGAGAGAGAGAGGTTTAATTAGCTTAGGCAAATGTGTTGTTTAACAATCACAGAATGAAAGTTTGTGCTCAGTTAGCTGTCAGTAAAGCTGGAGGATGGATGCCAAGGGAAAGCAGACATTGACTTCTGATGTGGTTACACACACTTTTGGGGAGACCAAAAAGTGCATTCTATTAACATTACCACTGTTATATCAGACAGGTGAAAATAGGCTTTTAACATTCTAAGCCGCTATTTGGATGGTGATGCAGAGTGTTCTGCCTTTTTTAGGCCAGCAGCAACCAATCTCCCTCACCCAACTGGGAACAAAATGTCTCCTTATGCAAAGCAAAAAAGAGTCATTCTGAGAAACTAGAGAAGCCCAATTAGCCGAACACATGCTGAATGATTCACAACCACACTGTAAGCAGAACACTGAAGACATCTGAAATGTAACAAACTTGGCTAAATAATATGAATTGCAAACAGTTCAGACAGCTCCAACTCATTAAAAAAATAGACCTTGACACAAATAGGAACACAAGAATGTCCACATTAGGTCAGATCACAGCCCAGGATCCTGTCCTCCAGTCATGACCAATGCCAGTGAATAGAACAGATAAACTTCAAGTGATTCATCCTCTGGTGCCCATTCCTGTTGTTTGTGGCAAACAGAGGCTAGGGACACTGACTCTGCCCATCCTGGCTAATAACCCTGATAGACCCACCCTCCATCAATGTATCTACAGATTGAACGTCCCTGGTTTGGCACCCTTGGGACTCTACTCCCAGCTGCCAGGTTCTGCTCTCTCCCTTTCGCCAGCAGCCCTTAGCTTCCAACCCTGACTGCCAGCATGAGCCCCTGGGCTGTACCCCCCACTGACCCTGACCCCAGTCCTGGCTGCTGAGCTTGACTCCTAGCCGGCAGCCCTCCACTCCCGGCTTCTAGCTGCCTATCCCAGGCAGGCTCTGGCCCTGTTTACTGAGCTCCAAGGTCAGCCTGGCCCTGGGACTCCTCTCCCAGATGCTGGCCTGGGTCTCTAGTCCAGCAACAACTAAGGTCCTGCTGCAATGTTTTTCCTCCATGAATGCTCCAGTCCCAGAGCACCAATAGGGTCACTGACAATGCTGGACCAGAGCCCCAAACTAGAGCGGTTCAATCTGTGGTTCTTTGTTGATCTCTGCTATAGTCTTGGCCTTCACAACAAATACATCTACAGCTGTATTGCCTCACTGCACTCCATATAAATGGCCTGGAAATCTAGGCAACCTATACCATAAATCCAAACATCTAGCTAGTTTTTAATATACAAGTTTAGACTAAAAGCAGCAATGGCTTCTAGATGCAAAGATAGTGAGGGCTCAGGATGGAAAAGATATTCGATGAGTGGCTTTTCTTTAAATAAAACCAAAAATCTCAATGTGGAAGGGATATCATCTCCCCTGCTTCAGGACTTAAGTTTTCTTTTTACTATGGGAGGTTAAAGGAAGAACTGTAACTGCCTATTAAGGGATTCTTGCACTTTCCTCTGAAGTATCCGATACAGATCATTGTCGGCGGTAGTATACAAAAACAGCTCTACCACTGGCCTAGTCCGGTGTGTTCCTAACTCTGCCAACACCCCTTGCCTGCTGAGAGTTCCCAGCATGATAGGGAAGCCCTCAGCTATTATCGTTATGGCAACTTTCCATTCACAGAATCATAGAATCAAAGAGTCTCAGAGCTGGAAGAAACCTCAGGAGGTCATCAAGTCCAGCTCCCTGTGCAAGGCAGGACCAATCCCAACTAAATCAACCCAGCCAGGACTTTGTCAAGCCGAGACTTAAAAACTTCTAGGGATGGAGATTCCACCACTTCCCTAGGTAACCCATTCAGTGCTTCACCACCCTCCTAGTGAAATAGCTTTTCCTAATATCCAACCTAGACCTCTCCCACTGTAACTTGATACCATTGCTCCTTGTTCTGCCATCCATCACTGCTGTGAACAGCCTTTCTCCAGTCTCTTTGAACTCCCTTCAGGAAGTTAAAGGCTGCTATCAAATCCCCCCTCACTCTTCTCTTCTGCAGACTAAACAAACCCAAATCCCTCAGCCTCTCTTCATAGGTCATATGCACCAGCCCCCTAATCATTTTGGTTGCCCTCCGCTGGACCCTCTCCAATGCGTCTACATCCTTCCTGTAGTTGGGGGCCCAGAACTGGACACAATACTCCAGATGTGGCCTCACCAGAGCTGAATAAAGGGAAATAATCACTTCTCTGGATCTGCTAGCAATGCTCTTCTTAATGCACCCTAATATGCCATTAGCCTTCTTGGCTACAAGGGCACACTGTGGACTCATATCCAGCTTCTCATACACTGTAATCCCCAGGTCCTTTTCTGCAGAACTGCTACTTAGCCATTTAGTCCCCAACCTATAACAATACTTGGGATTCTTCTGCCCCAAGTGCAGGACTCTACACTTGTCCTTGTTGAACCTCATCGGATTTTTTTTTTGGCCCAATCGTCCAATTTGTCTAGGTCACTCTGGACCGTATCCCTGCACTCCAGTCTATCTACATCTCCCCCTAGCTTAGTGTCATCCGCAAACTTGCTGAGGGTGCAATCCATCCCCTCATCCAGGTCATTAATAAAGATGTTGAACAAAACCGGTCCTAGAACCGATCCTTGGGGCACTCCACTAGAAACTGACTGCCAACCTGACATCGAGCCATTGATCACTACCCGTTGGCCCTGACCTTCTAACCAGCTTTCTATCCATCTTCTCTTCTGCAATTTATGCAATCCATATTCCCTTAACTTGTTGGCAAGAATATTGTGGGAGACCGTATCAAAAGCTTTGCTAAAGTCAAGATATATCTTATCCACAGAGCCAGTTACCTCATCATAGAAGCTAATAAGATTGGTCAGGCATGACTTGCCCTTTGTGAATCCATGCTAACTATTCCTGATCACTTTCTCCTCTTCCAAGTGCCTCAAAATGGATTCCTTGAGGATCCCCTCCATGATTTTTCCAGAGACTGAGGTAAGACTGACCAGTCTATAGTTCCCTGGATCATCCATCTTCCCTTTTTTGAAGATGGGCACTACATTTGCCTTTTTCCAATCATCTGGGATCTCACCCGATCTTCAAGACTTTTCAAAGATAATGGCCAAAGGTTCCTCAATGACATTTGCCAACTCCCTCAGTACCCTTGGATGCATTAAATCCGGACCCATGGATTTGTGTACATTTAGTTCCTAACCTATTCTTTCCCCCACCAAGGGCTGTCCACCTTCTTCCCATATTGTGTCACCTAGTGCATTTGTCTGGGAGCTGACCCTGTCCATGAAGAAAGAGGCAAAGAAAGCATTAAGTACTTCAGCTTTCCCCACATCATCTGTCACTAGGTTACTGCCCTCATCCAGTAAGGACCCCACACACTCTCTGATCAGCTTCTTCTTGCTAACATGCCTGTAGAAACCTTTCTTGCTACCCTTCAAATCCCTTGCTATTTGCAATTCCAATTGCACTTTCGCCTTCCTGATAACTCCCTTGCATTCTCAAGCTATACACTTATATACCTCCCCAGTCATTTGTCCAAGTTTCCACTTCTTGTAAGCTTCCTTTTTGTGCTTCAGCTCACCAAGAATTTCCCTAGTAAGCCAATCTGGTCTCCTACCATATTTGCATCTCTTGCTGCGCATCGGGATGGTTTCTTCCTGTGCCTTCAATAAGGCTTCTTTAAAATACTGCCAGCTCTCCTGGATTCCTTTCCTCTTCGTGTTAGCATCCCAGGGGATTCTGCCCATCAGGTCTCTGAGGGAGTCGAAGTCTGCTTTTCTGAAGTCCAAGGTGTGTATTTTACTACTCTCTTTTCTTCGTTTGGTCAGGATCCTGAGATCTACCATCTCATGATCACTGCTTCCCAGGTTGTCACCCACCTCTATTTCCCTTACTAGTTCTTCCCTGTTTGTGAGCAGCAGGTCAAGCTGCGCACAGCCCCTGGTCGGATCCTGCAGCACTTGTACCAAGAAGTTATCCCCAACATTCTCCAAAAACTTCCTGGATTGTCCATGTACTGCTGTATTGGTCTCCCAACAGGTGTCAGGGTGATTAAAGTCCCCCATGAGAACCAGGGCCTGCGATCTGGAAACTTCTCTCAGTTGTCTGAAGAAAGCCTCATCTACCTTATCCACCTGATTTGGTGGCCTGTAGTAGACACCAGCCACAATGTGAGTCATCCCACCAAGTCTCTATTATCCCAATCAAATCATAGTTCTTGGACTGAGCCAGGACCTCTAATTTTTCCTGTTTGTTACCCAGGCTTCTTGCGTTCATGTACAAACAGCTCAGATAACCAGCTGTTCGCCCTACCTTCTCCATTAGAATCAGGGGTCCTCCTTTGTTGCTCATTCCTCTTTGCATTTCTTCCCGGTATCCAACTTTCCCACTCACCTCAGGGCTTTGGTCAACACCCCCCAAAGAACCTCCTTTAAAGCCCTCTTCACTAGGTTTGCAAGCCTGCTTGTGAAGATGCTCCTTTCTCTCTTGGTTAGGTGGATCCTATCTCTTCCTAACTATCCTTGTGCCCTGAACAGAGTCCCATGGTCGAAGAAACCAAAGCCCTATCTCCGACACCACCTGCGCAACCATGCATTTACTTCCTCAATTCGATCTCTACCTAGACCTTTCCCTTCAACAGGGAGAATGGATGAGAACACAACTTGAGCTTAAAATTCTTTGATCCTTTTTCCCAGCGCTACATAATCCGCAGTAACCTGCTCAAGGTCATTCTTAGCTGTATCGTTAGTTCCCACATGGAAAAGCTGGAAGGGATAGCAATCCGAAGGTTTGATCAGTTTTGTAAGACTCTCAGTCACATCCTGAATTCAAGCTCCCGGTAAGCAGCACACCTCTCGAGATTCCAGGTCTGGACGGCAGATGGATGATTCAGTCCCTCTTAGGAGGGAGTCCCCAATCACCATCACCCGTCTTTGTTGAAGTTGAGGCTGCTATCAAATCCCCCTCACTCTTCTCTTCTGCAGCCTTAACAAACCCAAATCCCTCAGTCTCTCCTTATAGGTCATGTGCTCCAGTCCCCTAATCATTTTGGTTGCCCTCTTCTGGACCCTCTCCAATGCGTCTTTAACAATATGGCTTTTCTGTAGCCATGTTGGAAGGCCTGTGCTAGGCCTGAACCAAAGCCACCTTCTGTAGCCAGACTGAAGAAAACAGCAGCTGTTAAAGGT
This sequence comes from Pelodiscus sinensis, assembly GCF_052426305.1. NCBI lineage: Eukaryota > Metazoa > Chordata > Testudines > Trionychidae > Pelodiscus > Pelodiscus sinensis. The sequence goes on from NC_143058.1 coordinate 57,563,950, forward strand.
AAGCCCTGGAGTCACATACCCACATTGTCCACCAAATTTGTTACCTGCACAAATTTCTCTAACCCTTCCACGCTATAGGGACACACACCTTTACCCCAGTTCCTAGGGCTCAAGGAATGTTAATTTACATGCCCACCCTTATCCAGTTCCTCACCCGTTACCATAACATAACTGGTGGGCTGTCACCAGAAGCTCCATCACAATCTAAGTTGTCATTAATGACTGGATACTCTAACACAATGGAGGGGAATTGTATGGGACCACAATATATAACATTGACTGCCTTAAGCTCACTCAGAAACAAGAAGTCGATTCACTTAGGATCCCAGTGTTCTCTCCAAAATATGGGATACTGAAGGTTATGGGGTTTGCAAGGCAGCCAGGAGGGGACACTGACATTAGGATACTAATAGGGTTTCACTTGCTTCAAATCTGGGAATCAAGGCCCAGCACCCTGACTAGTCCATCAGGGAAACTACTGCAAATATCAGGAAACTGCACTAACACACTGTGGCAGGTGGATACCCAGGAGAACTGGGACCCCCAGAATGGATTAAAGAAACACAGGGCGGTAATTGTGCTGAAAAGCAACCTAAAGTTCAATTACAATATCAGTGTCTAATTAGTTTTCCTTGACATCCCTGCTGAAGTAGGTGAATATGTATTGCAAAGCCTCTGGGTAATATTACATTTTAAAATAATTGCCACTGAGTCTGATATGCAAAAAACCAAGACGACACCCGCTGAACGGTCCATATGTGGTAAAACTGGATCACGGAGAGTAAGTCATATCACCAATACAATCTCTAAAGCAAATTGAGCTGGACCTTACTGGGTTAAATGTGTCCAAGGTCATACCTCAATGCGCCCCATACGTACAGACATTCCATAAGGGATTGGCAGTTTGGCTACAATTATGGTATATTGACAAACCCATCAGAAGAACCACCCCCAGAGGTATATTGGATACTGTTTTGGGTGGAACTGAATTAGGAGTTGGAGTACTGGATGCCGCTAACATAGCAGTATTGGAAAACAAATTGAGTTATGTGACAGATGAAATACAAGAGCTGGTGTAGCCAGACAGACTGCCCCATCTTAAACAATTTTGCTTGCAAGAAACCCCGGTCTCAGCAATTAAAGTCTCAAGTGTATAGTATACACACACACACCACTCACTGCCCTAACCATCAGTTGGCAAAATTGGGGCACTCGTCAACCTCCTCCAGGTTGCCCGCTGCAAGGAACCCCGGTCTCAGCAGTTAAAGTCTCGGGTGTATAGCACACACACACACACACACACACTGCCCTAACCATCGGCTAACAGCTGGGAAAGCCTGTCAGTGCATCCTTATCAAAATTAGGAATGGGACAACAATTATTTTCTAGAATATTGCCAGTATGACAACAGCAAGGGGAAAAGGATTTGTTATTGTTAGCAGGAACTATGGGATCAATACAAGAAAATGTATCTCTAGCATTAGCCTGTACTCAGGCTCAGGAAATAAGTCAGCAATTGGTCATTCAAATAATCCGGGAAGCTATGTAAGGAAATTTTCCTTTGGAAATAAGAAAACTGTTGTGGGAAAATGTTACAGAAGGGGAGAGACAATTAATCGCTTGGTGGAAGTTGGTAAATTTTACCCTAAACAAAGATCAAATAGTTTTAAAAGCATTTGTAGTAATTGTACACCCTAGCCTAACTATTGATATTTATCCAGTGGTGCCTATGGAAATACAACTCACAAAAAATTTGATTATGTATTCCACTGATCATCATTCCTGGGCATATAAGGAAAACCAACAATGGAAAACCATTGACATGTTTAAATGCGTGCCCCATGACAATTTGGGATGTGTGTGAAGATCAAAATGTACAAGAAAGGGATGAATGTTTCTATGTAAAAGACAAAGGAACCCAAAGATGTATGTTTGATATATTCACTGAACAAAAATCAGCTGTTGTATATGCAGGAAAGGAATGTGTATGTGTGAGAAGTCATTGTCCAACTGTAGTAACAGATTATAAGGAATTGTATTTTATGACTCATTTAGTTCATAGCTGTTTTTGTAACATTACAAAGATTAAGAGTTGTGATTTTGAATACTATGTACCTGTATGGACTGTAAATTACTTGAAGTTTAAACCACAACTGTATCACAATGTAACACCTGTAATCTTAGGTATGAACATAGGCGTGCGCCGTATACCCGGCACACCCTAATGTCTCCGTCCGGCTAGCGGCTGCTGGAGCAGGAGAGTGATTTGTGATGGAACGCTGCAAACCCTCACTTTAAATTCCTCGCGGCCATCTATGGGGCACTGTGGGGCAGAGAAAGTGCATGAAACGCCAGGCAACAGGTGACACTGGAGAGGCCTGGCCGTGGTGTGACGTCATGACCCGGGACTTTCATAAGAACATAAGAACGGCTGTACTGGGTCAGACCAAAGGTCCATCTAGCCCAGTATCCTGTCTACCGACACTGGCCAGCACCAGGTGCCCCAGAGAGGGTGGACTGAAGATAATGATCAAGCGATTTGTCTCCTGCCATCCCTCTCCAGCCTCTGACAAACAGAGGCCAAGGACACCATTTTATCTCCTGGCTAATAGCCTTTTATGGACCTAACTTCCATGAATTTATCCAGCTTCTCTTTAAACTCTATTATAGTCCTAGCCTTCACAGCCTCCTCTGGCAAGGAGTTCCACAGGTTGACTACACACTGTGTGAAGAAGAACTTTCTTTTATTAGTTTTAAACCTGCTACCCATTAATTTCATTTGGTGTCCTCTAGTTCTTCTATTATGGGAACTAATAACTTTTCTTTATCAGCCCTCTCCACACCACTCATGATTTTATAGACCTCTATCATATCCCCCCTCAGTCTCCTCTTTTCTAAACTGAAAAGTCCCAGTCGCTTTAACCTCTCCTCATATGGGACCCATTCCAAACCCCTAATCATTTTAGTTGCCCTTTTCTGAACCCTTTCCAAGGCCAAAATATCTTTTTTGAGGTGAGGAGACCACATCTGTACACAGTATTCAAGATGTGGGCATACCATAGTTTTATACAGGGGCAGTAAGATATTCTGGGTCTTATTTTCTATCCCTTTCCTAATAATTCCTAGCATCCTATTTGCCTTTTTGACCGCAGCTGCACTCTGTGTGGAAGTTTTCAGAGAACTGTCCACGATAACTCCAAGATCTCTTTCTTGATTTGTCGTAGACAAATTAGCCCCCATCATACTGTACGTATAGTTGGGGTTATTTTTCCCCGATGTGCATTACTTTACACTTATCCACATTAAATTTCATTTGCCATTTTGTTGCCCAATCACTCAGTTTGGTGAGATCTTCTTGGAATCCCTCACAGTCTGCTTCTGTCTTGACTATCCTAAACAGTTTGGTATCAGCTGCAAACTTTACTACCTCACTGCTTGCCCCTTTCTCCAGATCATTTATGAATAAGTTGAAAAGGATTGGTCCCAGGACTGACCCTTGGGGTACACCACTAGTTACCCCTCTCCAATCTGAAAATTTACCATTTATTCCTACCCTTTGTTTCCTGTCTTTTAACCAGTTCGCAATCCAAGAAAGGACCTTCCCTCTTATCCCATGGCCATGTAATTTACACAAGATCCTTTGGTGAGGGACCTTGTCAAAGGCTTTCTGAAAATCCAAGTATACTATATCTACTGGATCCCCCTTGTCCGCATGTTTGTTAACCCCTTCAAAGAACTCTAACAGATTAGTAAGACAGGATTTCCCTTTACAGAAACCATGTTGACTTTTGTCCAACAAATTATGTTCTTCTACATGCTTCACAATTTTATTCTTTACTATTGTTTCGACTAATTTGCCCGGTACTGAAGTTAGACTTACCAGTCTGTAATTGCCAGGGTCGCCTCTAGAGCCCTTTTTAAATATTGGTGTCACGTTGGCTACCTTCCAGTCATTAGGTACGGAAGCCGATTTAAAGGATAGGTTACAAACCACAGATAATAGCTCAGCAATTTCCCATTTAAGTTCTTCTAGAACCTTGGATGAATGCCATTCGGTCCCAGAGATTTGTTAACATTAAGTTTTTCTATTTGTTCCAAAACCTCCTCTAATGACACTTCAATCCGGGACAGTTCCTCAGATTCATCACCCACAAAGGACGGTGCAGATTCAGGAATCTCCCCAACGTCCTCAGCCATGAAGCAAAGAAATCATTTAGTTTCTCCGCAATGGCTTTATCGTCCTTGATTGCTCCTTTTATAGCTCGATCATCTAGGGGACCTACAGGTTTTTTAGCAAGCTTCCTGCTTCTAATGTACTTAAAAAACATTTTGTTATTTCTTTTTGAGTTTTTGGCTAGCTGTTCCTCAAAATCTTTTTTTGCTTTTCTTATTACATGTTTACACTTGATTTGACAGTGTTTATGTTCCTTTCTATTTATCTCACTAGGATTGAACTTCCACTTCTTAAAAGATAACTTTTTGTCCCTCACTGCTTCTTTTACATGGTGGTTAAGCCACGGTGACTCTTTTTTAGGTCTCTTGCTATGTTTTTTAATTTGGGGTATACATTTAAGTTGGGCCTCTATTATGGTGTCTTAAAAAGTTTCCATGCAGCTTTCAGGGATTTGGCTCTAGTCACTGTGCCTTTTAATTTCTGTTTAACTAACCTCTTCATTTTTGTGTAATTCCCCTTTTTGAAATTAAATGCCAGGGTGCTGGACTGCTGAGGTGTTCTTCCCACCACAGGAATGTTGAATGTTATTATATTATGGTCACTATTCCCAAGCGGTCCTGTAACTGTTATATCCTGGACCTGATCCTGCATTCCACTCAGGACTAAATCGAGAATTGCCTCTCCCCTTGTGGGTTCCTGCACTAGCTGCTCCAAGAAGCAGTCATTTAAGCCATTGAGAAATTTTATCTCCGCTTCTTTTCCTGAGGTGACATGTATCCAGTCAATATGGGGGTAATTAAAATCCCCCATTATTATAGAGTTCTTTATTTTGGTAGCCTCTCTAATCTCCCTCAGCATTTCTATGTCAGTATCGCTGTCCTGGTCAGGTGGTCGGTAATATATCCCTACTGCTAATTTCTTATTATTGGAGCATGGAATTTCTATCTATAGCGATTCCATGGAACATGTTGATTCACTTAATATTTTTATTTCATTTGATTCTACATTATCTTTCACATACAGTGCCACTCGGCCACCCACCCGGCCTGCTCTATCCTTTCTATATATTTTATATCCCGGTATGATTGTCCCCCACAGATTTTCCTCATTCCACCAGGTTTCAGTGATGCCTATTATGTCTATCTCCTCATTTAATACAAGGTACTCTAGGTCACCCATCTTATTAGTCAGACTCCTAGCATTTGTGTACAAGCACTTTAAAAATTTGCCACTGGTTATTTGTCTGCCCTTCCCGGATGCATTGGATTCCTTTGTATGCAGTTGTTTGTCAGCTCTGGCCCATGTTTTGCCCTCTCCCCTCCTCTATTTCCGACTACAGCTTAGAGAATCTCTATCAACAGATTCTCCTCTAAGAGAAGTCTCTCTCCGATTTACGTGCATCTCCGCACCAATCGGCTTTCCCCCATCTCTTAGTTTAAAAACTGCTCTACGGCCTTATTAATGTTTAGTGCCAGCAGTCTGGTTCCACCCTGGTTTAGGTGGAGCCCATCCTTCCAGTATAGGCTCCCCCTCTCCCAAAAGTGTCCCCAGTTTCTAATAAATCTAAACCCCTCTTCCCTACACCATCGTCTCATCCACGCATTGAGACTCTGAAGCTCTGCCTGCCTACCTGGCCCTGCGCGTGGAACTGGAAGCATTTCCGAGAATGCCACCATAGAGGTCCTGGACTTTCACACTGTGCAGCCCAGCTCCACAAGCAGCTGAGGCTCGACTACACACGCTGGCCGGCCCGAGCTGTTTTTGCACTCTGGGCCCCGCAGCACCACCCCTTATGGACCTGGGGGCGCCCCTGCCCGGCCCAGCCGCACCGCATGGCTCCCAAGGTGCCCCCCCAGCCCGGCAGCACTGCACAGCCCCCCTGAGGTGCCCCCCCTGCCCGGCCCGGCAGCACCGCCTAGCACCCTGGGGATGCCGCCCCTCTCGCCCAGCAGCACCATGCGGCACCCCGGGGAGGCCCCCGCCCAGCCTGGCAGCACTGCGCGGTGTCCCAGCTAGGGCCTGGCCGGCCTATAGCTTGGGCCAGCTCTGACTCCAGCCCCACGAATTGGAAGGCAGAAGCCAAAGGTAAGGAAGGGAAAGGGAGGAGAGGAGGGGGGGGAAATAAGAGGAAGGGGCTTGTGCTGAGGGGGCGGCAGGTCAGGAGAAGAAAGGGGGAGGCACCAAGGGACAGGGTGGAGGATAGACAAATGCCAGGGGGCCAAGTGGAGACAATGAGGAAAAGGGCAGGAGGGCAGGTGTCAATGGGGGCGGGGGAGGACAGGGTGATGCTGGGAGAGGAGAGGGTAAGGGCATTGGGAGTTAGAGGGAGGAGAGAGAGGTGCTGGGAGAATGCTTGAAAGAAGGAGTGGGCATAAGGAAGGCAGGGATGGAACAAGGCATGTGTGAGGGCACAGGGGCATGAAGGGAATGGGGGCAGAGGGTGGTGAGGAGGTGAGCATCAGGGAAAAAGAGGGCAGAGGCAGTGAGGGAAGGGGAAGGCACCAGGAGGGTGCAGGGGTAAGGGAAGGTGCAGGTGCCAGGGGATTCTGGGGGTGAAGCAGAAGGGCAGACACCTGCAGGGGAGGGACCAGCACCAGAGGAGAGAGGCAGGGCAGGTGTGTAGAGGGAGGTGTTAGAAGAGGCGTAGCTCACATGATCAGAGTGGGGCTACTGGGGGAGTGGGCCCGGGGGGGAGAGAAGGGCTGGTGGAGGGGGGCAGGTCTCAGGAAGGTTGAGGGCAGTGAGAAGGGCAGGAGTAAGGACAGCAGAGGAGGGTGAGGGGTTGGGGATAGCAGGTACCAGGGGAGCTGATGGAGCAATGGGAGGACATGGCAGCAGAGGGAAAAGGGAGAGGTTTATGAGATATTTATTAATAACTTGGGTGCCACAGTGACACATCCAAACAAGCCACATGAACTCACTACTGGTGCACAACACGAAATTCATTCTGCTCATGGGAGGAAACTCTTAGGGTACGTCTAGACTACAGGATTTTGTCGACAGAAGTTTTGTCGACAGATACTGTCGATAAAGCTTCTATCGACAAAGAGTGTCTACACTACATTCAGTTCTGTCGACAAAGCAAGGTGCTTTGTCGACATGGCAGTGTAGATGCAAGGACAGTTTACATGCAATAACACATTCTGTCGACAGAAGACGTTATGCCTCGTAAAATGAGGTTTACCAGCGTCGACAAAACTGCTGAGTTCTGTCGACGTTATGTCAACAGAACTCAGCGGTAGTGTAGACGCAGGTATAGTTTGGTCAACAAAAGTCCACTTTTGTTGACAAAACTCTGTAGTCAAGACACACCCTTAGAGGGAACACTTCCTCCAGCCTCTCCGCCCCCAAGTTAATGTCACACACATTGGGGTAATGCAACTGCAGGATAGTTGCATGAGGAGAGTTGGGGGGGGGGCAAACTAATCCCTATTGGTAGGAGGATAGTAGGAAAAGTCCTGGGGGAGGGAGTCACATGACACCTTTTGGTCATGTGTCCATCTTGCCCAGAGAGTGTTACCTCCAGAGGTGTGGCTAATGGGAGTCAGGGGCATGGTTAACAGGGTCAGGGGTATGGCTAATGGGGGGGGGAGGTCAAAGTACACTTTTTAAAAATTCTTTGGGTTCACAACCTAATGAAATGTGCTGCGCATGCCTATGGGTATGAATATGACTATGATAAGAAAACTGTTAATCCACCCTATGTTACATTCACATTTACAGTATAGTGCACAGACAGGAGAACAAATACGTGTTGAAGTGCAGCATAACAATGCAGAAATTACTCGTGTACTTAAAACTATTGCAGATGCAGGACATCACTCCTGGTGGGAAATGCTATTAGGTTGGTCATCTTCTGTAACAGGTGTGCTAAATATAATGGTTCACCCCATTGTGGTGATCATTGGAATCCAATTGGCTTTATGAGTATGATCGCTTTGGCATTCTGGGTGAAGAAAAGAAGAGGTTACTTACCTCGTAACTGTAGTTCTTCGAGATGTGTTGCTCATGTCCATTGTGATTAGGTGTACGCGTGCCGCGTGCACAGATTCCGGAGCTTTTTTCCCTTAGCAGTATCCATAGGGCCAGCAGGGAGCCCCCTGGAGTGGCGCCGGTATACCGGTGCATATATATCCCTGCTGGCCCCTCTACCCCCTCAGTTCCTTCTTGCCAGCTCCTTCCGACACGGGGAGGTGGGTGGGATGCAGAATGGACATGAGCAACACATCTCGAAGAACTACAGTTATGAGGTAAGTAACCTCTTCTTCTTCGAGTGCTTGCTCATGTCCATTCTGATTAGGTGAGTCCCTAGCCGTGTCCCCCCTCTGGAGGCGGGGTCGGAAGGTGACTAACTACTCCATTATCATTCTGCAGAGCCCAGAACTGCCCTCCCGATGGCAGCATCCTCCCTGGCCAGTTGCGTAATTGCATAAATGCTCTGCAAAAGTGTGTACCGATGACCAGGTTGCTGCCCTGCAGATTTCCAAGATCGGCACGCAGGCCAGGAACGCTGCCGACGTTGCCTGGGCTCTAGTGGAATGTGCTGTTATGCGCGGCGGTGGTCTACCCGTGCCCTCGTAGCACAGTCGAATGCAGGAAGTAATCCACGAGGATATACGCTGCGCCGAGACTGGCTGACCACACATCCTTTCTGCCACTGAAATAAACAATTGAGTTGACTTACGGAACTCTTGTGTCCTATCTATATAAAAAGCCAACGCCCTCCTAACGTCCAGGCACTGCAGAGCCTGTTCCCTGGGCGACGCGTGTGGCTTGGGGTAAAACACTGGCAGGTAAATATCCTGGGACATATGGAAGTGCAAGACAACCTTAGGAAGAAACCCCGGGTTGGACGCAACCTCACCTTATCTTTAAAAAACACCGTGTAGGGTGGTTCTGAGGTGAGAGCCCTAAGCTCTGACACCATCCTGGCCGAGGTAATGGCCACGAGGAAAGCTACCTTATAGGACAGGTGCATCAAATAGCATGAAGCCAGAGGCTTGAACGGGGGCTTCATAAGGGCAGTCAGGACCAGGTTAAGGTCCCAAGCCGGGACCGGAGGTCTCTCATATGGCATCACTCTGTCAATTCCCTTTAGAAATCTTTTAACCAAGGGATTGGCAAAGATAGACCTTTGGCCCCCCCCCGGCGTGGAAAGCCGCTATGGCCGCCAGGTATACCCTTAGGGAGGCTGTGGCCAGGCCCTGTTTCCACAGGTGGAGAAGGAATTCCAAGAAGTCGGAACCGCCCCTTCACCTGGAGCGAGTGTCCTGCCCTCCAGCCACGAAGTAATCCTCTTCCACTTAGCCTCGTAAAGGGCTCTAGTGGACGGCTTTCTGCTTTCTAGGAGGACCTCCTGGACTGCTCTGGAGCAGGCTCGCTCCGTCACTAAGAGCCACTGAGGAACCACACTGTTAGGTGCAGAGATGGTAGGCTCGGGTGGAGTGCTACCCCGGCCTCGCAGCTCTGAGTGATTAGATCTGGCATTAGGGGTAGCCTGAGCGGGCTCTCCACAGTCAGATCCAGCAGGGTGGTGAACCAGTACTGCCGAGGCCATACTGGCGCTATCAGGATGATCTGGGCCCTGAACCTCTGCACTCTGAGGAGTGTGTCGTGGATCAGAGGGAACGGGGGGGGGAAGGCATAGAGTAGGCTTCTGGGCCAGCTGACCTGCAATGCATTGCCCCGAGAGCCCAGACCGTACCCCATGTACGAACAGAACTCCCTGCACTTGGCGTTGCTCAGAGTTGCAAACAGGTCCAGGCGGGGAAACCCCCACCTTTGGAAGACCCCGTGACGTACATCCCACCTTAGCACCCACTCATGTGCCTGGATCGAACGGCTGAGCCTGTCCGCTAGCCCGTTCCTGGTTCCCGGAAGGTGAGATGCCTCCAGGTAAATACCGTGGGCTATACACAGTTCCCATAGATCTAGGGCTTCCCGGCACAGGGGAGAGGAACGCGCCCCACCCTGCTTGTTGATATAAAACATGGCTGTAGTGTTGTCTGTCAGCACCGCCACCACTCTGTCCTGCAAGTGGGGAAGGAACGCCCTGCAGGCCAACCTGACCGCCCGCAGCTCCTTGATATTTATATGGAGGTGAACCTCCTCTGTTGACCACGTACCTTGCGTCCTGAGGTTGCCTAGGTGAGCGCCCCATCCCACGTCCGAAGCGTCCGTGACCAGCCGCACTGACGGGGACGGTTTGGTGAATCGGACCCCCACACACACCGTGCCCTCGTCCTTCTACCAGACCAGCGAACGAAGAATGTCCTGAGGGATAGTCACTACCGCATCTAGCAGCGACCTCAAGGGGTTGTGCGCTACCCTGAGCCACCCCTGCAATGGGCGCATGCACAGCCTGGCGTGTTGGACCACGTAAGTGCACGCCGCCATGTGGCCTAGGAGCTTCATACAGATCCTTGCCGTCGTAGTCGGGAACTCCTGCAGCCCCACTACCAGCGAGTGAATAGCCATGAACCTGTCTCTCGGTAGGGATGCCTTGCCCAAAGGCGAGTCCAGATGGGCCTCCACAAAGTCTATGTCTTGCATGGGATCTAGCAATGATTTGGCCTCATTTATGAGGAGGCTGAGACTCTCGAACAAAACCCTGGCCCTTGAGACATGATCCAACACCTGTTCTCGAGACTTGCCCCTTATGAACCAATCGTCCAGATATGGAAACACTTGGACCCTGTGCCACCGCAGAAACGCGGCTACCACCGTCATACATTTGGTAAAGACTCTTGGGGCTGTACACAGTCCAAAAGGGAGGACCGTAAACTGCAAGTGGTCCTGTCCCACCATGAACCGTAGGAATTTTCTGTGACTTGGAAAAATTTAAATGTGGAAGTACGCATCCTTCAAATCGAGAACAGCGTACCTTTAAAATGAGGGCTTAGTTTGGTGACCGGGTGACGGGCCTGAGCCTCTCTCAGAGTCTGACCGAGGGCCCCTACGCCTGCCTCTGAAGAGGTCAGGGTGGCTATTGTTACGGCCCCTCCTGCGACCCCTGTCATTGTTTTGCCCCCTTCTAGGGTAGGGTCTAGTCTGGAAGGAGCGCCTCTGAGGCACCGGGGTATGTATCCCTAGCAACTTCAGGGTCGCTCTTGAGTCCTTCAAGCTATGAAGCTTGGCATCAGTTTGCTCCGAGAACAAGGCTGGCCCCTCAAAGGGCAGGTCCTGAATGGTGGCCTGCACCTCGGGTGGGATGCCAGACACCTGCAGCCATGCACTACACCTCATAACAACCCTTGTGGCCATAGTGTGGGTTGCCGAATCGGCCGCGTCCAAGGCCGCCTGGAGAGAGTTACGCGCCACTGCTCATCCCTCGTCCATCAGGGCCCCGAATTCCTGGCGGGATTCAGGGGGAAGCTGGCTGGCAAATTTCTGCATAGATGCCCATATGTTAAAGGCATAACGCCCCAGCATTAGTTGCTGGTTAGCTATATGTAGCTGGAGGCCCCCCGTGGCATAGGCCTTCCGACCAAGTAGGTCCAATCTCCTGGGCTCCTTTGCCTTCGGAGTAGGACCTGGAGGCCCTTGGCGCTCCTTCTGCCCTGCAGCCTGAACCACTATGGATCCCGGAGCCGGGTGGTTAAAAAGATGCTCGTGCCCTGCTTGGGGTACGTAGTACCTTCTCTCGACCCCCTTTTGGGTCAGTGCAATAGAAGCCGGCGTCAGCCACAGAGTTTTGGACTGTTTGTCCACCGTTTTATTTACTCGACCAGGGCCTGCTGCTGCTATTATGTCCACCATAGGATCTTGGTCCTCGTGAACCTCCTCGTGCTGGACCGCAAGGTTGACCGCCAGCCTCGGAGCAGCTCTTGGTGTGCCCTGGAGTCCATTGACGGGGGCTGGGGCGCGGGGTTGGCCAGGGCCTCATCTGGTGAAGATGACGAGAACTCCCTTGAGGGGACTGCCTCCTCCTTGCCGAGCTGTGCCTCTGGTTCCCCCTGGGCAGAGATGCCCATATAGGCTGAGCCCGGCTGGGACATAGCCTCCTGCCCCTGACCAATAACTGGGGGTCTTAGCATCGCCACTATAGACGAGCTGTCTCCAGGCGGGGGGGCTGTCAAGGGGGTGGCAGACGGAGTGCTGCTCCTTCGGGACGACTCCGTCGCCGGCCCCGTAGGGGGAGGACCCTGGGCCTCGTGGTATGCCCAGGGCGTCCAGAATGACCACTGAGATTGCCCCTGCCACTGCTACTGGTCCACCGGCTCCCGGTGAGATGATCTGACCAATGAGCGAGACCTATGACGGGGCCGTGACCTGTATGATGACCTGGCCGATGCCACCGATTCGGCCTCAGACTCCAAAGAGTACTCTGATGCTGACCAGGGAGGGGCCGATGAAGCCTGCACCCTTCGCTGTGCTGCCATGGCCGATGGCTTGCCCCTGTGCACCGCACGTGGTGCTGGTAGGGGCATAAGTGGAGGTCCATGCTGTAGCGGTACCGTGCCCAGCTGCATCTGATAGGCCGGTAAGTAACCCACCGGTGCCGCCATGTGCTGCAGTACCACGGCCTGCTGCTGGGTTGGTGCTCCCAAGGTGTGAGCAGGGATCGGTGCCGGGAGAGGCATCAGCGTCGATGCCATGCGGGGCACCTGCTGTGGCACCGCGGATGGCGCATAGTACGGTGCAAGGCCCTGCACCGCCCAAGGGGCCGTCTGCGGCACCAGACCCTGCACAGGTGCCATCGGCGCTGCAAGCGCACTCGCTCCCGGTGCCGCCGCCGCCGGGAAGGGGCCCGGGGTCGGTGCTGGCGTTCGTCACGGCTCCGGTGCCGGTGTTCTTCCCGGCACCGGGAAAAACTGCTTCTGGGCCAAGGCCTGCCCTTCGCCCAGAGGGTCCCACAACCCGGCCATAGCCTGCTGGGGGGCACTTAAGGCCAGTGCTGGCGCGGTCCGCTCCTGCAGCACCGGGCCCTCTCCTTCATCCACAGCCATGTGAATGAGGTCCCGGGCCGCCTCAAAGGTTTCTGGGGTGGAGGGCCGACGGACCTCTCCTAGCCCCACGGGCTGCCCCAGGCTCTTGCCCTTGTCCGGGCTGCGCCTCTTTTTGGAGGTCTTAGAAGAAAGGTGCCCCTCCTTAGGGCGCACCTTCTGGGCACTCCTCTCTGCTGAGCGTCCCCTCGAGCTCTTGGGGGCCCTCAGCACCGGGGACTGCAATCTGTGCCTCAGTGCCTTGTCGGTCTAAGGACGGTGTTTGTCTGACGGGGGTGTCGCCGACGGTGCGCTGCGGGCAGAATGAGGCCGCTCCTCGCTCTGAGGCTGTAGTGCCGACTCCATTAGTAGGAGTTTCAGCCGGGAGTCCCCCTCCTTTTTGGTCCGGGGCTTAAAGCTCTTACAGATAGAGCAGCTTTCAGCTCGATGGGCCTCACCCAGACCCTTTAGGCAGTCGGAGTGGGGATCTCCGCAGGGCATAGGTTTGGAGCAGGAAGCACAGGGTTTAAAGCCCTGGGGCCCTGGCATGCCCTCCCCTCACGGGAGGGTTCCGCTGCTCCCCTAGCTAAATATTTACAACACTTAACAACTACTTAACTAGATAAAAACTTGTAGCCAGACACAAACCCCATCTTGTTTTTCCACAAACCCCATCTTGTTCCCCCCCCCCCCAGAGAGCAAGAGAAAGGCAGTCAGCCTTTGATGCCCTGGGAACACAGGTGTGCTGCCTGTCCCTGACTCTACCATAAACAGAAACCAGACAGTAAATGGGCTAGCTGACGACCCGGGACCTCCCGTTGCCCTGATGGCTAGTACCAGTAATTGACACGCCTGCACTGTCCCAGGAGAGGAATCTTCGCCCATCACATACCAGAGGTGCCCATTGTCTGCATTTTTCCCAGGTGTAAATTATGCTTTGCACCCTTCGTGGGAAACTTGGTGTTCAAAGCCATTTTTCCTAATTGGCCACTTGAAACCAGGAAGAAGCCTACATGACCCAAGGGGTATAAAAGAGGTTCAGCAGCCCACCCCATTTGAGCTCCAATCATCTATACCTGCTGGCAGGTATTGATTGTCTCCCGAGGTCTGTGGGACGCCCAACCTCGCCCTACTTCTTCCCGAGGGATTGAGAGAAAGACGCTGGCCAAGCCAAGTCTGGAACACTGGGGTGAGAATATATACCTGCTATGTGTCTATTTTGCATGCATTTAATAAGAGCTCAGAGAACCAAAGGGTTTCATGGTACCTGTAAGTGACTTATTAGTGTAATTTCTGTCCTGTCCTTTGTAGTGTCTGTGTTATCTGTAACACGGTAGTAGCATTTAACAGCTAAGTTTACCCTGTAACAATAAAATAGTAACTGTTTAAGCTTTAACCTGACTCCTTCAGTTGCTGTAACAGAACCAAGCACAATTTAAAAGAACTTCAGCCGGTCATAAGGGACTCACTGCCCTGACCGTCGGCTGACAAAACTTCAACTAGAACTATAATACAACAGATAAGAAATAAGCTGCTAAGAGATAGGCTATCAGCCTGAAGCATGCTCCAGCTACCGTCATGGGTGGTAAGAAGGAACTGAGGGAGTGGAGGGGCCAGCAGGGATATATATGCACCGGTATACCGGCACCACTCCAGGGGGCTCCCTGCTGGCCCTATGGATACTGCTAAGGGAAAAAAGCTCCAGAATCCGTGCACGCGGCGCACATACACCTAGTCAGAATGGACATGAGCAAGCACTCGAAGAAGAATTGTTCGAAAGATACAGGAAGCTGGCATGCAAAGTCAAATGAAGCTCTTGTTAATGGTACCCAACAGGCAAGACCAAGCTCAGCCTGTCTGAGTATTGGACTCCTGAAATAGTAATGACAGCTTTGGTAAAAGCATCATTAAAGAAGGGACTGTAACAATATGGCTTTTCTGTAGCCATGTTGGAAGGCCTGTGCTAGGCCTCAACCAAAGCCGCCTTCTGCAGCCAGACTGAAGAGCAGCAGCCATTAAATGTAAGGCCTGGAAACACATACTCACAGTCCATCTATTTTGTATTAAAAAGTGTCACATCAGGCTGTGACTTTGCCCTGATAGCTCCCCCCCAGTCACCATGTAAAGAAAAAGATCTCAAGATGGGTAAAGAAAACTTAAGTAACACCATTCTGTCTGGCAAGAAACTGCTTATCAATAGAGAATGTTGTGGAATCCTCATTATATGATCATTGTCATTACACTTTCCTATTGTTTGTCTGTGTGATCTCTGTTTGGTTTGTAACTGTTTCTGTCTGTTGTATAATTATTTTTGCTAGGTGTAAATCAATTAAGATGGTGGGGTATGATTAGTTAGGTAATTTTGTTATGATTGGTTAGTAAAATTATACTAAAATAATTGGTTAAGGTCTAGCTAAGCAAGACTCAGGTTTCATTATATAAACTGGGGTCCAAGAAGGAGATCAGGAAGAAGAAGAAGATCGGAAGTAACAGAAGCAGAAAGAAGGAAGCAAAAGGCTGGAAGAAAGTCAAAGGGAGACAAGGAACCCCAAGAAGAAGAACTCACCTCCAAGACCCAGCCTAAGATAAGAGCTGCCAGGACTCTCCTGCACAACCATCAGGGGCGGCCCGTGACTATAGGCAGACTCGGCCGCTGCCTAGGGTGCCGCTGCCCAGGGCACCCAATGATGACATCATGGGGGCACCCGGGGCACCCATCGATGACGTCAGTCCATTGACAGTCCTGCAGGCGGAGGCGCCGATCACGCGTTCCAACTGCCACAGCCAGCCTTGAGCCACTCCTGACAACCGTGACGTGCAGCAGTTAAAATCCAAAGAGACTGACCTTGCCTGGCCAACAGGGGACATCTGCCTGCCTTTTTCAGGATCGATGAGCATGACACTGTGTGCTTAGCATGTATATTCTGCTTGTTTCAGAATTGTCAATCAATAGAGAATAAGGATATTACTGTGTGAGGCTCTTTCAGTGGCTAAAGATCCTGCAAAACCCACAGGAAGATGCGCCCTGAGCCCTAGGAATTGGGTAAAGGTGGGCGTCCCTACAGTGTGAAAGGGTTAGATAAATTTGTGCGGGTAACACGTCCACATCCCTCCTGTAGCGGGGGCCCAGAACTGGACACAATACAATACATTCTTTTGCATTGCTTCAGATGAGGGTGTAACTCTACATTCCAGATAATCTTTCTGGCTAGTTAGCATTACTGTTCGATTTGTCACTTTCAGGGGCCCACTGATATATTTAAAATAAATATACTGCCTGAGAAAGCTGCTGGAACCTAAGTCAGCTATTTAATATAAAAGTCATGGATGATGAAGTAACTCACCTTGGTGCAGTAACGATGGTTCTTCGAGATGTGTCTCCATGGGTGCTCCACTGTAGGTGTCAGGTCCCGTCCTGGCGCTGCAGTCCAGAGATTTTGATTAGCCATAGTCGGCCAGATTGTGCATGCGTGGTGCAGTCTTGCACCGTTTGCATGTCTTGTCTCGTGCGCAATCTGGCTCCCATCAGTTCCTCTCAGCTGCTCGATCTGAAAGAGAACTAGAGAGCAGATTACAGAGCGGGGAGGAAGGCGGGTAGTGGAGCACCCATGGGGACACATCTCGAAGGACCATCATTACTGCACCAAGGTGAGTAACTTCTTCTTCTTCGAGTGGTCCCCGTGGGTGCTCCACTGTAGGTGACTGCAGAGCAGTAGTCATCCAGATTCGAGTACACGCTCCGTAATCAAGGTTAGTTTGGAGCTGAAAGTAGTGCTGCAGCCACCGAGGAGTCCACCGTTAGCTCATGCAAAATTGCGTAATGTTTCATGTAAGTGGCATTGGTTGACCATGTGGCTGCACAGCGTATGTCTTGGAGCAGGACTCCCCTAAGGAACACTGTGGTTGTTGCTAGAGCTCTTGTGGAATGTGCCTTCGGTTGTGCTGGCAGAGGCTTTTTGCAGATGGAGTAATACATGGTAATACAGATAGTTATCAGTTTGGCAACATGTTGGGAGGAAAGCTGCTCGCCTTTAGTGCGGTCTGCTATGGAGACCAACAAACGGTTTGTTTTTCTCCAGTCTTTGGTCCTGTCTATGTAAAAGGTGAGTGCACGCCGAACGTCCAGCATATGCAATCTGGCTTCCTGTGACGCAGTACGGGGTGCTGGGTAGAATGAACAGAGTATAATTGGTTCATTAAGATGGAATGTTGAGCATACTTTAGGAATAAAGTCTGAGTGAAGCCTAAGTATCACCTGCTCTTTGGTAAAAATAGTGTAAGGTGGTGTTGACATCATTGCTGCTAGCTCACCTACTCTGTGAGCTGAAGTCACAGCCAGGAGAAAAACCACTTTAACAGTCAGTAACTTAAGAGGTGTGGTGGCCAACGGCTCCAAGGGAGGCCGGGTAAGGGTATTGAGTACTAAGTCTAAGTTCCATGCAGGAGGTGGAGGTCTACATGGCGGGTTCAAGTTCGTAAAACCCTTAATAAATCTTTTTGTCATTGGATGTGCAGACACCGACGTACCCTCTACTGAGTGACAGAAAGAAGAAGTTACTCACCTTCGTGTAGTAACAATGCTTCTTTGAGATGTGTCCCTGTGGGTGCCCCACTCTAGGTGTTGGGCTCATCCTGGCGCCGCTGATTGGAAAATTTCACAGCTGTAGTCAGCTGGACCGTGCATGCGCAGTTCGTGTCTTGCACTGTCCGTGCCTTTTACAATGTTGCATGGTCCGGCTCCCACCAGTTTGTCTCACTGCTCGGTATCTGCAACGAGAAGAATAAAAAACAACTCCTGGAGTGGGTAAGAGGGAAGGATGTGGAGCACCCACAGGGATACATCTTGAAGAAGCATTGTTACTGCACAAAAGTGAGTAACTTCTTCTTCGAGTGGTCCCCGTGGGTGCTTCACTCTAGGTGACTGAAAAGCAGTAACCAGTGTCTGCACTCCGGGTCAATGCTTCTCTGCAACCAACAATACTGTGGATGCAACTGTGGAGTCCGTGGCTAAACATTGTACTATTGTGTAATGCCACATGAAAGAAGTGTTGGATCACCAGATGGCTGCTCGGCAAATATCGCTCAGTGGAACCCCTCAGGTGAAGGCTGTGGAGGTTGCTACTGCTCTTGTAAAGTGCGCAGTTGGTTGTGAAGATAGAGGTCTGTTCCTTATAGAATGGCAGGTGGTAATGCAGAGACCAATGAGCCTAGCAATCCGCTGGCTGGAAAGTGCATTGCTGTGCAATTGATACTATGAGTCTGTCCGTTTGTCGCCATAGACGAGTTCTGTTTATGTAGAAAGAAAGTGCTCGGCAGATGTCGAGTGTATGAAGTAAGGCATCTCTGTGAGGCGTGGGGCTTTGGATAAAAGGATGGAAGGACAATGGGCTCATTAATATGAAAAGAAGACCAGACCTTAGGAATAAATGCTGGGTGAAAACGCAATGTAACTGAATCTTTAGAGAAAGAGGTGAAAGGTGGAGTTGCCATCAGCATCACTAACTCGCTGACTCTGCGCGCCGATGCAATTGCAAGCAGAAAAACTAGTTTCATAGTCAGCATCTGTAGTCGTTCGAATGGAGGGTGCATGATGGTATCAAGCACCAGATCCAGATTCCAGGAAGGAGGTGGTGGTCTTCTCAGTGGATACAGGTATATGGCTCGATGTCGTTGCGAGAGCACCATTGTGAATATCTATGCCATTTTGCAAGGTAAGTACTTTGAGTAGAAGACTTTCTACTGTGTATCAGTATCGTTTTAAGATGGTCCGAGCAAAGGGCCTCTCCTGGTCTGAGACAGTTAGCAACCATGCTGTCAGATGTAGTGAGTCTAGCCTGGGGTGGAGAATGGAGCCGAGTTCCTGTGAGAGAAGATCTGGGTAGAGAGGCAGGAGCCAAGGTGGCACAACTGACATCTTGTATAGGAGCGGGTACCAGATTTGCCTCGGCCAGGACGGGGCCAGGAGAATGACTGTTGCTGCCTCCACTCTGATTTTCTTCAGTCTTGGGAATGAGGACTGTTGGAGAAAACGCGTACAGAAGTGTTTTCTTCCAGGTGATTAGAAAAGCATCCCCGAGAGAACCTTTGCCGATGCCCACTCTGGAGCAGAAAAGGGGGCATTTGGCGTTGTTGGGAGTGGCGAATAGATCCACCACAGATGTTCCCCATCGTGAAAGACGCGCTGAAGTTCATCCGTTCTTATTTCCCATTCGAAGAAACCATCTGCTGAGATAGTCTGCAATGACATTGCTGGTGCCAGGTAAGTAAGTTGCTGTGACGGTGATGTTGTTCTGTATGCCTAAGTCCAGAAACGCACCGCTTCGGCACACAGGGAATGAGATCTCGCTCCTCCCTGTCTGATAATGTAGTACATTGCAGCAACATTGTCTGTCAGCACTCTGACAGAAGTGCCCTGTATGAGGGAGAGGAAGTGTCTGCATGCATGAAAGATGGCTCTCAACTCTAGGAAATGTATGTGTAGGTGCCTCTCAGCCAGTGACCATCTGCCTTGTATGCATTTTTTGTTCATATGTGCGCCCCGCCCGATGTGGGAGGCATCGGTTGTGGATGGCAGAATGGAACTCCTGTCATGAGGTTTTGCACTTTTGTCCACCTGCGAAGGGATGTTCGAACGTACGATGGAAGAGCTACAATTTTGTGGATGCTGTGCTTTGTGGGCATATACACAGTTGCCAGCCAGTGCTGTAGGCCCCGGAGGTGGAGCCGTGCATGGGGAATGACGAAAGTGGTAGCGGCCATGTGACCGAGCAAACGCAGACAAGTGTGTACTGAGATCATAGGAGCTTTGTCGAACACGTGCACGAGGTCCTGAATTGCCTGGAACCTCTCTAGAGGCAGAAATGCCTTTGCAGCAAGAGAGTCTAGAATGGCTCCTATAAACTTTATACTTTGCGTTAGGGTTAACGTGGACTTCTGCTCGTTTACTATGAGACCGAGGGAATCAAAGGTCTGCTTGACTACCAACACCACATGGACGGTGTCCTGTTGCGTTGTGCCCTTAATTAAGCAGTCATCGAGATAGGGGAATATGATCACGCCTAGACTGCGAAGATGTGCTACCACAACAGCTAGCGTTTTTGAAAAAATCCTAGGGGCTGATGCCAGACTGAAGGGCAGAACCCGATATTGGAAGTGTTGGTTGTCTATTATGAAGCAAAGGAATCGCCTGTGCGCAGGATGTATGGCGATGTGAAAATATGCATCTTGTAGGTCGATGACTGCAAAACAATCATTGTTGTCGAGAGATGGAATGATCGTGGTAAGTGTCACCATCTTGAATTGGTGGTTTCAAAGGTAACGATTCAGCCAGCATAAGTCAAGGAGGGCCGGGGTTGGTGGGAGAGAGGGAGGTGAAGGGAATTGTGATCCCCGATTGTATGACCTCCAATACCCATATGTCGGATGTTATGTCCACCCATTGATGACAGAAGGGTCATAGGTGTTGGTGAAATAGAGTTTTGGTGCCAGTGATGTTTCTGACATGCCCTCAACTGGGAAGTCAAACTTGCTATTTTGAGGATAGAGGGTTGGTGGTGTGCGATATCTGGGGCCGCTTTCAATATGGTCAAAAGGACGCTGTGGTTGCCTGTGGAACTGATAGTCATATCTCTTTTGGTAGGGGAAATACCTCCTGCGCGGAAAAGGAGAGTACATCCCAAGAGTCTGTAAGGTGGTGCAAGAGTTTTTCCCCTCATCTGTTTTTTCCGCGAATAGCTTGAGTTTATCAAGGGGGAGATCCTCAACCTTACTCTGTAAGTCCTTAGGAACTCCCGCTGTTGCTAACCATGAGGCCCTTCTCATGGAAATTGCGGTGGTGATGGACCGTGCCGCTGTATCGGCCACATCCATAGCGATTTGGAGACCCGCTCTCGAACATGCTTAGCCCTCCTGTACCACGGTTCGCAAGAGTGCTTTATTGGCCTCAGGAAGATGTTGAGTGAGCTTGGTCAGTTGCGCAATGTTGTCGAAACTATGGTTCGATAATAGGGCAGCAAAATTCTCAATACGGAGAAGAAGCGTAAAAGAAGAATATACTTTCCTCCCGAAGATATCCAATTTCTTTACATCTTTATCAGCCCCTGTATTTCTAAACTGTGGGTTTTTTGTTCTTTGTATGGCTGCATCCACCACTAGGGTATTGGGTTGCGGGTGGGTGAATAGGAATTCTAGGTCTTTTGACTGCACAAAATATTTTCTATCCACCCGCTTCGATGTTGGCATAGTTGACGCTGGGGTGCGTCAAATCTCCGTTGCTGACTCCAAAATAGCCTCATCTATAGGGAGTTGAGGATGTAAGTTCTCTAACAAACTGTATTGTTTTGATTGAACTTCCACCAATTGCACGTTCTGAGATTCTGCCACTCTTTTGAAAAGATCTTGGAATTCTCTCATATTGTCCGGGGTGAAGTGTCCCCAGCGAAAATGGCCTAATCCGGAGAGGAGGATGAGAGATCCGTGGGAGAGATATCTCGGGGCTGATCATCTATGTTGGATATTTGCCCTTCTTCCAGTTCTGAATGGTGTGTTATCTCTAGAGGGGTGTCAGAAGGTGGCAATGGTGGCTGGGTCTTTTCTTGGACCTGCACTGGTGGTGAATAGTGCCAGTAAGTCAAAGAGTGACAGCAGCAGGATGAATAGGCATATGATCGAGATCTGTAATGCCTATGGGAGGTAAGATGGTGCTCATAGTAGTGATCTGAATACGCTGGAGATGATCTCCTAGACGAATATACACTCCTATGTCTACTACGATAGGTTGCGCAGGGGGAGCAAGTCAGAGAGCGAGACCTCTGGGGTGAAGACCTGTGCCATGAAGAAGAGCACCTGTGAGCGTGCGAGGTGTAATAGGACCTCGACTGTCGCTGCGGGGAACATGAGCTACATCGCTGGTAAGACTGAGATTCAACACAGGACCTCCTGTGTGGAGAGTGGTACAACTGATGTGATGGGGACGGTGCAGGAGAAAGTACTGGGGATGGAGAGAATGAAGGAAGGCATGTTTCTGACTTCCTAGCTGCTTTTGTGGGAACGGAAATGGTTCCTGTGTCAGAGTCATCAGTCAGACGTCTGTTGTAGTTCCTTGATGCGGCGTAATGGGAAGTCCAATGCCGATGAGGAAGCTGGAGACGTTTGTGGTGCCATTATCTCCTGCAGCGCCGCTTCTTCCAGTGGTGCCGCTTTGTCCAGAGTGCCGAATGCTGGACTGACAGTGCCGGGTGCAGATGAACAGACTTCAGCATGGATGATGGTGCCGGTGCCGATGTGGCATGCACCGTTGATGCCGACATGACTGGTCTTCTGGAAGAGCCCGGTGTCGAGGGCTTATAAGATTGCGGGCCGACACCAGAAGTGCCCGGCTTGTCTCCCTGGCTGACTCTTGTTGTGGGAGCAGCAGATAGAGAGCGTGTGGGGAAAGCCCATTTTTTTCTTTGAGGTTATCGCCCCCAGGGATGATGCTCTGCACTTCTGTACTTCATCCGTGTCCGGAGTAGTCTCTGAGAGCCGTAAGACATTGTAGAAGAGGATCATTTTTAATCACATTTCCCTATCCCTATGTGCTCTTGTGGTCAGCTTCGAGCAGTGGGTACACTTTTGGGGAATACGTGACTCTCCTAAACAACAAATGCATGCAGCGTGGCCGTCTGAGGCCGGCATTGCGTCCTAACATAGGCAACATTTTTTTAAAACCTGGGGAGCCAGCATAATGGGTTCAGGTCTGACTGGACCTTCAGTCGAACAAGAGACCTAACTAACACTATAATGAGAAGTAACGAGTATTAATTGTAAACTTTTTGTTTAAGCTGAACGATATAACAAGAACTATAACTAACAAACTAACTAATTAACTAACTAAACTACTACTGTACTCTAATTGTTTTTCATGTAGTCTCCTGAGGAGACGAAGAGAGCTCCGCCAGCAACCGAGGATGGTTGAGAGGAACTGGTGGGAGCCGGACTGCGCAACGTTGTAAAAGGCGTCAAAGGTGCGAGATACGAACTGTGCATGCACGGTCCAGCTGACTACAACTGTGAAATCTTCTGACCAGCAGCGCTGGGACAAGCCTGACACCTAGAGTGGAGCACCCATAGGGACCACTTGAAGAAGAAGCTGTAATTGCCGCTAGGTGTAACTTGAAGGATGAAATAGAAAGACTGGCATGGCTGAGGTATAGAATGTAGTCAAGTATGTACTGAACAGATGACATCTCGGGAATAACTCCATTAGAAGAGCACCATGATGTGAACCTGTGCCACTTAAACAGGTAGGTCTTGCGAGTAGTGTCTCTCCTGCTATGTAGGAGAAAATTCTTTACTTGGTCTGAGCATGCCTGCTCTGCTTGGTTGAACCAGTTAGGAACCAGGCAGTTAAGTGCACAGTGTGTGGCTGCAAATGGGGAAGACACCCGTGATCCTGTGTAAACAAGTCTGGCAGATTGAGCAGGACATATGGCGACCTCAGAGACATCCTGTGGAGGAATGGGAACCATGACTGCCTTGCCCAGGCTATAAGAATCATTGTGGCTTCATCCATCTTGATTTTTAGACCCTGGGTAAGAGGATGATGGGGGATGGGGTGGGAAGTGTACAGAAGTGGGCCTCCCCAGTGTAGGAGGAAGGCAGCCCCCAGAGACCCCCGTCCTATACCTGCTCTGGAACAGTAGCAGTCGCACTTCACATTCTGGTGTGTGGTGAAAAGATCTATCCGGGGAAAGCCCCAGCAGTGGAATAAACAGTGTAGGACGTCTGTGCAGATCTCCCATTCATTGTAGGGTGCAAAATGCCTGCTCAGAGAGTCTGCCATGAGGTTGTTCGTGCCAGGTAAGTACGATGCTACTAAGGTGATGTCATTTTGAATACACCAATTCCACAGCCGGACCACTTCTGTGCAAAGGGACAGAAAGCGTGGTCTGCCCTGGCGATTGACATAATAATACATGGTGGCAATGTTGTTGGTAAGTATACCTATAGTCTTGCCCTGAATATGTCTCTGGAAATGTCTGCAGGCGTTGAAAACCACTCTGAGCTCTAACAAATTTATGTGGAGAGAGAACTCTACTCCCAATCACCAGCTTTGTACCTGCATGGTACCCATATGGGCTCCCCAACCCATCAGAGATGCTTCTGTTGTGATATGTGTGGCAGGGGAAGACTGGCGAAACAGTATCCCAACTAAGTGGGGGAGGGATAGCTCAGTGGTTTGAGCATTGGCCTGCTAAACCCAGGGTTGTGAGCTCAATCCTTGAGGAGGCCATTTGGGGCAAAAATCTGTCAGGGATGGTACTTGGTCCTGCTGTGAAGGCAGAGGACTGGACTTGAAGACCTCTCAAGGTCCCTTCCAGCTCTAGGAGATAGGCAATCTCCATTAATTTAATTTAAGAGGTTGCTGGGACTGGTCCACCACTGTAGGGAGGCACATACCTTGGTAGAAGGAGAAACCAGCCTGGTGACCGGATGTTTCACAGGGACATACACGGAAGCCAGCCAGTGTTGCAGGCAGCAAAGATGTAATCTGGCATGATGGACGATGTAAGTCATAGATGCCGTATGTCCCATTAGCTGGAGGTAAATGAGAACTGTAACCATGGGACTGGTGTCTAGTACAGTCTAATGAGGTCCTGTATTGCCTGGAATCTCTGAACTGGCAAATAGGTTCGTGCCGTCACTGAATCAATGTACTCACCTATGACATCTAGGGTTTACGATGGGATATTTGTGGGCTTCTGTTCATTTATCATGAAGCCTAATGCGGCAAAATTGCTTCTTGCCATCGTCATGTGTTGTGCTTCTGCAAGGGAATGGTCTTTTATGAGGCAGTCGTCTAAGTATGGGAAAATGATGCAGTGCGCTGCCACTACTGCAAGAGTTTTTGAAAAAAACTCAGTGTTGCTGATAGTCCGAACAGAAGGACCTGATATTGAAAATGCTCCTTCCCTATTGTAAAGTGGAGAAAGCACTTATAAGCCGGGTGGATGGTGAAATGGAAATAGGCGTCTTGGAGGTCGAGAGCTGCGAACCAATTTCCATTGTCTAGATGAGGAATTATGGAAGTAAGAGTCACCATTTTGAAATGCTGCTTCTTTAAGTACCGATTTAACTTCCGTAGGTCGAGAATGGGTCTCCATCCCCCCGTTTTCTTCTCTGTAAGAAAATAACAGGAATAAAACCCTCTTCCACGGAACTCGTCCAGCACCTTCTCTACTGCTCCGATGTCTAGAAGGTGCTGAACCTCTTGTTCGAGCAGAGCCTTGTGACAAGGGTCCTTGTCTCGGGTGAACGAGAATAATACACTAAGCTCCTGCAGGAATGGGAAGGTGACATGGACATGTGCCTAGAGTGATGTCGATACTCTGGGTATGGTAACGATCTATGAGGCAATGGTGACCTGGCTCGCCTGTCATATATATATATAGTGCTCTCGGTGCCGATGGTAGTGATGGAGCTCTGGTGATTTTGGCACCGGTGGAGAGGGAGACTGTACCAGGGAGAACCTCGGAGATGGTGACATAAGCGTCACACTTCTACGCTTGTCTGATTTTTCTGGTGCCTTGGTTGGATGAATGGGTTCGTTGGTTGTTACCGGTGTCAGTTCAAACTGCAGCGCTGAGGGTCTGGGCTGCAGTGCCGACGGTGCCGATGTGGAGGTAGGCGCCAATGTGGACTGCTTCGGTGTTGCGGGCACCAGTACAGACTGCTCTGATGCTGGTAAGGTCAGCTTCGGTGCCGGGGGTGTCGGTGCAGGTGTCAGCGAGTTGCTTGGCACCGATATAGCACTCGGTGCCGACGGTGCTGTAACTGCCGATTTTTTGTGGCTTGAAGTTGGCCTATGGAAGGCGGTACTGGAGGGGCCTGGTTTGCTCCCTGTGCTACTGGGGACCGATGGTAATGATTACGACAGTGACACTCTTTTCTTTCTCGTGGGGGCTGTCCCTGGAGAGGATGCCCTCTGCTTCTGAGGAGATGCCATGTCTGACTCGGCTTGTGCAGGGTGAAGAGCCTTATCGAATAATATCATTTGGAAGCGCATCTCCCTGTCGCGCCATGAGTTTAGTGCAATGGGAGCACTTCTGCGGCACATGGCTCTCACCAAGGCACATGATGCATGAAGAATGGCCATTGGAGGCCAGCATTGCATCTCAGCAGAGATTACATTTCTTGAAGCCAGGGGAGCCCAGCATGTTGAAATTACTGTTGTCTTCAGCTTTCTTTCCCCTTTAGGAAGGGGGTTTAAGCTGTAATTATACACAGTCTGGGAGACAAACTTGTTTCTTTTAAACTAGAACAAGGAGAATGACTATGACTAACAATTAACTAACTAATACTAACTAACTAACTATTTATAACTATTCTAGGTTCTGACGAGGAGAACACAGAGCTGAGGGAAACTCCATCTGCGACCTGTGGCGGTTGAGAGGAACTGGTGGGAGCCGGATTGCGCACAAGACAAGATGTGTGAACGGCGCAAGACTGTACCGCGCATGCGCGATCTGGCCGACTACGGCTACTCAAAATCTCCAGACGGCAGCACTGCTCCCCTACAGCAGAGCACCCATGGGGACCACTCAAAGAAGTAACAGTTTATATTGTCAGGAAAAAAAGCCGAGTGATTTCTGCAGGGGAAAAGATCATACCTTAACTCTTCTTTGCTGGTTAGTCGTATCTGGCTCATCACCTACAAATAAATAATGCAGCTTGCTTTAAACAGTGCCTTTAGCATTCATTAATCAGATCTCAACATATGCTGTTGTAAGAAGATAATTATTTCAGGTGAGCTATTTGTTGCAGTTTATTCTGGGCTCAGGAAGCTCTTTTCTAGACTGGGCAAATGAAGTTTTATAGGCTCTCTGCTAAAGGCAGACAATACAGTTGAGGCAGATCCCCCTTCCCCAGTTACAGCCAAGTTCCATCACTAGGAGACAGAGGACAGTTTGCCTGGTCTCCTGAACAGACTGCCTGTTGATGTGTGTAGGGGGAGGAGTGAGCTATAGTTTATCAGTAAGTGGGGAAGTAGGCCAACAGCTATCACACAAAGTCTAGTGAAGAGCTGGCAGAATATGAAAGATATGGGAACAAGGCAGTTTCTCAATCCAGGCAATTGGGAGGAATGTCAGTTTCATCTAGTCTCCGCATGGGGCAGAAGAAAGAAGCAGAGGGAGTGAAGAAAGCTGCCAGAATCTGACACCCATCCACACTGCTAACCCCTCTTCCTGCCCACAATTGCAAAAGATGCTTTGTTGCTGTGAGTAAAGCCAAGTAGCTGCCTGCTAGTCCCTGCACCTGTGCTGGTCCTTGTTTGGAACTGGGAGTACCTGAGATGGGGGGGAAGAACCCCACAAGTTGAGTAAAAAACCCACCATCCATAAGGAAGGAGGCAAAAAGGAAAGAGAAAACACCAGTAACGAAAAGAGACAGAAAAACGGAGCCACACAGAGGCAACCCTACCAGGATCTGGCAAGAGAGGCACCCAATGACCCCTCTCAGGAAACAGAAGATTCCAACAGCAGCAGACGGGGGTTGGGTGGGGGGGGGAACAACTGCAGTAGATGGCCCTGTGACTTGTGGACTTGGAATTGATAAGGAGACAGGCTGAAGGAACAGGCCTGCGGGATTTGGGTGGCGATTGTATGCATCTGGGACTGGAAGAGATGAGACGGTAGGAATGAGGAGTTTTTACAGGCAGCTAGAGACTAATAGGAGATATTAGGCCTAGGAAGTAAGGTGTGGCTTCCTGGTCAAGCTGAGGGGAGAAGAGGTTTCTTTTGTGGGCTTTGGGCAGGGGTTTTCTCTCCTATGCTACAAGATGCAAAGTGCATATCAGCCTTGGGGATAGGAGTTTACTTCTCCCTGGTACTGACCAAACCAGGAACAGAGCTTCAGGCATATAGGAAATGAAGAGCGCCTTTTCTTGTACATGGTTGCAGCTCCCCAGAGGAACCCCTCCTGCCTGCTAGTCACAGATTCTGCCGCCATGTCAGGCCTTTGTGACAAGTTCAGAATCCAGCTATAGAACTGCAGAACCCCATGGAAACACTCCAATAAAGACTAAGGAGGTTAAATTGTATTTAATCAGCTAATTGAGTAGTCGATGGAATTTCCATCAACTACTTGATTAGTCAATAAGGGGGGAAACTGTAGAGCCACAGCAGGATTAGCTCCCAGCTCCAGGAGCTAGCCCCGCTGTGACTCTGCCTTTTAAATGTAGTAAGAGTCACCTAGCTTTTACTATGTTTAAAAGGCAGAGCAGCAGCAGGGGACCAGGTGTGAGCTGAGACTCAGCTGTCCTGGCTTGTGCCCAGTCCCAGATGCTGCACCTCTGCATCCCTTGCCCCCCTCCTCTTGCGTGGAGACTGTGCTGAGGGGAACCAGCTTCTAAGCAGCAGCAGGGGGGAGGAAAGAGGGAAGCCATTAATTGAGTAGTGACTTGACTAGTTGCTTACATCCCTAATGCTGACCACAGCAGTATCCCACTCTCGGAAGCTCAGCCCCCTACATCTTCCTCTTTATGGAGCCTCCTCCCACAACAGATGGGGCACCCAACTCCAGCTCCTTCCTCCACAAGAACCACAGCCTTGAAACACCCCTCCCATTTCTCTTCATGAACATCACCTCACAGCAATACTCCTCTCCAGGGAAGTCCACCTTCCTAGAATAGCTTTCATGGTCTTCCCTGTGATGTCTCCGATAGTCTTTCACAGGTTGCACTGTCCTGACATCTCTTTAAGTAGCCCAAATATTCCTTCTTTTGGGACTCACCTTTGCTGGTTCTCCTCCCACCAAAAAAGCCCCTCAAACAAAACACACCACAATGCAGGAAAATACAGCATGACACTGTAGTTTTTCTGCTGAGCCCTCTCAATCCTACCCTAAGTGTCAGCTGCAGCAAGGGATTGTCCTTGATAAGCATAACTCCAATGAAGCCATAGGCCATGTCTTCACTCAATCGATCTTCCAGAGTTCAATTTAGCAGGACTAGTTAAGATTCACTAAATCAAACCCACAGGGCATCTTCCAGCTGGTACTCCTGCAAGAAGGAAAGCCAATGGAAGGTTTGCTTCCATTGGCCTTCTGCTCTCGGGATAGTGGGGAAACTCAACTGAAGGTACGTCAAATCCAGGTATGTAATTAACGTTAGCTGGAGTTGCGTACCTTGATTTGACCTTCCCCTTTAGCATAGACTTGGCCACACTGCTAGGAACAAGGTGAACAAACAGGAGGAGACTGAAGAGGCAAAGGTCTTGTGCACAAACGACTTTGGTCTCCTGTGGATCCCAAACATTCAGGACTGACATCCATGGCCGGTTTGATGGCAAAATATGTTCCCTGAAGGAACACTGAGGAAGGGTTTTTTCCCCATAGGAGGCAGCAAATGAGGCTACTATGTCTTAAAACTAACTTCAGATTTCAAGCCAGATTTCAAGAGGAAGATACTTCAGCTGCACATATCAATATATACACCTAGATGATGTATAAATAATAAATGGATACTTACTTGGATGTAGGCACTTTCAAATTTTGCATATAATAGTGAGGAAACATATAACAAACTTGTGTCCATCCTTTTAAATAAGCAAAACTTCTGATACACTGAGAATGGCTCTAGGATATTTTTGTTTTATATAAGACTTAGCATTTTCAAAGTTTTTCTGTTTATGGACTATTTCAGCAGTCAATATTAATATATATGTATCAAAAGCAATTATTTTAGATAAGCAGCATTACACAAACTGCACCTCAACCTGTAGGAAAAATACAACCAAGACTTAAATTATTACATAATACAGGCTTTTTCTTTAAAAAAAAAGTTTACATTTCAACAAGAAACACTATACATTAGTTTACAATATATATAGATTTGTCTCTCTTTAAACTTTGTACAAACTGAAACATTCTTCAGACTATACAATCAAGCTTGTATCTTGACAGCAGATAAAGGAAAAGAAGGCATTGTAACCTTGCTGGTTTCTAGGCTTAAACAGGAACCATGGTCTCTTGTCTTTTTGGTGATTTTTCTGCATTTTACCCAATAGTTTTTGCATACACACAACCTTTCTGTTGAAGCAGACCAATCACTCTTCATGAGCAACTGACGTAAGGGGGAAAGACTGGTGAAAATTAGTTCATTTTAAACCATGTGGAAGTTCAAAATTAGTAGAGTTGTAAAACAAGTGTTTTGAACATGCCAAAGTTAACTTTAGAAATGTTTCTAATTCCTATTGTGAACTCAAAGCCAACTGTTTTGCATGTAAACTCACAATAAATGACTATGCAACATATTCAGAACAGCACTGGGGTCGATTCTTCGTTCACTCACAGTAGTTTAACACTGATGTAACTACAATGTAATCAATTTAGTTTATACATGTTCATGAGAGGAGAATCAGGCGTTTTATCTGTAACCTTCAATTGGAAACTAGCAGATCAAAATACCAATTTGACTACAATGAGTGGGCCTATGTGGCTAGTTCATTTTAGTCTGTGGGAAACATAACACAAGTAATGTACGTATAACTCTGTAAGAGAAAAGACTATGCTCTCTCAGAAGAAAAATGTGACATTACCAGAGTTTATATTTAGAGGGAAAATAATTGGAATTTAAAGAATTTGAAGTTCATTTTGATACTATAATTAGAATACCAGCCACAAACATTTAAAACAAGATCAATTATTTTATAATGTTCTAGAAATAAAAACCAGGAGAAATAGGATGGCAAAAAAACAGGGATTAAAACTTTTATATTAATGTGTAATTTCTTACACTACATAACTGGACCCTTTAAATTTCTCTCTCGCTGTACTTTGACAAAAAACAAAAACCCAACCCCCTCTCCATCCTTCTGGTTCTATTCTTTTCAGGGTACTATGCAATTCAAACTAGACTGAGGAAAGTCACTCTTCAGTCCGCTATTCAAAATGACCTAAAAGAGTGTTTCCTTTAATAGCCTGTATTTACCAAGAGTGAAGTCCATATCCTTTGAATTTTCTCCTGGTTAGTGCAAAAATCAGACCACATATCATATTAGGAGGAATAGTAACTGGTGGAGGAATAGCAACTGAGAGAAGAATAGCCCTTCCTAAGCATTGTCACGGGGGAAATAAGAAGTATTAAATATGCTGGTATTCAAATCAATGAAAAGTTTTACCCTAGTTTTTTATATTAAGCACGAATATAGAATGTTGTAAACCTGTCACTGGTAATTTTTAATACTAATTTGCTGCTCTGAGTCAAGATTTCAATGTCAATATCATAGAATTTTGAGAAGGGTAATCTGTTCTGGAATGTACAAATGAAACTGCAAAAGGAGCAGGAAAAGGAAATGGGATATTCAACAGTAGCTGAGTGGGAAGAAGAATCAGTTTCTAAAATACTGTTGAATATCTATTTCCTTTTCCTGCTCATTTTACAGTTTCAGTTGGTACACTATGGTCCTGAAGTGGACAAGATGTCACAAAGTTAACAGAAAAATAAAATGCACAGCAAAATATCATTGTATTTACCCCAGCAGAAATGTGTAAGGCATACCACAAAAGACATGAGTTTAAATGCAATCTATGAGTCTCCACACAACTGAAGATTTTGTAACTGCCAACATGCTGTCTCTTACTTAAAAAGAGCACACACTCCCTGTTGGAACATTCTAATTTGAACTAGAAACAGATTTTAACGTTAACAGTATCAGCAATACTCAATGGAGGTATGACCTTAACTGATGCAGCCTGTAAAGATATTTAGAGAAACTAAGCATAACGGGAGATTTCAAGAATCTTTAGCTTTAAATGCTCAAGAGTAAGGAAATTCAAGATTCATTCAGATTTCTAAGATTTAAAGATATCTGTGCATATTTCGAACACTCATTAACAGTATCAATTTGAACAGTTTTTATCCTTTACATGCACAAATCATACTTGTAATGCTTTTTCCTTTGCAAATCTGTGAGTAAAACCATAGTCAAACTGATCTTGCACGTTATAAAACCAAGAGTGAATTGTTATGGCTGAGAATGTGGATTAATAATGGATATCTGTTAGAGTTGATGCTGTAAACAACATCCAAAGCAAAGCAATTGTTATTTAATTTGGTATCTATGTTGTATCAGTTTTATTTCATTTTTTGCTTAAAACTGACTTTAAAATATTTGTAAGTATCAGTAATTCATTATGAATTCTGCATGGCACATAAGATATAAATCAGTTCTTGCTACTTGTTATGGACTTGTCTTTGAGCATGATGTGGAAAAAAATATTCTTCTGACATTAATCCAGTTAGCTCCTTAAATTCAACTGACCAGAAACATAGACCCTGTTCAGTCGTAACAGCTGTCTCAGGGAAAACCTGAGACCCATTTATTCTCTGACCACTACAAAGACATCATTAGTGACATCATTGTTTTGCTTTTCTACTGTTTATCTAGCAGTGCACCACAGATGGCTTACAGATTTCGAATATTGTTTTTAATAATGGTATCACTAATACTTATGCCATGGCCATCTGTATATTAAATCATATGCTTCAGAATGTAAAGTGTAAATATACAAAACAAGAGGGAAGTAAGCCTGAAAAATGGAACTGTTTCTTTTAGTCATTATGACCAGCTGGCTGCTGCTCTGTCAGAGTAAAGGCTGAAGGCTAAGAAAGTAAACCCCACAATAAAGCCAAAATGTTAAATGCATCAAAACATAATCCTCTTTTACTCTGCAATCCATCTGCTCCCGTTCATCACCCAATTTAATTGTCACCTGGCTATTTTACCTTTGCATCACTAACATTCCTGTCAGATGCAGTCCACATTTTTCCTGCATCCATTGCCCTTGATATTTTTCAAGTGTTGTGCCTTGATTTCCAAAGACTTTATTTTTCAGTCAAAATGATTGCCGCTATTGATGCATGTCAGGGAAGATTCTGTTTTTGGAATACCAAGAGAGGTGAGGGTTTCAAAGAGATTAGTAAGTAGCAGCATTCTGATCCATATTATTAAACTAGTGGATTTAATTTTGGAAGACCTATTGAAATTATGAGTAAACTAGACCATCTGGATAGTATCTGAATTACTCAAAACTTGGAAGGGAAGAAAGTGGAGCTACATATAGGAACTGAATGACCTGGAATTGGCAGTGAACCGTATCAGCTGTAAATCAAAGCAGCTGTCTGTCAGAACTAGTGTATGGAGCCTACACAGACTGTCACAAAGCCATTTGAAAAATGGCATTGTTTGGAGAATATCCGCCTTCTTTTCCAAGACCGAGTCCTCCGAGTTGCAAATCCTTAATGCCTTCACAGATTTAAATAGCAGCAGAGCTCTGGCAGTCTCTGATTCTATCTGCCTCCACAGACAATGCTTGTTCTTTGGGTTCTTGTTTAACTTGGCCCACACAAATGGTACCCTCTGGACTTTCTTCAACTTTAAAAGCAAAACATAAAACAAAACATTATGGTCAAGACTTGATCTATAACACTTAGCTCTTAAGAACTGTTTACAAATTACAAGCAAAATATGACTGTAGTTTGGGAAAGCATGGTGATTTATGCCAGCACATGGGGCACTGAAGATATCAGCATTCCAGTAATTTAACAAAACCATAATACATGCTTTGTTAAAAGATGAAGCAAACAGAATTTAATTTGTTCAAATCAAAATTCTGAACAAAAATCTGAAATAGTTTTACACATGAAAAGGAACAAATGAACTGGAATCTATAAAGTTACTTTCTCTAAGGAGCTCTTTTTTCATCAACATGAAGAGTTCCTTCTTTATGTATTAATCTGAGGTGTGTCTGATAAATATAGTTTGCCAAATTCAGCTGCGATGTAAGTATTATTATACTGAAGATGCTGGAGTTGTATGCAAGTACACCAAGACTGAATTTGGTATGCCCACTTAAATACACAAACCTGTCATCTTAAATAAGTACTTTTTGGGAAGAGAGTGTCTGTCAATAATAATTGTGGGCATGAAAGAGACAGATTACAATAGAAAAGTTGTTTTCAATAATAGTATAGAATTTCTTCCCGAGCACAGAGAAATGATCTTACTGAACATGTTACACATTTTCATCAAGATATTCTATTATTTAACTATCAGTTAAATTAGAGAGAAGCTGGATTGTAAGGGATGACTTTTAACTGACTTGTCCTGATGTGTGTCTCAGAATCTACAAAGTGCAGCACTGAAAAGTTCTTCTAAATTCTAAATTTGGGCCTGCCTGCCTGATAGCATTGGACTTACTGGGGGGGGGGGGGGGGGAAATTCCAGCTTTAGCTGTACATTATCTCCTCACCTGTCACTTTCCAGGAATCTCCAATACAATTATGTGGCCTCTTATAATGACAAAATATGTGGTATTTAGAAACATCTGTGAATTAAATTGTGTTTCAGAATTCAGGTAATTAATGAGAGGCACTGATGTTCTGAAAGGAATCTTGAACACTTTCCAGAACAAGAAGGATGGTAACTATGAAGTGATGGAGGATGTACAGCCCAAATAAATGAGTTATCATCAAGAAATGTGCACTGACCTCCAGAAAAATATAAAAAAGAGCTTAGTTAAATTTTCCTCATATCTATAATTTTATTCCTTTGTTCTTTTTTCTGTTATGTATAAAATATTTCTTTAAAATTCACTCAGCTTTCCACCAATATTTTGGAGAGACAGCACCATCCAGCTTGAAAGGACAGACAGAAAGACTGATGGACTAGAGAAGAGGAAATATTTTTGATGACCTCTCTGGAATCCTTATACCAACAATAAAAACTGAATTTTTAAGAACAGTAATTAAGGTCAATTGTAAGAATTTAAAATAGCTTTAAAATACCATTCCAGTGCAATAGACTGCAAAATCCAGGACAATTTTAGATAATTTAAACATTTGAGAATTTGATTGACTTAGATCAGAAATAAATGATACAACCAGTAAATGCTTCCATTGTTAGCTATATATATTCCTGCTCAACTAGTCAGAACTTACATTTCTGAATTCTGACTCTGAAAAAAATAGGGCTCCTTACAGTTATTTTTTGGCTGCCTGCACACTCAGGAAGAACAAAATTGCTTAGATCTACATCTAGTCCACATTCAGAGGGTTTATTTCATAATAATTGGAGTTCAGAACTTTTTTTTTTAAATTAAAGCCTATATTTTGTAACAATTTAATCTGTAGATGAATTCTACACCAAATTCCATGGCAGAGGTTTTGCAAAATACAACTCCTTGATAAAAAGGACTTTCAGATACTCTCTAGTCTATGAAAGGAGAAAAATTTGTTTGGCTTTACTGTGATTTTTTTTAATGTATTTTCTTTAAAAAAAAAACCCAAAAAATGTTTTAAACCCCAAGAAATTATATAATCAAAAAAGTTGTAACTACCTGTGCACTCCAACTGAACAAACTGAAAGTGAGACCTCCCAAAAGACAGTCTGAGTAAGTCTTTGATACTAGGGTGGTTTTTTTTTTGGCAGGGGGAGGAGGCCGGGGGGGGGGGGGGGGGAGAGAAGGAGGGAGGGTCACACAACATTTCCAAGTTGCTAAGGTTTTGAAGAATTTAAATACATTAATAACAAACAATCCGCAGCTCCCTAACAAAATTCCCTTGTTGTAACTGTTAGTTAATCAAAACATACATGGCTTTTGTTAATCAAAAATATCTTATTTACCACAAAAATCTGGTTTTAGTATAAGAATTGTGTTTAGCATAAAGCATTTTTCAGTAAATGAAAATATATTGATAAAGTCTGAGTAAAAAGTCATGAAAAATGCCAGAAATTGAAAAAAATCAATAGTTTGACAAAAAAATTAATAAAAAAAGACCATTTTCAGAAAGAAAAAAAGTTTCAAAAATTTCAATTAGCTGCTTAAGAAACTAAGTGGTATCCACTCATTCAGATATTTGAAGGAGTATTCTAGAGATGACAAATCCCCAAGCCGCCCCATAACACACGTGGCTAAGAAAATTCATTCTCAATTTGTGCATTTAAATATCACAAGCAGATTTAAACTTACTAAGATCTGGATGATTGTCTACAATCCGTATTGGAATGGTCTGGACGTCTCCCAAAAGAAACTGATGGATCCCTCCCTCCAGGCTTCCTGTATCCTCTACACCTCCAACAGTTACCAACTGCCCCATAGTGACCAGATTTTGATCAGATATAGGCAGATTTCCAAGAGCGGAGGCAGTACTGTTGCTCTGGGTTAGACTGGAACCTGAATGAAGGTTGTGTCCCTGACTCAGTACTAGAGAGTGGTTGGTTATCACACTCCCTAAGGAATCCAGAATGCTGGCAGGGTTGGGAGGAGAATGGTTATTTACTGCTATCAGGGCTGTTGCTCCATCCATGGAGGTGAACGTTGGTTGTAGCTGTAATCCCTGTGACAAAGACAACAGTAAATCAGTATCACCGTGTTTCTATATCAATCAATACAATAGTGTGCAGAGTGTCTCTTCCCTCAGGGCTCTGAATTGGGGGGCTGTAGGGAAACTGTATCAAAAAGAAATTTGCATTCAATTATGAAAGAAAGTCATGTTCCCCAACCGTGCTTTTTCTCAGGGAGAGTGGTTGTGAAAAGCAGAGCAGTTTGTCTCTGAGCAGCTGCTCCTTTAAGAGGAAGGAACGGGCAGTGAAAAAAATTGAGGCAATAGGCCATTTGGTCTTCACAGGAGGTGGACAGGGGCAAGCAAGCAAAATAGCAGCTAGTGCAGGGGAAAGTGGGGGTATCTAGGACAGAGGGAAATGGGGCAGTGATAGCAAGGGACCCATAAAAACAGAAGGGTCAGCAGCAGTTGATTTTATGGGTGTCTTCTGTGTACTGTAATTCCATTTAGGACCATTATAGGCCCTCAGTGATTTACTTTATTTAGGGAAGGAGAGAATTGGTGCTGGGCAACTAAAGAGGAAGTAAGCCAGAAAACAGGAATTACTGGGGTGGATGTCTAAGGAACATGGATTGGAGAAGAAGAGAAAGATTTGCAATTATGAGCCTTTGTGGAGAGAACAATGGGTTGAGTTTCTGGGATCCGGTTGGAGTAGGACAAGCCTAGGGTTCTTAGAGAAAGAAACCTACCGTTTCTGGGTTGGAGTTGGAAGCTGATTTTTGGTTTTCAATACAGTTTAAGAACTTAGAGAGAAGGGAAATAAATAGAAATCTCAAACTAGGGACATGAAAAGTTAACCATTTCACATGAAGTTACTGTTCACCATTGGGGCTGCTCCAATCCTACAAGGCCAGTGTGCATCAGAGGCAGGGGCTGCTCCAGTTGTCCCCCCTTTAATTGGTTAACTGGTTAAACAGCACATTTAACTGGTTAACTCATTAAATGGGATTTTACATTCCTACCTTAAACTGCTGTGCCCTCACATTGATGGCCTCTCCCCATAATAAAACAACATTTTTGGCCCTCAGGAAAATAGATGGACACCACTAGTGTAAGAGGCTGTGGACTTAGCTCACTGACTGCATCAATCATAATGCATCTCATCCTCTGATTTAACAGTGCTCACAGGGTAATAGCAAAATTACATGCCAAGTAAAAGCCAAAATGTGCAAAAATACAAGAAAGCTGCCTGAGAAGGGACTGACAGCTACTTCAGATCCGGCTTCTTTTAGCAAAAATGTGGTGGGCATGGATCAGTGTTCATACTGCTATTCCCATCAGTACCTGGCCCAGGCCAGTGGATGCTAGTGATCCAACCAGTGGGCTACATTTGGTAGTGAATCCTAATCACGTGGCACTTGAGGCATGTAAAATGACTACACGATTAACCAATAGGCCTAGGCTTATTGGTTAATCTGGTCGACTTAAAAGCTAGCTCTCTGTGCATATTGGCTTCCTCCTGCCCCCTCATCCTCTGCACTATTGCCTCTGTATCAATGCCCCTCCCCTGGTCCCAGCATTGCTGCTCTATCAGAGGCAATAGTGCAGAGGGCGAGGGGGCAGGAGAAAGCCAATATGCACAGAGAGCTAGTTTTTAAGCTGGCTCTTTATGTGCTGGCTCCGCAGACCTGCTTGACCCTATCCACCCCCTGCGCGGAGGGAGAGGGCAGGAGAGGCTGCCACAAATCAGAGTCTGTCTGTGGTGGGACCAGGCTCGCCATGGTCAGAGGCTGCTCCGGCATCCTACAGAGCAGCCTTTGTTTGTTGCAAGCCTGGTCCCACCAGAGACATAGGCTGTTCTGTGGCAGCAGCCCCTGTCCGTGGAGGATCTGAGTTCCCCATGGACAGAGGCTGCTACGTCACAGAGGCTGCTCTGAATCCCCTCCGCCCCCAGCCACTGTGGACAGGGGCTGCTGCCACCCTGCGCTGCTGCCTCTGATAAAGAGGCACCAGTACCAAGTGGAAGGGACTCCCAAAGAGTTGGGCTGGGAGCACACTGGCTGCCGGTCCCGTCACAGGGCTCTATCAAATAGTCGTGTAACTGCTGAAATCTGATGTGGTTACACAACTATTCAATTACATACTAACATCCCTATTGCGCATATGCTAAAAGGAGCAAAAATTAAAGTAGCGAGTGGGATAGTTAGCAGAGAGGAAGCTTTCGGTCCTCAACCTCTCCATCAGGCTTTCCAAAACTGCATAGGTTGAACTTCTGACCATCTTGGTGAAGGTGTTAGAGAACATGACTACCTGAAGCTGTGCAAATATCTTGGGGTGGAGCGAAGAGAGCGAGGACAACAGCTGAGCTGTCTCTGGAGGTAAGTTCTCCCCTGGGTGACTGGATTCCACTTTGGTAATGATTGATTCTCCTGGTGAACTCCCTGCAGCACCATAGAGACCAAATGAGCAGGGATTATGACAAAGATTCTGTTAGTTAATGGAGTTCGTAATACCAACCTGAATCTGATGAACAACACTCAAACATATCAAAACACTGAAACACATAAAAACATTTCTATTTTCATAATAAATAATCTTTATTTTGTGCAGAAAAACTTAGGTGCTAAAGGAAGGAGACTAGGTTGGATGTGAGAAAAAGTAAATACTGTAGTACATAGAGTTAGAGTTTAAATTTTTAAAAAGAAAAGGAAATTACTATAGTATGGGAAGTAACGCATCCTTCTTGTTAAATTCCAAGTTATGAATTAGTGGGAATCTAAAAGCAAAAACATTTTAATCAAAACAGCAAGTAAGTTGTTTGAACATACATACCTCCTAGATAAAAAAAACACACACAAACAGACTAGGAGGGAAGACTGAGAAAGACAAATTTAACCATGAACTACATAGTTCTTCAGTAAAGCCTCATGCTAGAAATCCTTTAAGTTTCTCCCCATTGGTTCTGGAAGTAGAGTTACTTCAATGTAGGTAACTATTTTACAAAGCTCTTTTTCCCAAAAGCCCGTCTGGTTTCCAGACTATTGTATTTTCCTATGGAAAATCCCTATATTATGGAAATTTTACTTGTTCCTGAAACTTCGTAAAATTAAGATTTACCCAAATAATTTTCCCTAAAAAAATCTTCCACTGGCTCTTCATATGTCCAGTCTCTATTAGATGCAAAACATTTGCAAATTAATTAATGACTCCAGTCAGAGACAGACATGTAGTTGTGTTGGCCCACTGTCCTTCTGAAATCTTGCAATTTTACCTCTGAAATCAACATGTGATTTATTTCCCTGGAAAGAAATCCCATAAAATTTCTAGAAACAGGAGTGGAAAGTCCTTCAACATATACTGAGTCTCAAACTTTAGCTGCTTAAGAAACAATCCCTGACTTTCTTTGAATGCAATTATCTTAATATACTGTAGTTGGTGCAGTAATGCTGTGGTTCTTATTAATACTATACAATTATTCCTTTTGCATCAGGTGAAGGGTTATTGCCTAATATCCTATACTATACAGCAGCACAAATGTTCCAGCTTCTCAGTCAGCATACTAAATACAATCATATGGATGTTCTGTAGATATTCATTTTACATCCATATTTATATGGAACATATCACAACAGATGCAAAAGAGAACAGATAAATATGTATAAAGATGGATAATTACAGGATAATTACAGGATGGATAGTCTCGGCTTGACAAAGCCCTGGCCGGATTGATTTAGTTGGAATTAGTCCTGCCTAGAGCAGGGGGCTGGACTTGATGACCTTCTGAGGTCTCTTCCAGTTCTATGATTCTATGACAGGAAATTCATGCTTATGAGAAGATAAATGGCACCAAATGCAGAAGGATATATATGCTGAAAGAGAAATGGATTTCTCCACAATCAGCAAAAAAACCCGAGCTCTCCCCAGGTTGTTGACTGATCCTTTAAAGGAACAACTCTATACTGGCATAAGAGAGATTATTTGGACAGTAATTGTCTTTTACCGTTCCAGATACTCGTGCTTGAATGGAAGTTGGTATTCTTAAAGTCCAGCTTCTCATTTTACTTAACTTTGCAGTGAAGTAGTTATCCTGTTGTGACTTCATATTCAGTTTCTGTAAAAATGCATGCGATGTCATAATGTACATTGCTATATCCAGGAAGGAGGATGCCAGCTAACTACAAACAACTGCAGCAGCACCAGAGAAGATGTGAGAACTAGCTGATTGTGAGAAGGAGACTGGCTACTGTCCATCTCAGCGAGTAGACAATGCTCCACCCCTCACCCCCACTGTTCTCCTATCCATCAAGATCAAGAACTGGTGTATACCTACTGACAACAGCAAGTATCTTGATGGATAGGGGAACAGTGGGGGCGAGAGGTGGAGCCATGGCTGAGGAGGAGCCATTCCTATGATTCACCCACCCCTGCTCCACCCCTTCAAAGCTGAGAAGTGCACTGCCCCTACACCTGAGAGGAAACAACTTAGGGTGCTGCTAGTCAGGGACTCTCTGCTGAGGAAAACAGAGACACCCATTTGCTGATCTGACATGTTCTCATGAGGGGCTACGCTGCCTGCCTGGAGTGTGTGCCTGAGACATTATGGAAAAGATGCTGATGCTCATCCATCCATCTGATCATGATCCTTTGAATGCTCATCCACGTGGCCACTAATAATACAGCCAGCTCTGACCCCGAGTTGAATAGCAGTGGATCTACAGTACTCTGGGAGCAAGGGTGAGTGGCACAGGTTGTTTTCTTATCTATCCTTCCAGTTGAGGGTTAGGGCACAGGCAGGGGCACACACATCTTGGAGATAAATGCGTGGCTGTGCAGATGGTGTTGACGGAATGGCTTCAGCTTCCTTGACTACGGAATGCTATTCAAGGAAGTTCTGCTGGGGAGAGATATGGTCCACCTGACAAAGACGGAGAAGAGCATCTTCATGAACTGACTTGCCAACCTTGTGAGGAGGGCTTTAAACCAGACTCAGAGCAGGTGACAAAAGCTCAGGTAAGTATTAGAAAAAGGTGACCTTAATAGGCAGTTATATGTTGAAGGGAGGGCCTAGAAAATTACCAAAGGGTCAAGGAGCAACAAAAAGGAAATCAGTGTGGGAATCTAATCAACATTTTAAGATGTCTCTACACAAATAAAGAGACAATGGAGAATGAACAGCAAGACCTGGAAGTATTATTTTATTGGCACCACAAAGACTTGTTGGGATAAGTCTTATGACTGGAATATTGGTATAGAGGGACTTAACTTGTTCAGAAAGGACAGGTGGGAGGGAGGGGAAAAAGAGAGGTGTGGTTGCATTGTACATAAATATATACACTTGTTCCAGGGCCCAGAAGGAGATGGAACACAGATTAGTTGAGAGTTTCTGGGTAAAGATAAAAGGGTTAAAAAAAAATCAAGATGATAGCATGGTGGGGATCTACTCTAGCTCACTACATCAGGAAGAGGTGGATGAAGCATTTCTAAGAGAACTGAAATATCCAAAACACTAAATGGGGAACTCTAACAGACATCTATTGGGAAAGTAATACAGCAAAACACAACATTTCCAAGCAATTCTTGGGATGTATCAGGGACAATTTTTTGTTCAAGAAAATGGAGGAAGAAAATGGAGGACAGCCATTGTAGACTTTATTCTGACCAACAGGGAGGAATTGGTAGCAAATCAGAAGTTGAGAGCTATCATTTCATGATCACTGTCGCCCAAATTGTAAAGGAAAGAATGAGTGCAGAAAAATAAGGGTGATGGACTTAAAAAAAAAAAAAAAAAAAAAAAGCAGACTTTAACAAACTCAGAGAACAGTTAATAAAGTCCCAAGGGAAGAAAGTTTAAGAGAATTCTGGGAAGCTGGCAGTTCCTCAATGAGATAATAGTAAAGGCACAACTGCAAACTACTGTGATGCAAAGGAAAAACAGGAAAATTATGAAGAGGCTAATACAGCTATAGTGAGAGGCCTTTAATGATCTGAAAATCAGGGGAGGGCGAAGGCAGTGCATAGAACCCCCATAGCCATTCCTGTCTTGCAGCAGCAGGGACATGGCTTCCAGGGACCCACGGAGAGCCAGGTAGGGAGCCTGCCAGCTCTGCACCAACTGGACTATAAACCAGACTTTCAGTGAAGATCAGAAGACAACACAGGCTGGAAAAAACACCATATTCTAACTACAGGCAGTCCCCGGGTTACGTCAATCCGACTTACATTGGATCCCTAGTTACAAACGGGGGGGGGCAGCTAGTGCGGGGTGCTTCCCCCACTGTTGCCGCCTCCGGTGGCGTGGGGGGCGCTTCCTCCCAGCAGACCAGGGAGACACGGAGTGGCTTTTCTCGCCGCGGAGGACGCACCGCCTGACATACTGTAGTTAATTTCACTATGGAACAAGACACCAGCCAAAAGGGGGCACTCCAGAGTGGAAAAAATAATTTCCTAGGGAACAGCAGGAGCAGCAGGCAGTGAGACCCATTGTGTTACAGTCCCCACCTTGGGAGCAACAGCTCTTTCCCTCTTCAGCACTATAGCTGCAAGTATCTTGTTAGCGTCATGTGAAATTAACAAGTTCCTTCCAGCCTGGCAGAGGTGAAGCTGAAAAATTACCCAGTGGTGTGGGTGGGCAAGAATGGGGAGGAGCAGGACAGAAGGGAAGAGGGGATAAGTCCCAACCCCACACCCTGGCTGGAGCGGAGCAGGGTAAGCCCCGAGGGGATGGGTCTGGTTGCAAAGTGGGTGAGTGGACAATGAGGACCCACCTGTGGCTAAACTCCTGTTCCCAACATAGAATTTTTCTTTAAAATTAATCCTGTGATAAATTCACACACACGCTTCACAGGAAGGGATTTCCATTTTCTGCTCAGTAGAATACAACAGCAGCTTTGATTGTATCAATATCTCACTGTGCTCTTCAATGACTATTGATTACACTTAATACCCATTTCACTGAACCATCTGTAGCAAATTCTATTTGGAACAGTAATATGCATTGAATACACTTTTTTTAATTATAAAAAACAAAGATTCTGACTATTAAATGAATAACTGGGATCTTTCAGGTACCCTAAAAGGAAGATTTGGGTATAGCAAGAAACACTGAAACTTATGATCAATTTTTAATTAAAATATCAACCAAAAAAACCTTCATATCAAAACAGTATGTGTTTTTCTTAGAATAAGGAAGTTGTATGAGAATCAGGGTCTTTTCCACCTAACTCCAGCTCCCCATCTCCCCCCCCCCAATATGTACCAGTTCCGACTTACATACAAATTCAACTTAAGAACAAACCTACAGTCCCTATCTTGTACGTAACCCGGGGACTGCCTGTATACCCAATGGAACCACACAGTTAGTTTTTGCAGAAATCTAAATAAACCCACATTTCTCTGAATTTAAGAGAAATACAATATCTCACTAGAAGTTTACATATTTAATGCACTCATGTGCTGTGGGAAGCCATCTGTGGGGCCAAAAATCAATAGAGATTTGATTTTCCTTCATTGCTGTCAGCATCCAGGAACCAAATACTTTAAGGCCACCCATTCTCACACTATTAAAAACCATTTCTAAATGGCTTCTAGAGACACAAATACCCTGTGTGCAATGTTCCCTCTCATCTTTCCCATGTGCAGAATCATTTTTAAGTGCACCAAGGCATATGAAATGTGCACCACCAGTAAAAACAAAACCTACCTGTGAGCGCACTGCTAATCAGCTGGGCAGCATTTGAATCTCTCCTGAGCAGCTGCACAAGCGCACAGCTTACAGGGAACACAGCCTTCATGTTCATCCAAAAT
Organism: Pelodiscus sinensis; assembly: GCF_052426305.1. Classification (NCBI taxonomy): domain Eukaryota; kingdom Metazoa; phylum Chordata; order Testudines; family Trionychidae; genus Pelodiscus; species Pelodiscus sinensis. The sequence goes on from NC_143058.1 coordinate 57,608,174, forward strand.
ACACAAATGCCACCAGCTACTACTTGTTTTGAGGCTAAAGGTGAATACTATGAATCTAGAGGTTCTGTAAGATCTCCCTCTTTGTAATAGGAGAGCCTTCTTGAAAAAAGGGACACTATTCAATTTAAGCTTAAAAACTGATCTTCTATACTCTGCCAGTTGCCCATATTGAAATTCTTACCTTAAGAGCTCCAAGTATAGAGGGTGTTTTTCAGTTCAAACTGATCCATTGCAGCAGCAGCTAAAATAGAAGTTAAAAACAAAGGCCCAGCTTAGTGTGGAACTCACTTGTAAATACAATGGGGTGCATATAGACTTGCATCATGAACTAGGTGCACCGGGTTATTTATGAAGATTCACACATCAAGCCAAACATTTGTTTTTGTATTTTTCCTGCTACAACAAGGATAAGAATCAGTTATGTGTGTGTAGTGATAGAAATGTAGCCGTGTTAGTCTGGTGTAGCTGAAACAAAAAACAGGATTATGTAGCACTTTAAAGACTAACAAGATGGTTTATTAGGTGATGAGCTTTCATGGGCCAGCTTTCAGAACAGAACGGGGGTGGGGGGGGAGGTAAATGTCTGTGAGCTAATGATATTAGAGGTAATAACTGGGGAAGCTATCTTTGTAATGGGTAAGATAATTAGGGTCTTTATTCAAACTTAGGCGTAAAGTGTCGAATTTAAGCATGAATGACAGTTCAGAGAATTCTCTTTCAAGTATAGTCTTAAAAGGCCTTTGAAGCATCCCCCTTCTGTTCTGAAATCTGATTTGTCCTTTTCACATGTGTTCATTTTTTTAAATTGTATCCTTTGGTATATATGGTTGTGACAATTTTCTTCCACTATTTGATCTGAGGAAGTGGGTCTGGCCCACAAAAGCTCATCATCTAATAAACCATCTTGTTAGTCTTTAAAGTGCTACGTAGTCCTGTTTTTTGTTATGTGTGTGTGTGTGTACATAACACAAGAGCTATATGCCGGGAATTCTTCAGGCAAGAACTGCAAGACAGGATAACTACTTATGTAGGTAAATCTTTAATCATAACAATATTGATAGTGCCCCTTTCTTGTGCTATGCTATAACAGAGTCCTCTATAAAATATTCCTAACAAGAGACTAGGATGCCTTGTCCCAAGGAGACAAAAGATACAAGATAGCACTAATCAAGTTCACCTATTGAAGTTAACTAAACCACAGATCCCCATGCTATAGCTTCCTTGCTAAAACTGCCAGGTTTTTTCAAGGAGGTTCATCTCAATGTGTTAAATAAGAACAGGAGAAAGAGAGCAAGAAAGGATTTCCCTCCATGTCAAATGTTTACTAATGAGGACCATGATCCAGAAAAGCACTTAAACCTATGCATAGCTTAAGGCAAGGCTATTCAACTTTGGAAGCCTCGGGGGCCACAATTATACTCATAGCATACGCCGAGGGTCACAACTTAAGTGCAGTTCCATGTATGTGCAAATATATATGAAAGTAGCTTCTTTCACACTAATAGGCATGAATACAAAGATTAAGGCAAGACTACAAAACACACAGGCCCCATTCAAGTCAGTTTGGCTCATATTAATAAAATGCAATATTTACCCGATTTCCACCCTTATGACAGCACTTTTAATGAGCAATGACAGACCAGGAATTTAACTACTACAACACATATTAACAGAAGACCATTATACTGACTACTTTTTTGTTTTGGCTCCCACCAGCAGGCCATGTGTTGAGCCCCACGTAATCCAAACCGATCGCAGACTGCAAACAAATGGGCCGCTGGCCGCATGTGGCCCACAGGCCATGTGTTGAGTAGTGCTGCGTTAGAAGATTCTCTACACAAACGTTCTAAGATTCTGAACAGATTTCCCTCTAAGATGCGCGCCTGCATGGGCATGCACCAAGAATTTGTCTCCAGCCCACCTCGTCAGCAGAGCTGTGCAGTAGATGCTCAGCTGCTATAGGGCAGGGCTGCGTGGCAGGCAGCTGTCCCACCCGAGGAGCAGCAGGGCAGCCACCATGCAGCCCTGGCCCTAGCTTCAGCCCTTCCCTAGGGCTGGAGCTGCGGGCCACATGGCAGGTGGCTGGTTCTCCAGTGGCCCTGGCTGGAGCTGCATGGTGGGGCATCCTCGCAAAGTGCTGTACAAGTGAAATGTAACTACCTTGAAGGCATCTCTAAGACTGGAATCACGACCCCAGTTTCAGGTATGGCAGAATGCCACGCAACCTATGTGTGAGCTGGCTGTGCTAACAGGTAACTGATTTTTTCTTCAAAACATTTGTGTGCTTGGGGAAATGGGAATGACATTAGCATGTGCAATTGGCCAAGTTGTACATGCAAGTATGAATGTTTATTCTTAATGCTAGTTGAATAGCTCAAGAATGCAGCAATGCTAAGCATACTTATGAATGGGGGGTTGAAAAATGCTGCAAGAGGATAAGACAGGGGCTGACATGGGTAGTAAAGAATAAACTGACGTAGAGCAGGGTTGGGAGGAGCACAGACCTAACTAGCATCTGTGTTATTTGAAACCACCCGCCATACCCCGGAAAAGGAACTAGAAAGCCTAGTGAAAGCAGATAACACTTTATGCATATTTAAAATCAATCTGTTCTTTTGTCACAAGAATTTGGCATTGACAAATTCCATTGACAGGGAAAGTGACACACTGAGAAATACAGGAATTAAAATCTGTGGGAGGTGCAGGTTCTGAATAAATTATTCTATAGACAGAGATGTTCGATCACCTGATTTAAAAAATGTTGACCGTAATCCCTACATCTATAACATTGTGGCCCAATAGCTAGTGCATATAGTTTTAAGAATGTCATAGAAATAATGTTTAAAAATAACCATTTATACATGAAGCTACCCAAACAATTTCAACAGGCTTCCACCTTGGACTCCTAAGCACAACAAAGCATCATGAAAGTTTAATATCCTCAAAGGGTTTCCATAGACCTGTATTTAAACATTTATTCTGGTCTAATTATATACTTAGTTTAATTTCATACACTTTGTTACATTATGTTAAAGGGAAGTAGTGATAGTTAGCATTTGTGCTTCCAAACAGTTAACAGAACGGAAACTGGTATCACAAGCAAATTAATTTTTACCAAGCTTTTTAGAGTTATTTGCTAACACTTTTGGTCAGACAGTGTTCAGCAAGGAAAAGCAACACACCTTCTCAGGGAAGATTCTAAGTATCTATTTTAGTAGCTAAGCATTATGTTTAGTATAAAATATTAGAGATGTACCTCAAGTGAAAATCAATGTCTATATAACAATTGCCCTATTACATTATAAACAAACTAAATTAATCTGTGCATTAAATTTAGGTTAGTAAAAAAACAAGAAAAATGTAAAACAAACAAAAAACCCTTTATTATGTTAACTAACTTAAGCTGTTAAAGATTATATTCCAACAGACCAAAGACACAAGAAGATTTCACACCACAAGGATACCGGAAGATAACAGTATACAGCCCAAGCATCATGAAAAGAAAATAAATGCTTTATATATGAGAGACTGGTCAAATACACTGCCAACTTAATTGTCCATATATGATAGACTGAAATCAGCTAGAAATTGCTATTAGTTAACTTAAACTTGGCTTCTGTGTAAAAAGCGAAGTTACTCACCTCCGGTGCAGTAACTGTCGTTCTTCGAGGTGGTGTCCCTGCGGGTGCTCCGCTATGGGTGCTGGGCTTGCCCCGGCGCCGCAGACGGAGACTTGTCATTAGCAGTGTCTGGCCGAACCACGCATGTGCCGCAGGCTCGCGGCTTTCGCGCTCTTTCTGTCGCGTGGTCCGGCCCCTCCGCCAGTTCCTCGAAACCGCCTCGGAGTCTGTAAGAGACAAGCAGAGAGAGAGAGAGGACTCCGAAGAGGGGAGGAGGGCGGGTAGTGGAGCACCGGCGGGGACACCACCTCGAAGAACAACAGTTACTGCACCGGAGGTGAGTAACTTCGCTTTCTTCTTCGGAGATGTCCCCGCGGGTGCTCCACTATGGGTGACTGCGTAGCAGTAGTCGCCAAAAACGGAAGGAGGGCAAGGAGACCCTATTTATCCGCCGTGGAGAGCATCGCAGTCACCACTGCCCCATCTGAGTGTGAGAGAGAGATAGAATAATGCTTAGCGAAGGTCCCATGAGAGGACCAGGTCGCCGTTCTGCAAATGTCCTTCGGAGATACGCCTCTGTGGAACTCTGTAGATGTGGCCATGGCTCTAGTGGAATGAGCGTGTGGTTGGGACGGAAGGAGCAACCCTCTCGTTGCGTACGATTGCACTATGCATGTGGTTACGAGATTGGAGATTCTCTGGGAAGACAGACGTTGACCCTTTGACCTGTGTGCCAGGGAGACAAATAAATGGTCCGTAAGCCTGAACGATTTAGTACGATCTATGTAGAACGCTAAGGCCCTGCGGATGTCCAAGGAATGTAGGGCCGCGTCTCGGGGCTTCGGGAAAAAGGTTGGCAAGATGACTGGTTCATTAACGTGAAAATTGGAGACAATCTTGGATAGGAACCTCGGATGTAATCTCAAGACTACCCCATCGCTACGGAAAATCGTATATCGTGGAATGGCCATCATGGCGGAAAGCTCGCTAACCCTGCGTGCAGAGGTTATTGCGAGCAGGAAAACCGTTTTCAGAGTGAGGAATTGTAAGGATACGGTTGCCAGCGGCTCGAACGGTGGCCTCATTAGGACATCGAGTACCACGTCCAGGCTCCATACAGGAGGGACTGGGTTGCATGGTGGGTCCATATTGATAAGGCCCTTGAGAAATCGTTTAGTTGTAGGATGGGCGAAGATAGAAACGCCATCCATCGGTGGTGTGAATGCTGATATCGCTGCGAGGTGCACCCTGATGGAGGCTAACGCAAGACCCTTGCTTTTTAGGTGCAGTGCGGAGGAAATGGACGGACGTGTCGGATCATGGTGGTTTGAGGAACACCAGGAGGAGTATCTGCACCACTTGTGAAGGTAAGTTTTCCTCGTGGTTTGTCGTCTACTTTGTACTAGGACGTGTTGGACTGCGGCAGAGCAGAGAGATTCACATGGGTTCAGCTAGTTAGGAACCATGCTGTTAGGTTCAGCATTTGTATCTGGGGATGTTTCAGGCGTCCTCGGTCTTGTGCGAGGAGGTCGTGGAGAGACGGAAGGCGGATTGGTGTCCACACAGAGAGGCGGTGCAGGAATGGAAACCAGTGCTGGCGAGGCCAATCTGGGGCTATGAGGATTAGCGTAGCCCTGTCCGCCTTCATCTTCTGAAGGACCTTGGGAATGAGAGGTATGGGGGGAAATGCATAGAGGAGGGGTCCGCGCCAAGTCACAAGGAAGGCATCCCCTAGAGATGCGCAGGCCAGACCTGCTCTGGTGCAGAACTTGCAGCATTTTGTGTTGGCGGGAGTTGCGAAGAGGTCCACTCGGGGAGTCCCCCAACGTTGGAAGATGTCGCGTAATATGCCGTCGTGCATTTCCCATTCGTGTTTCGAGTGGAAGTGTCCGCTCAGGAAGTCTGCCATCACATTTGTGATGCCAGGTAAGTAGGATGCCAAAGGAGTCACCCCGTGGCGAATGCACCAGTTCCAAAAGCGGATAGCTTCCGTGCATAGCGAACGAGAGCGAGCGCCGCCCTGGCAATTCATGTAGTACATGGCTGCGACACTGTCTGTAAGTATCGTCACAGTGGTATTGCGGATGTAGACGAGGAAGGATTTGCATGCGTTGAAAATAGCACGAAGCTCTAGGAGGTTTATGTGTAACCTTGCTTCTTGTGGAGACCATTGGCCTTGTACCGAGAGGGAGCCCATGTGGGCCCCCCAGCCTAGTAGGGAGGCGTCTGTTGTGATTTGGTGGAGAGGCTGCTGCGGGTGAAATGGTACGCCCGCCAGCAGGTTTGTGTGGCTGGTCCACCATCGGAGTGATTGAAGAACGCCAGGTGGCGGTGTAACGGGCCTGTGGAGATCGTATCTGGTGTGGTGGTATACGAGGGTCAGCCAGTGCTAAAGGGCACGCAGGCGTAGTCTGGCGTATTTCACCACGTACGTTGTGGCGGCCATGTGGCCCATGAGTCTGAGACATGTGATGAGTGGGACGGTGGGGCTCACGGTGATGGTGCAAATGAGGTCCTGGATGGCTTGAAACCTCTGCAAAGGTAGGAATGCTCTGCCAGTGAGTGAGTCCAGACGGGCCCCAATGAACTCGATGTCCTGAGTGGGATGCAAGACAGACTTCTGTTCGTTGAGGAGGAGTCCGAGCGATTGAAAGACTTGCATCGTGAGGTGAACCATGTGGGAGACCTCGTGTGCCGAAGCGCCTTTGAGCAGGCAGTCGTCCAGATAAGGGAAGATGAGCACCCCTTGGCATCGGAGAAAGGCCGTGACCACAGATAGGACCTTTGAGAACACCCTGGGGGCTGAGGATAGCCCGAAGGGGAGGACCTTGTATTGGAAATGGTCCTTCGCCACGAAGAAGCACAAGAACCTTCTGTGAGCAGGGTGGATAGGGACGTGGAAACAGGTGTCCTGGAGGTCGAGGGCGGCAAACCAGTCCTGTGGATTTAAAATAGGGATTATGGCAGCTAGTGTTGTCATTTTGAATCGTTGCTTCCTAAGGTATTTGTTCAGACGATGGAGGTCTAAGATAAGACGCCAGCCTCCGGACCTATTCTGGGTGAGGAAATAGTGAGAGTAAAAGCCCCTATTCCTGAAGTCCTTCGGAACTGGCTCTATGGCACCCAGAGAAAGAAGGTGGTCGACCTCTAGTCTGAGGATGGTTTCGTGAGAGGGGTCCCTGAAGAGGGACTGGGTGGTTGGTGGGACGGCTATGAGAGGGATAGGATAGCCGAACTGAACGATCTCGAGGACCCATTTGTCCATGGTGATTTTTTCCCATTGATGTAGAAAGGGTCTTAGACGGTGGTGGAATAGCTGGGTTCGCCTTCCTCTGTAGCATGGGGTACAGATCACAGCTAGAGGATTCTCTGCATCTTGGGGTCTTCAAAGTATTTGAAGGCTTCAATATCTGAGATATAAGTGAGAGGATTATTCTGGGAGGGGTGGGTGAGATTCTGTGGCCTGCACTGTGCAGGGGGTCAGACTAGATGATCATAATGGTCCCTTCTGACCTTAAAGTCTATGAGTCTATGAACGATTCATGGTGTTGCCTGTGGCTGTGTGCTCACCCTCGACCAACACATCAAATCTGTTGTTTGCTGTTGGACGGCATGTTCGTTCTGCCGTTTGGGTTTCGGCGTCGTTGAGGCCTCTGGCGAGAACGCTGATTGTCAAAAGGCCTCTGTTGTTGGTGCTGTTGTTTCCACTGGTGTCTAATGTAGGAGTAATCATATCTGCGCTGACAGGGTGAGTACCGACGTCTCTTAAAGGGGGGCGTATACATCCCCAAAGTTCGCAGGGTTGTCCGAGAGTCTTTAGAGGAGTGCAGGATTGTGTCCGTGGTCTCTGCAAAGAGCTTAACCTTGTCGAAGGGTAAGTCCTCAACTTTTGTCTGTAGTTCCTTTGGAACTCCTGCCGCTTGGAGGACAGAAGCTCTACGCATAACAATAGCCGTAGCGGCAGAACGAGCAGCAGTATCAGCCATGTCCATGGCCATCTGGAGGGATGTTCTCACTGATGTGTAGCCCTCTTGGATGACTGATCTCAGGATCGATCTTTTTGAGTCGGGGAGATGATCCATGAGAGGAGTGAGGTGTGAAAATGTATCAAAGGTATGATTGGAGAGATGCGCCGAGTAGTTGGCGATTCTAAGGAGTAAAGTCGCTGAGGTGTATACCTTCCTGCCCAGAACGTTGAGCCTCCTTACGTCTTTATCAGAGCCCTGGTGTTTGAGGTGAGGGGCTCTAGATCTCTGTTGAGCTGCATCGACTACTAAAGAGTTAGCCTGTGGATGGGCAAAGAGGAATTCCATGCCCTTTGGTGGCACGAAATATTTCTTGTCGGCTCTTTTGTTGGTGGGACGGGCCGACACTGGAGCATGCCACACCTCGCCAGCCAGTTCCAGGATGCCTTCGTCGAGAGGGATGGCGAGGCGTGAACTATGTCGCGGTTGGAGATTCCTAAAAAGCTTGTGCTGCTTATCTTTGAGCTCTTGTAGCGGAATCTCCTGTGTAATAGCTACCCGCTTAAATAATTCTTGGAATTGACGGAGGTTGTCTGGAGGAGAGCTGTCGTCGGGGTTCACTGTGTCCTCCGGAGAAGATGAAACCGGAATGGAAGACCCCGAGGTATGGTGCACAAAGGGAGTATGTTCCGGCTCTGAAGAGTGGTGAGATGGTGATGCCGTGTGATGCGGAGGAGTAAGGGGAGCCGGGGTTGGAGAGCGGTGACTCGGGGGCGGTGTTGGGGCCGGTGTCAGGGCCGGTGCCGTGGTCGGGTCCGGGGCTGCTCTCGGCGCCGGCTTAACGGTCAGCGCCGGAGGAGGGAGAAGCGGCTGTGCTGATACTGGCTGGGGAGCCGGCATCTTTGCAGACTCCCGTGGTCGCTTAGGCGTAGAAGCCGCTGAGGCAGGAGGACATGACTTTGCAATGCCAGAGGTCCCAGGTGACTCTGCCTGGCTGTCCCTGCCATTAAAGGTAGCTGGCAGGGATCTTGCTGGGGACAGGGTCGTTTTCTCCTGAAGTCCCGCAGTAGGGGAGGAAGCCCGGCGCTTGAGAGGCTGCTGATTCAAGTCAGCTTGCAGCGGCTGTAGGGCTGTATCAAAGAGGAGCATACGGAGGCGCCTCTCCCTGTCTTTCCAGGCTCTGGAGGTGAGCCTAGAACAATGGTGACACTTTTGGGGGATGTGAGACTCCACCAGGCAACGAATACATTCGGCATGGCCGATGGGAGGCTGGCATTGCCTCACGGCAGGAGCTGCATTTTTTAAAGCGGGTTCCTGACATTTGCTGGCAGCCTGCTGCTTCTTATCTTTTGTTGTTGTTAAGACTGATAGCCTGGTAATGGCTCTGGCCAGCTATCTTTTGTTCTTGTTATCTTAACAGTCTGTCTTTTTTTTTTTTTAAAAAAGGTGAACAGAGCTCTATACAGAGAAGCTGAAAGGAGAACAGCTGACAGGCGGGAGGTAAGAGCGTCTCCGCTTTCACTCCCGATAGTTCTTGTTTGTCCTTCCTCTCTCGAAAGAAAAAAAAAATTTTTTTTAAACTTTATGGGGAGAAGAGGGGAGAGGGAGGAAAAGGAGATTTATATATATATATATATATATATATATATATATATATATATATATATATAGTGAGAACTAGAAGCAGTCTAGTTCTGTGAAGAGAGGAGCGCGGTTACAGGCATCTTCAGCCTGAGGCGGTGAAGAGGAACTGGCGGAGGGGCCGGACCGCACGACAGAAAGAGCGCGAAAGCCGCGAGCCTGTGGCACATGCGTGGTCCGGCCCGACACTGCTAATGACAAGTCTCTGTCTGCGGCACCGGGGCAAGCCCAGCACCCATAGTGGAGAACCCACGGGGACATCCCCGAAGAAGAACCAACTATATTACTGTTGTATTGTATTATTGTTGTATAATATTTACAATGTGCATAACTTTGCTAAACTGTTTAACCAATACACAGGTTAAAAAAAAAAAACAATCTCAAATGGATGGCAGAAAGCAACATAAAAAAAAGGGGGAAAAAAATTGGTTAACAAAAGTTAAGTTACATCGCAACTACATATTTGGTAAACAAATTCTCTGTTAGTACCAGTCATTACTTGGATCAGTGACACTGCATCCTAACCGAGGCACATGTCATTCAAAACAATCTCATTCAGTGTCTGGATACCAATGATAAATCCTGACACAGCAATATTTGATAAATTGATTACTGTCCACTCAGTACATGATCTGAAAGATAGCGTCCATAAGAAACAACTTCATCGATGTCATCTACCAGTGTATCACAGAGCACTGCAACCAATGGAACAGAGAAGTTAACTGTTCCCGTTTGCTCCCCAGAAAAGCATGTAACAGAGGGTAAAAACCATAGTAAGGGTAACCCATAACACAAATGGATAGTACTGAGAAGTAATTAATTACAAGACAGTTATATATCAAGGCCTCATTTGTAATGTCACTACTCCAAATGTGTTTTACTTCTTATATACAGAATCTTGTGGGACACACCGTAACAATTCCTATCCCAGTATTTCAAAACACTCAGCCCACTACCAATAATAATACAGATAATAACTATAATTGCCCTAATAGGAGTGTGTGCTATCTGCAGTACCATAAGGGCCAAATCACAATACCAAATTGGAAAATAAATTGTTATAAGGTTGTATCATATGTACACATACACACTATATGCCCATATACTCTACAAATATATACATTATATCTATTCATAGATAGTAATGTGCTTCTAAGACTCAATCATAAAAATACATTCTTCAGTCATGGTCCCATGCCTAACATTCCCAGGCCCACCATAAGGGATTAAACATAATTGGGAAATAAAAACTGCCCATCAGTCATACGAGGGAATGTGCAGACTAAGGGACAGATGGGGCATGAATGTGAACGGCAAAGTAAGATGTCCACATAACATTAGCCCACTGGATCACCTTCAGTCCATGCATTATGCTTTTCCGGGACGATGGATAAACATCCTTCCCAGAAAAAAAAAAAAGTGTGGGAATGTAGTAAGATGAAGGCCTAAAGCAATAAGCACATGTAGCACAGGGGCCGAGCTAACAAAGGACAAAACATGGCTAACATAAAGCAAAGCTAAGCTGCGAGCAAAATGCAGGCCCCTTATGTTTTAGGCCTTCATCATAATACAATGTGCTCTCCTTTGTAAACTGAGGAAAAGCACAGTATGAGAGCTAGGCATTGCTATATACAGGGCTCGCCGAACCGCGGCGAGCCCCGCTCGCCAGCCACGCTGTCCGCCAATCTGCGCATGCGCAGATCTCCCAAATCCGGCTCTTCCAGGTTACAATATACTCGCCATGGGCGAATAAACTGGATGCAGTAAAAAATAATTTTTAAAATATAGAAAAGATATTTGTTAGCAACTGGTGGGTATCACGGTAGCACATATCCGAACAAACACACATGACCTCTATATTGGTGCACAAGACAAAACTCGCTGCTCTCACTAGGGTTGCCAGATGGCTGAAAGAAAAATACCGAAACTCTCCCCTCTTCCCCCCCCCCCCCCAAGAAAAAACTAAGAACCTGGATCACTGCTATCAGCTGGGAGGAAGGGAGAGTGGGAAGCAGAGCTGGCGGCGGGGTGCAGCGGCACTGGCCAGGAGGAAAGAGGGGCCAGGAGGAAGGGGAGGCGGGAAGCAGAACTGGCGGGGGCGGGGAGAGGTGCAGCGGCGCTGGCCGGGGGAGACACGGAAGAGGCCGGCGGGTAGCAGAGCTGGGGGGAGGAGGAGGTGTAGGGCGGCTGGCTGGGGAAGATCAGGAGTGGAAGTTGGGGAGAACTGTCTGGCTGGGAAGGGGTGGGTGAGCAAACTGTCTGGTGGGGAGTGGAACTGACCTGGACACTTGCTGACTGTCCTGTGCAGGGTCCTGGCGACGCACGAGTGAGGAGGAGGCTTCCCCTCCTCCTCACACTCAACCAACTGAGGGCTCCCAGCAGCAATCGCGGCCCCGCCTCCCAGCTGGGACTTCCAGCTGCTCCCCCGCCCCGCCAGGCTTCCGTCTGGTGCGCAGCCGGAAAAATCAGAAAATACTGGACATTGCACATGTCCGGTATTTTCTGTTTTTTTTAACCGGACAGAGAGTGCAAATATCGAACTGTCTGGTACAATACCGGACACCTGTCAACCCTAGCTCTCACAGATGGAAAATCTTAGAGGGAATACTGGTTCTAATCATTTCCTCCAAACACAAATTATTCTGCTCTTCAGTACACATTAAAGGAGTGGGCAAATACCAGCCCACAGGCCAGATCCGGTCCGCCAGGGTTAGCTCCAGCCAGGCCTCCACTGCTATATATACACCTACCCCGGCCAATGGTATCAGTGTGAAGTGGTGTTCTGTTATGTACTTCTTCCTGACGCTCTCACTGGCTGGGGAGGGCGATCCATGACCAATGGGAACTGCAATCACCAGTACCTGCAGCCGTGCAGGTAAATAAAGAGGTGGCTGCCCACCAGGGACTAATCTTAGTGAACTGCCACTGTGTTGTTGCCCACTCCTGCATTAAAGGCTATCATAAAATGCAGCGGCTACAGTTTTTGTCACTGTTACTTGCCATATCAGGAATTGCAACAAGTTCCTCAAATGTGTTAAGGGGTGGGAGGGAGAGCAGGAATGAGAATGGTCAATTCTTGGTGTGTTTAAATAAGGGAAGATAATGTCAAGATCTCTAAAAATCAGGCAGTATATCTGTATTTTTGTAACACATGTGACAAACAAAAATTGAACACAAGTAAGATATCAATATGCTCCTACCCTCTGGCGGTGGTGAGGCAAATGTAACAGTCACTGTCTCTGTGAGAACAGTCCCACCATCTGTGGTCCACTGGAGCTGAAAAGAAAAAGACCTCAGTTCTCAGAAATGGAAGTGTTCTGACAGGATTCCCTACAGTACTGGTACAGATTCAAACGACAGTGAAAAATCAGGGTCCAAAACATCTTATTTCTTTATAGTGAATGCTGAGTTGTGGGGTTACTTTTTAAAACACTTAATACACTGTATTTTTTAATGAAGTGTAAAAACATATTCTGTCTGGTAAGCTACATCTTCAGAAGGGGGTAGACTTTAAAACTGAAAAGAGATACATTTTAAACACAAATTATTGGAAAATAATTCTCTTTACAGGCTGGAACTTGAATCCAAAGTTCTGCATATATCAGTAAAAAGTAGACAACATCAGAAACTCCTAAGAAGGGTAAAGGAATTCTGTGCCAGTCCTGCTTTAGGTGAGATCAGCTATTGCAAGAAAAACAGATAATAAAAAAACCCAAACAAACTTCTCAGCTTCTGTGTAAAATTCATTTCTGAATTAATCTCTTAAACAAAATGTTTTTACTTATGTTTTAAACCAAACATTCCAATTCACCTTGAAATACTATGAAATTAAAGTGCCACCAGATCAGCAATACCCAGCCTGAGGTTCTTGAAATGTCACTTAGCCCTGCATGCATTGGCTTTGAGTGAGGCATCACCCAGTGTTTGTCTGGGTCTGAATCAGCCAAAAACCCAGTGGGAGTGACCAAATCTTGATACCACTTCTCTACAACATACAATCAATCAATTGATAAATAAATATTCCAACCATCCATTCTTCATTACAGATGGATAAGGAATGCTGCAACCTCATCCTCTTTTCTCCTCCTCTCATGCCTACTTAGTCTTTTTTGAATGGAATAGACAATATTTTCATCCTCACTCACTATCCAGACCACATCACTCCACACTTCAAATTCCTCTACTGTCAGCCCCTCATATAGAGTAAAAATTTAGGATTCAAATTGCTATCGTAAAGGTTATGCCCCACCTTTATCTCAGCTCTACTGTATTACATCCCACCAGAAGGGATGCCAGTCTCTTAATTTCCTTCTTATCTCCATGCCATCCAGGATGGATAAAAATGGCTTAAAAACAGATTTTTCAATTTAAAATCAGATTCTTTTGATATAATGCTTTTGGAGGAAAAAGCCTATCTAGTTTTAATTAAGATACATTATAGCTCAATAAGATCTCTCATCATGGAATAAGGATTATAAATTATAATTTTAAAGTATGAGACAATATACTCATGTAATGTTTAAGAAAAATTTTGTAAATGAGTTCTAATAGTTCATGAATTAGGGACCCAATCTTATGGGGTTCCATAGGCTTCTGCATAGACTATTTAGATTAATCTTTCTATCTACCCAATGAGACTCAGTGCTCAGTCTAGAAGACGCCATCTTAATGATGCTTAATTTTGCAGTTCTCAAACTGCAGTTACTAACAGCAAAAATATTTTTAAATACATAAATAGAGGTGAGAAATAACAGACCCCCAACCCGACTGTCCCTCTGTAAATTTATGTACACAGAGTCAATACCATACCCCTCTCTAAAAGTTTCAAAAAAATCAATGAATAGAAAATGATTGTTGGGAGTGGAATGGATCTGGACAAGGAGAAGAAGTCTGAAGATAAATGTGAGAAGGGAGGAACAGGGAGTAGAAACAAAGTGAAACTGAGTAGCATATTCCATATGAAGGTCTTTCTGAGTGGAACCTTCATTGATTTGAGATCTACTGTACCATTCTCTCACTAAAAGGGAAAACCTATAATGGCAGCAGGCCGTAAAAGTAACCCAGTTTGGGAATATTTTAATGAAGTTCCTGAGTAATACTAACTGAGCAGTATGGTAATAAAAATTAAATAACTGCACTGACTTATTTTGTTTAGGAGACTCCATCATCAACACACAGGATTCCGAACACTATCCAACATCAAGATCAATATCATTTTCTATCGTTTCAGAGTTATCTACTAATGATAGGGTTTTGGTCACATCATGTATGTCACATAGCCACAGTACTGTATATAGCACCTGTAGCAAAAAGAAAAAAAATCTCCATCCTCCAGAAACAACCATTAGATACGTTTGTGATAAGAACCATCAGATTAGAAAAGCGGTAACTGACTTAAAAAATGCCCAATTTGTTTATACAACAAACTCTTCTTTCCGTATCATTGAGACCCCACATTTCATTAACATGGTTCAGTCATTAAGACCAGGATACAGTTCATCTAACAAAGCAGATTCAGCAGCATGCAAAAAGTCTAAAAGGTAAAATTGTTAACCTGAGTCTTGATGGGTGGAGCAACGTCCACAATGATCCTTTTGAATGTGCTTGTGCAGAAGGGAATGTCTTCCTTACAGAAACAATTAATACATCAGGAAATGCACACATAGCAGAATATTTACAAGAAGTAAAGCAAGTTATAAAAACTGTGAAAAAAATTCAAAAGGTCACAAACAATGCTGCAAATGTACCCAAGATGAGAAGAAATTTAGAAGAGAGTCCCAAGCAAATATCATACAGTTGCAGTGCTCATTTGAGGCACCTCTTAGCCAAAGACTTCAGTGTTCCAGAAATAAAGACCAATGTTGTTGAAGTTGCAAAATACTTCCGTAACAACTACTTTGCAGTACTGTTCTGAAAAAAGTGGGAGGAACCAAGCTAACTCCCCCAGAAGACGTGCGACAGAAATCAGTAGAGGACTTTTTTGAACACTCTGTCAAGAACTGGCCTAATCTGATGACAGTTTGTGAACAAAGATTGTGAAAAAATAGACAACACTGTCACAGCCAAAGTTCTCAACATTGGGGGGTTTAAGAGAAATTTTGAACACATGCTGAATACTCTGAAGCCTATTTCTGTATCCATGAACAAAATGCAGGGAAATATCTGTTTTATTACTAATGCTGTTCAAATTTTGAAGGAACCGAGTGAGATTTTTGAAAAGAGAAATATATAATGATGGAGTTAAATTACAAGCTTTTAAAAAAAAACAAATGGGACAAGCACTATCTCCAGCTCATTTTCTTACAAATATTCTCAATACTCAGTACCTGGGTTAAACCTTAACTGCTGAAGAAGAGGAGCTGGCTATGACATGGGCTTCCAACAATCATCCCTCCATAATGACAACTATAATAAACTTCAGGGCTAAAAGTGAACTATTTAAGAAATATGTTTGCTGATGATGTTTTAAAGAAAAAGTCACACCAGTGAACTGGTGGAAGTCACTTGAGCACTTGGATTAAGAGACTGTTGAAGTGATAATCAAACATTTAACAGCTGTAACTTGTTGTGCTGGTGTAGAAAGAATATTTTCTTCCTTTGGACTAATTCGTTTCAAATTAAGAAATTGTTTAGAACCTGAAAAAGCAGGAAATCTTGTTTTTCTTTTTTAGATGATGAACCAAAAGGAAAATGAAGGTGAAGACGACTGCGTTAGCAGCAGGAGCCAATATTTTATGTTTCTCCTGGATGATCTAATTTTTTTTAATATTTCCTTTAACTATTTTAGTTAAAAACAATTGTAACAAAAAAACTGATTTTAAAAGTATTGAATGTTTAACTAAATTAAAAAATTCATTTGCTTGTTTTGCTAAAACATTAAGGCTGTGTCTATACTGCTGGCTTCCTGCACAAGAACATCTTGCACAAGGGTTTTTGTGCAAGAAGTCTTGTGCAAGAACACGTCCACACTGCCATGTGCGAGATGTGTTTTTGGGCAAGAGCACCCATGGCAGTGTGGATGCTCTCTTGCACAAGAAAGCTCTGATGGCCATTTTAGCCATAGGGCTTTCTTGCACAAGAATTCCTTGCCCAGCAAGAGCTTCTGCGCAAGAGGGCTTACACCTGTTATAAAAGAGCGTAGCTCTTGTGCAAGAAGCCCTCTCTTGCCACGCTGTACTGTAAATTTCCTTGTGCAAGAGCGGGCGGGCAATGTGGACGCTCTGCGGATTCTTGCGCAAGAGTGGCCATACTTGTGCAAGAAGCCGCGAGTGTAGACAGCCCAGATGTTTGCTATCGAAGAAAAAAAAATCCAGAATACATAACATTGTTGTTTTAGTTAAATAAAACAGTTTAAATGTCTGTCTGGTGATGGTCTCTTCCCAATACAGCATAGCAAGAAAATCTTTCAAATATTAATGATTAACCTGTTGAAATGGAGATAGCTTACCTCCCAATGACTCCATAAATATCTGCTTCAATTATCTTTGGTAAATTAAATAACCAAACAATTATTCATTTTCTGATATAGCTTAAAACTAAATCTGAAAAGCTTTCAAAATAAAATCACTGTTTAAAAATGGATACTGTGTACCTTCTAAAAAGGAAATCTACATCTATCTCTGAGTTGAGAAGAATATTTATTAAGGTTATAATAACCAACAAGAATGCATTTTTATGCAGAAAACCATAATTAAATCAAGTCTTCCTGACTAGTGATTTAAAATCATGATTTAAATCAAATCTACCCTGATGCCATCACATACATCTGAAAAAGATTTCCAGCATGCAAGGCAACTATTCTTCATTCAAATCATAACTAAAAATCTCTCTTCTAAGGCTTACAAACACTAACCTGTGTTAATTTAACATCCTCACCAACCCATATCTCCCAGTGTGTGTCTCTTTTCCATGTGTTTCAGAGTTTTTGTCTCATCTTTGGCTCTTTAATGTTAACATTTAGGCTCAATCTTAAGCATGCATCCAATTTACAGAACCAAAAGGCACTTGGGGGAAGGAAAGGAGGGCCTGTCTATGATGGCAATCTATAAAATAAAATCGTGTCCACGCTGCACTCAGGCGGAGCTGAGTTTTCCAGTTCCTTGGCAATTCTTTCACAGCTAATAAAAATCCTGTCTTACAATTGGAGAAATCATTGTCAATGACTGTCCAAAATTGTTCTGAATGTGAAAAGAGAATTAAGGGGCAACGTATATTGGGGTATAATGCAGTTGTACAGATTTAAGTTTTGTATTTATTATTAGACATATTTACTACAAGTACAGTAATACTTAGCATTAACTAGGGATGTTAAAATGCAGTTAATTGACTAGCTGAGTAGTTGATGGAATTCCATCAACTACTCAACTAGTCAATAGGCACTTCCGCATTCCTCCTTTGAAATGTACAAGAACCCCAGTGGCTCCTGTACATTTCAAAGGAGGAATGCGGAACTCCGCATACAGCTTGAGGCCAGCAGGAAGTCCCGGTAACTCCGGGCTGCACGCACGTATCTGCTTTGAAATGCAGAAGAGTCCCCAGCAGGGCCTCTTGTGCATTTCAAAGCCATAGAGCCCGGGGTTAGCTGGGAACTACCCAGCCAACCCCAGGTTCCACGCGGCATTTCAGTGGAACCCAGGATCAGCTGAGGACTGGAGTCCCCACCTGACCCTGGGCTACACGGTGCTTCAGTGTTTTAAAAGCACAGCTGAACCATGGATCAGCTATGCAGCACTGCCGCTTTGAAGTACCCCTTCCTCCCTCCTGTGGTGCCTCTATTTCATAGAGGTGGCGGCGGGTGGGGAGGGGGAAATCGACTAGTCAACAGACTATCTAATAAGCAAATGCTTATCAGATAGTTGACTAGTCCTTAACATCCTTAGCATTAACATAGCACTTTACACATTCAAAACACTAAGTTTGATCCCCATTTTACAAAAGGGATCTTGTGAAGTAACTTCTCCAAGGAAACACTGATAGAACTAGGACTGAAACTCAGGATCTCTGAATGCTGGGCTCATTTCTTCTACCTAACTGCCTTACATTAATGTTCTCAATATTACCTCAATATTGCATAAATTATCAATTGTTAGCAACATATATTGTATGGTTACTAAAAGCTTCAATTTAATCTAGTGTTACTCAGGCAAAACTTCCTTTAAAAATTTAACTAATGGGCATACAAGGTCAGTGGGAGCTTTGGCTGAATAAGGACCAAGTAGTAAAATTTAAGTAAGGTCTTCAGGATTCATGTCAGAGATTCGTAAAGAAAAAAGGAGAAGAGAGCATAAAGCTTCAATAATACCGTTGCTGGGATGCTTTCTGCATTATAGACCATCTCCCCATTTCCCAGGGACTTCTGCACCTCATGGATGTGGTTCTTGATATCATTCACAGTTGGGAAGAAGGACAAGTTATGCCTCTCTGGTACTTCATCAGGCTTGAATAATTCTCGTTCCACAAACTTTCTGTCAAGCATTGGAAAGGAGAGGGAGGGAAAAAAGGAGCTGTCAAAAGTTCACACACACACATACTATAATAGGAAGGGTTTCTCCCTCTTCTGCAACCATCTCTGTCTCTGCTATCAAATATGTTCCAAACATGTTAAAAATGACAAGAACAAATTAGTAGATCTCCTGACCTGGCTCCTCTCCTCTAACACGCTGGAAATTTTACAGAGCTAACTCAATAATCTGTAAATTTTCAACACTAAGAAGAAAAGCAGGCCAAGATAGTGACCTGATATAGGCAGTGTGAAGAGCTGAAATACTAAGTAAATGCATCTAAGGTAAAGTCCAATATAAACCAGCGATGATAATGCCATATGCAAGGATAAATTCATGTAATGCTATTTGTGAGGATAGATTCATGAAAGAATCAGCATTGCCACATAGTTTCCAAGTCAAATTAATGGAACATATAGTTGATTCAGTGCTGTGGAAAGAAGGCAGAATAGTTAGAGTAGATTATGCAATACCTTAGTTGTTTCCTCACTGCATAGACTTGTTCTATTCCCTGAGTCACCAGTTCTCGAATCTTATCTGCTACTTGTGGGTGAAGTCGGGAGGGTAAAGTACAGTTCTCATCTCTCAATACATCTTCCTCTTCCTCAGGAGACGATATGGGGAAAGCAGACGGTGAAGGAGGGAGGCAGGTCTCCATTTCATGATATTGGTGGGCCTGCTGGGTGGGTAATTGCACATACCATCTGACGAGAATGAGAGTTTTCAGATATAATTACAAAGCAAAGACAGTAAAACAAAATCATTTATTTAAATCCTTCCCCAAGAATGCTATTGAATTAAGTCCATCCAATCAGGCCATCAACAAGACCTGCGTGCGCGCACGTACACACGCACACAGCAGCATTCATTACTAACACACAGTTTTCTCCCATCCTTAAATAGGGACAACGACTATCTTTCCTTTGTATGACACCAAACATGTAGTTCATACTTAAAGCAACAACCAGCTTTTACATAATTTTGAGTACAATCTAAAATACGCTCCTCATATTAGTATTTTCTTTCTAGAAGCTCTACATCTGTGCCCCCAAAACTTCCTTAAAAAGAGTATAATCCTGATGTATAGATTTTGGGCTTGGAACCTGAAGGGACTATTCATTGAGCCACCCCTCTCACCGAATCACTGTACTGCATTGAGTAGTCCATCCTCACCGCCATAGCTCCTGCTAAGGGGCATGCTCACGCACAAAATTTCTTCCCCCACCCACCTGCTCTGGAGAGCTACGCAGCAACACTCATGCAGCAGGTGACTGCTCCAGCGGGCGGGGCTGGCTGAGATGGCGTGGTGAGGGAGCTGCTGATGCAGGGGGCTGGGACTTGCTGCAGCCGTGTGGGGAGGCCTGCTCCAGTGGCGGGGGCGGGGCTGCCACATGGCAGGAGGGCTGGGGTCTGTTCTGGTGGCTGAGGCTTGGAACGAGACCTGCCACATGGCTCAGGGGAGGAGTGTCTGCTCCAACAGCCAGGAACAGGACATGCTGCATGACTGGGAGGGGAGGGGAGGGGGGTCAGGGTCTGCTCCGGCGGCTAGGAAGCGGGGGTGGAGGGGTTTCTGCTCTGGTAGTCGGGAACATGTGTGTGTTGTTAAATTGGATGCCACGGAGGCACACATCCAAACCAGCGCACATGACCTCAATATTGGTACACAAACCAAAACTCACTCCACGTGTGGTTGGAAAATGTTAGGGCTAACCACTAGATTCCATGCCAGTGATCCTCTTCAACTGAAAAGTGTCTTATCGATCTACATGAGGTGTCTATTGAGCTCTTCCTCTTCCATTTCCCCAGTTCCACATAATACTCTGTAGAACTCCCTAGTCCTGATGACTCAATGATAGACGGAATCAACTGGGAATCACACACAGCTCTTCCAAATAACAATGCAGACATGCAGAGGGTGCTCAATCAGTCCATAATGGAGGCCTCTTAATCAGTGATGTGACACCACATGCTTTCTGGCCAATATGTAGATAAAACACACAAATATAGTTGCTCCCATGGACAGTGTAATAGAAACATGGAGGGTCCAACTATACCTTTCTTTTGGAAAGGCTGTGGAACAAATCACAAGAAGTGTGGTATGATCATTAAAGAAAGATTGGACAGCATACTACCAGGGTGTGCTGCTGGTTAGGCAACTGACTTGCTTTGTAGCTTTGAACAAATCATTAAACCTCACTATGCCTCAATCTCCCAGTCTATAAAATAGGAATAATAATAATTAGCTACTTTGCAGGGAAGCATGAGGCTTAATCGTGAAGTGCTTTCAGATCCTCAGATAAAAGACTGACAGTTTTATTCCACTTTTAGTATTTTATGTAATACTTTTACGTACAGCACATAAGCAAAAAATAATGTTTATATAATATTAATTTACAATGACAAAGATTCACTAACACTTCGCTCACTCCATTTTGCCTAAGTATTATAAGCAAATATGGGGCTTGATTCATCTCTGCAAACAGAAAGGGGTTAAACACTTCTTTTAACTCACAGAGAGGAGATTCCTCTCTTAGAAAAGCTAGACAGTAGTACTGCTGCTGCCCTTTGTGAGAGGGAACTGCTTCCATTTGCAGTTACTCCTTCAATAGGGCTACACAGATAGAACCCAGAGTTCTTTAGCCTTGTTTTCACCCTGAGAAAAATACTGTTCCAAGTCCCATAACGGAGTATAACTTTGTAAAATATCCTTACCCTATGACCTTTCCTAGGCAGACATTGTGCCACTATGTGACTGCATTTTGCTGGTAGAAGTGAATCAAATGTGGACGATCAAACCTTTCATGGAGATCCCAGCTATACGTATCCATTAAAGAGCATCAGCCCTAATTCAAGTTGCATTCCTCTTTACAATTTTAATATGGCTCTTGAAACTAACATGATCTTCACCAAAAATTATTAATGTTCCCCTCCTCCCGCCCACCTCACTATAGTTGTAAGCAAATAGTGTAAATGGGTTAAGTAGTTCAACCCTTTACTTGCGAATACTCCCACTGATGTCAATAGGTCTATGCACAAATGTTCTATTCACATGGATAAGGATTTGAAGGGGGAAAAGACCCTTATTCTTGTGGCTGTCAGGCTCCTAGCAGAAGTTACAACTACGATTTGTTTATTTACATTTTAAAAAGTTTGGCCCAGATCCTTGACTGTGGATCAGCAATGTTTAGCACAATTCAGCTTGGGGAAGGGTTTGTGTGGTGGTTTATGCACACAGAAAGATGATTTTATATCACCTTTATTCTCCTTTGATCCCAGGGCTACTCTGATCCCCGGGGCATAAGGAAGAACTGATCTGAGGCTCTGCAACCTCATGATGGCTGCTAACAGATGCAAGGATAAAGGACTGTTCTGACCATAGCCTCTTCTCCCAGCCATGTTCTCCCCAGCCACAGGAAGACAGGTTGGGAAGAAGCTATTATATCAACATACAGCATTTAAAGATCCTTCCATACTGGGTGGGAATGATCCTCTTACAGCCAGCTGCCTTTGGGGCACAAAGCCATCCAGGTGGCTCATTGTTGGTAATGCCCAAAATTCTATAAGTATTCTGAGCATATTTTACATAATTCCCACAGTATGATATGTTTCTTTGTGAATAGTTTTCCACCTTTTACAATACATTTTAATGAAGACCCTTTTTTAAAAAAAAAGCCAAACAACTGATTTTCCCCTCTCCCCTTTCTATTTTTCAAGTTAGAGCAATGAGTGGAAATTTCACCTGAGGACTCCTCCAGCATCTATCAAGTTCTTCTTCAGCATGTTGAAAGCTTTCTCTTGTTCCATTCTTATGATTTTCTTGTCGATTTTGGGATCAGTGGGGACTCTATACTCAGGAAACTTTTGTACCTTTTTAATATAGATACTTCCAAGAAAAAACAAAAACAGAGGAATTCAGCTTCATTATAGATCTACCTCAGGAAGGCAGAATCATTATATATTTAATTTCTGCTTACTTTTATTGCAAAGAAGCAGTAGGGAACTCAAGCAGAGAGAGATTCAAAAAGTGGAGAAACCCCAGAAGTACTCTCTAGGATTTCTCAGTCAGGTGAGAAGTGATCTAAAACAATGGTTCCCAATTGCCAGTCCGCAGACCAGTGCTGGTCCATGAACTGCTGGCTGCTGGGCTGCAGCAGCTGCTTTAGCAGCTTCCACTACGGCAGCCATAGCAGCTGATTTTGCCTGGTGGTGGCACTGGGGCTAAGACAGCAGCAGGAAGAGGCGCCTATCTCCCTCCTTCCCCCCAGGTAAGATGGTGGCCTCTCCAGGGCTCTGCGCTCCACGCTGCCTCTACCTATGGGGGCGTGAAACATTCTTGGGAGGGAGGGGGTGCAAAGGAGGAGAAAGCATGTGTGCTGCCAACGGCAATTCCCCCTGCCTGCATAGCAGTAACGGTCATACTCCCTTGCTCTGGGAAGTGTGGAGGTGGGGTGGGGTCAAAAGGCAAAGGGGTGTTGGGTGAGGGCATGATGGGGTCATGGGGCAAGAGGATGTTGGCATGGGCTGTGGGGGTCAGAGGTTCTGGGACTTAGGGTATTAGGCACTGGAGAGCAAGGGGCTGGGTTGGAGTTAGGGGTTAAAGGAGAGGGCAGGGGCTAGAGGTCAAAGGACAAGAGGGGGGTGGGTTGCAGTAGGTCAGTGATTATGAAGCCAGATGTGGCGCAGCTTGTGCTTCTGTCTCAGGGGGCAGCAGATCTGAGGGTGTCTAAGCAGGGTTGGGGGCCTCAGAGCTTGTGAAACAGGCAGTTGCAAGGTCAGTGGGGCAGGATCAGGGTTTGGCACAACAGGCAGTCATGGAGATTGTGGATGACTCCATGACTGGGAGTGGTGGGGCAGGATTTGGGGAAATGGGAAGTTGTCAATTTAAGTCAGGGGTCGCTAGTGACAGCAGATGCAGGACAGGCTCCAGGCATGACAAAGGTGCTTGCCAAAAGAAAGTCGGCAGCAGGGGGTATTGGGAAGCAGGAGACAGTGGGTGCTGGGGTGACAGGCTTGTCAAGACAGACTTATGTGGTAATGGGGTTAGTAGGATACAAGGGATATCAGATGATGGGTTTGGCAGGTTTAATAATAGGGTTGGCTGGATGGGGGTCAGAGGGTTCTGTGGTTGGAGGTAGAGTGATGTGCAATAACAAGACGGGGTCAGTGGGTGAGTGGGTTGGTGGACAGGTAACATTATTTGCATATTTATTCACATAATGAATATGCAAATTAAATGATATCAGTCCGCCAAAAGTCTGTAAATGGGTTTGATGGTCCGCAGTATAAAAAAGGTTGGGAACCACGGATCTAGTGGTGTAGAGCCATACCTGAACCCAGGAAGTTGATAGCAGAAAGTTTACGGGGGAGATGAGAATCAAGAAGATGCCACTGGAATTGCATAGGCAGAGGTGTTTGGTGAATTTGCTTATTCCCTGATAAGCAAAACTCCAAAATAAGATTTAGGAGGGTATGTCTACACTTGCTCACTCTTTCGAGAGAGGGATACAAATGAAGACATTCGAAATTGCAAATGAAGCCGGGATTTAAATATCCCATGCTTCATTTGCATATTCATGTTATGGCGCTATTTCGAAATAGCGCTATTTTGAAATAACACACTGTTAAGTTGAGGTTATTTTGAGAGAAAACCCTTCTCTCGAAATAACTGGTAATTTCGAGAGAAGGGTTTTCTCTCGAAATAACTACGTCTTAACAGCGTCTGTTGTTTCAAAATAGCGCCATAATGCAAATATGCAAATGAAGCGTGGGATATTTAAATCCCAGCTTCATACGCAATTTTGAATGTCTTCATTTGCATCCCTCTCTCGAAAGAGGGTGTAAATGTAAACATACCCTGACACCTATCATATTCTAGCCACATCCACTTTCACAGGAACTTACCCTCTTTCTCTCTAAATGAGCATCAACTCCTACTTGTATCGGAGACAAAATATAATTATAGAGCTTTGTCACTATAATGCCATGCAATTATCAGTGAGTTTTCTTGAGATCCAAGCTCTCATATCAATTACTAAAGTCTCCAGACCAGAGCCATGCCAATTTCAGCTTTGTAGCTAATGCTTACCGTGCTGGACAAGTGGCTTTGTACAACTGGCAGGCGGCATTTTCCATCTCACTAGTTTTTTTGGGCTGGAAACCTTTCCTCCTTGGCCCGTACTGGCATTCCATCACAATGGCTCTGCTTCCTGTGGACAGAAAGCAACTGTCTCTATTATTAATTCCAACAGCTACTGGTTCCTACCAGCAGATAACAACAAAATAGACTTCTGAGGAGAAAAGAGTGATTTGAAGCACTTATTTTTATACTCTTCCTGGAAGAGCACTCGGGATGCCTGAGTTACAGAATTTCTGCTTTTCCCGTAATTCTATTCAGCACTTATAACACGTCAGTTTTCCAAAGGACTTTCCAAACTAGTTAATCTTCACAAAATTCCTGTAAGATAGGTAATTAAATATTATCATAATCATTTTAGAAAGGTGAAAATTGACACAAACTTGTAAAGACAGATTCTGCCACCTTTACTCAGCAACTAGTGCTAAACGTAATATGAGTAGTCTTATGGGCTATTTAATGAATAAGTTGTTTGTACTAACAACAAGTAGAGGTGACAGAATCTGATCCTAAATTGTACAACAAATCAAAGGCACTGCTGAAATCAGATCTTGGGAGTTCCTTACTTCATATACCATGTTCAATTCTTTAGCCTTGCTGGTCATTATGGTTTGTGACTTCAATGCCAGTTTCTTCAGTTAACATATATTGCATCAATATGGTACCCAAAATAAATAATACTGTGCAAGAAACACAGAGTTCCGTAACGTTTTTGAAAACTTCATTAAAATAATTTTCTTGAGTCAGACTTATTGCAAAGAAGAGTGAAGTAATAAATGTAATCTGACAGAGCTGGGAAGAGAACATGGATTTTGTTCTGAACGATATTTAACTTTTTCCCTAGTATCCCCTATTCATAATCCAAATACTTTAGCATCTTGATTTTTAAATATAATTTTCTAGCTTTGAAATAACAGATGTGTTTCTTGTGTCACACTGCTGAGACAGAAGGTGATACAAAATGATCTAATGTATATAAAAATGTTTTTCCTGTGGGACACAGAGTGACGTCATTATGTCACTCTGACATCCCACCAGCTCCGCCCTTGCACAGCTTCCCTGCCCCAGACACCGTTTGGGGACGGCAAAGCTGCCTGGCAGGGCAGATTCTACCTTGGGGCCCTGACACTCTGGGACCCAGTGAGCAACTGCCATCTCCGGTTGCCTCAGGCCAGGGCCATGGGAGTGCTTGGGCCACCACCTGCCTGGCACTCCAGCCTCGACTGCCCCCCCCCCCCCAAGATTAGCATGCCAACACCGGCTTCCTGCAGGGGAGAGGAGAAAGCCCTGAGACTCCGTGCTGGGTCCAGTTTGTGCTTCCCCAGCACAGAGTCTCAGAGCTTTCTCCTCTCCTTCTTCCCACATAGGAAGCCAGCGCTGGCATACTAATCGTGCAGGGGAAAGGGGTGTAGGCTGCAGCTCCAGGCAGGCAGCGGCCCCAGTGCTCCTGGCCTTGGCCTGAGACAGTGGTTTTCCGGTGGATTCCGAGTGTTGGGGCCCTGAGCACAGTGAGAAGCTTCCACCCTTGTCCCCGCTGTCCCCTGGCCCGGCCTTGGCCCTCCTCTGGCAGCCAGAGGCTGGGGCTGGCTGCAATCAGGAAGGAGGATGGGGAGGCCAAGAGGCCAGAGCTGCGATTACGGTGGGTTGTGTAGAGGTTGGGGCTGGTCGCAACTGGGGAGACAGGTGGGAGGGGGGGCAGGGCTGGCTGTGGCCAGAAGGGGATGTGGGGGAGCCACGAGGCCAGGGCTATGACTGGAGGGGGGGGGAGGCCAGGGCTGGCTGTGGTCGGCACCGGGGGGGGGGGGGGGAGAAGAGGAGCCAAGAGGCCAGGGCTTTCAAAGCCCCAGCCCTCCCTGGCGGCTGGGGGGGGGAGAGCCAGTCTTGCTTACCATCTCCCCTCCCAAGCAGC
Organism: Pelodiscus sinensis; assembly: GCF_052426305.1. Classification (NCBI taxonomy): domain Eukaryota; kingdom Metazoa; phylum Chordata; order Testudines; family Trionychidae; genus Pelodiscus; species Pelodiscus sinensis. The sequence continues at coordinate 57,634,942 of NC_143058.1, forward strand.
CATGTCTCACACGGCACTCCCCTCCCTGGTGGTCAGTTCTGGCGCAGACTCCAGCCTTCCCCTACCCTCCTGGGTGGCTAGGGACAGGGGTGTGAAGCCAGGTCTGGTGTGGCCCCAGCCCTCCCCAGTGGCTGGGGGTTTGCTGGACTTACCTACCCCCAGGGACTGGTGTGGGCCTGGCAGCTGGAGAGGCGGGGGGCCGAGAGACTGCGGCTGGTGCAACTGGTGGCCCTCCCCTCCCCCATTGCTGGGGCAGGGACCCAAGAATCTGGGGATGGCATGACCCCAGCCCTCCCTGGTGGCCAAGGCTGCCTGCCCCCACAGACAGGGGGGTTGGCAAGCATAGCGAGCAGAGGGCACCGCCCCCTAGTAATCAAAATTATGCATGAGCATGTGACTTTAAAAAAAATCAATGCAAATAGAAATGCTATTCAGAAGGGGAACTAGATGATATAGTTGACTAAGTATAGTGACTTTTCTCACTGTAAACAGAAATTGGCTTAGGTCTCTAATAAAGAATTTGCCTGGATTACCAAGGTCTCAATTGTCCAAAATCTTAGTAAAAGCAGGGTTTGAATACCTGCTGCTTTCTGTTTCACAATATGGAATGTTGGCCCTCTTCTTCAAAACTAATTGGCTCAGCAGAAGCAGAGGCAGGCAAGAGACTGAAGAACAACTCCACTTACTCAAAGATTAGAGGTTTCACAAGAACAGCACTTTAGACCTGCACAGTTCAGGGTCTCTGCAGGCCTGAAACTGAACTTCAATTAGCCTCAGTAAGTGTGACTGACACCACCGCAATATATCTTCAATTAAACAGGAAGTCAAGTTAACCGGAGTTTGGTAAATGAGGGTACCATTTTAACCCACAGCCTCTGTTGAAAAGTAGTCTAGGATTTTCATAGAAGGGTGCTATAGACTAGAAGTACAATTCATGAATATAACAGTGTGTAGGAATTATAAAACAGCATTGCCTTTCTGTCTGGCCAAAGCAAGCAAAAGCTGGCTAAACTAATCCACAATGTTTTTTAAAACAAAATACTAACTGAACAGGTTTTTATTCTTTTTATCTGGAGGAGTCATTTGTTTAGCTAATCTCACAAGTTAGTAAAAAGATCTGGCATCTCTTGAGTGAGGGAAAGCTTTTCTGGTTTTGTCCCTTCGTATTCTTGCTCCTCTTCATAGCAGAATGGTCTTAGCTTTAAAATGGATAATGACATTTCACTTTTTCAGTTACTTTCAGCTCAGACAAATGCATCCTGCACTCAACCATGCATCATATCCCATTGGCTCTGTTTAAACAAGAGAATTGACAAATTTCAAATCTAAAGTTCACATTCACACACACACACTCATACAATACTCACTCTATGACTAAAAAAGAAATCACAAACTAGTAAATACTACACATTTATTTACAAGATTAATCTCTCTGGATAAGTTTTTTGAAAATTGTTTTAGGGTTAATTCAGACACCCTATTGGTTTCTGCTGTCCAAAGTTTTCAGCGGGATCCCCAGAAAGTTTAGTAATCCTGATGGATCAGTTCCTTACCACCCTCATGAAAACCCTGATTGTCCATGCAGAGCAGACTGGACATCATCTTCAAGGCCGCATTCAAAAAACTTCCCCACATTATTCTTAATTAACCTACATCTAAAAGGAGGAAGGGTTTGAATCACTCACACTGGAATGTGCACGTGTGTTCCAGGAAATTTAGATGTTTATAACTTGGGGCTAAACCACTAGGGGCTAACAGACCTGCCCAGCCCCAGGGCAATGAGGAGATGGGAGGGCAAGCTCAATGTTACTGAAAGGGGTGGGGCTGGAGCAGCCAGCCCGCAGCACTGCCCAGAGTGCACTGTGCCCTCTCCCTCCCCATGCTAACCCTCAGAGCTGCCCAGAGCGCACTGCATGGCGCTCCGGCAGTGATTTAAAGGGCCTGGGGCTCTGACCACTGCTGTAGCAGTGGAAGCAGCTGGGAGCCCTGGGTCCTTTTGAATCACTGGGTCCCAGGGTTACTGCCCCCTTTGCTCCCCTGTGTTGGCGGGCCTGACACTAAGCCATCCTTTCCCAAGTTTGTGGGAAATTTTACCAATACTTAGTAAACTTCTGGCAGAGTACCAAAGTGTAGTTTCACGAGGGTTCTTTTTTGGCCAACTGACTAGTGATATTGAGACTTTGAAAATAATTATTAAAAAAAGTTAATTACCTGCATTGACAAAAGGGATCCCATCATATGGGACATACTGAGATTTCCACATCAACCGTGTGGCAGGTTTGGCTGGGCTTGGAGACTGGCGCGTCCCCCACACACTTTGTGTTTGCTGCTTGTGTAGCGTTAGAACACTCTCTAATTCTGTCTCGCTCACACAATAGCCGCGGTACGAATCCCCAATTTTCTGCATGGAAAGGAGGTGAAATAATAGGATTATTCACCAATCTGACTGCTGATCAATATCCAAAAAATAAATATGCGTCAGGGACTCTGGCATGGTGGCAGGTGAGGACATTGCCTGAAATGTTTTGTGCACTGGTTGTATTGCAACCAGATTTATCATAACGTCTAACACAAAAATCAGCCTTCAGTGAGTTCATACCAGAGGTGTTTGTCAGCAATCTGAGACTATAATTAAAACATTCTGAATGTCAAAGCATTAGGCCATTATAGCAACAGTCAGAATAACCTAATTTGTTAAGGATTTGGCAACATCCAAAACCTCCAAAAATACATTTTAGGTAGTTGAGGGAGTAAGGCATGCAGTCAGGAATTGTAACTGACCTTCTATGAATTGGCATTTAGATAAATGGAATTACTCTAGTACCAAAAGAAAGAAGCAAATTAGTTACTTCACACTGGACCATTCCCTTTACTTCAGACTCTTCTACTAAAATAAATGTTTACTAAACGTCAGTGCATTGTAGAAAATATTTCTGGTGGCCCTGCTCGTCACATCTAGAAGAACAACAAATACAGGCAGTCCCCGGGTTACGTACAAGATAGGGACTGTAGGTTTGTTCTTAAGTTGAATCTGTATGTAAGTCGGAACTGGCGTCCAGATTCAGCCGCTGCTGAAACTGACCGCCAGTTCTGACTTACATACAGAATCAACTTAAGAACCCCAGGTGTCCCCAAGTCAGCTGCTGCTGAAACTGATCAGCAGCTGATTCCAGGAAGCCCGGGGCAGAGCAACTCTGCCTCGGGCTTCCTGTAGTCAGCGCTGGTCAGTTTCAGCAGAAGCTGACTTGGGGACGCCTGGGGCAGAGCAGCTGGGGTGCTGCTGGGTTGCTCCAGTAGCGCCGCTCCTCGGTGCTACTGGACCAACCCAGCAGCACCCCATCTGCTCTGCCCCAGGCATCCTGATTCAGCCGCTGCTTAAACTGACCAGCAGCGGCTGAATCAGGACCTGGGGCAGAGCAGTTGGGGTGCTGCCGGGTTGGTCCAGTAGTGCCCAGAGCGGCGCTGCAGGACCAATCGGCAGCGCCCCAGCTGCTCTGCCCCAGGGTCCAAAACAAAAGCCTGGTCTGCTGGGGGGGGGGGGGGCACACTAGCTGCGCCCCCCCCCCCCCCCAGCAGACCAGGGACACGGGGAGCAGAGCCGCAGCGGCAGCGGGGTGCCGCGCCTCTGAGGCTTTGCTCTGGCAAAGTCTCAGAGGCGCGGGACCCCGCCGTGGCTGCAGCTTCAGTCCCGGTGCCTGTGGTCTGCTGGGGACGGTCCCCAGCAGACCACAGGCACCGGGACTGAAGCGGCAGCAGCGGCGGTTCCCCGCGCTTCTGAGGCTTTGCTCTGGCAAAGCCTCAGAAGCGCGGGAACCCGCCCGGTGCCCCTGGTCTGCTGGAGACAGTCTCCAGCAGACCAGGGGCACCGGAGCAGCTTACGAACGGGGCTTTCTCGCCCCGGAGCTCGCAGGTAGCAATCCGCCACCTCGACCTCCGGGGCGAGAAAGCCCCGTTCTTAAGTGCGGATCCGACTTAAGTAAGTCGGGGACTGCCTGTAATTCAAACAGAATTTCTTCCATGCAAGCCAGTCATAGTCACTTGTATCACAGCTCCAGATGACAACAAAGGACCTCAGCAGGCTCAATCTAAAAGTTCCTCACAATGACACCACTTGCTTTTTGCTGTTGGCTATCCGGTAAACCTATTAACTCAAAACAAGACAATTCACACCTCAGCACCTCTCACGGTATCCAGACTCTCTGCAGGCGATCATCAATAGTTTCATCTGACTATATCCCAATGTACCAAGCAGGAAATAGATGAGAAAACCACAGAACAGAAAGACAAGTGTCATACAGCAGAGAGCCTTTGCCCCTTCCAGCCACCCCCTCTCTCTGAGATGCTATATCCCTCTATTCTCTACAGCAGGAATGGGCAATAATTTTTGGCTTGGCCCCGGGCCGTCCTGGAAAAGCAGGGCCAGAATGCTTCTGGGCTTCCCCAACCTCAGACCATAATTGGTCTTGGGGTGGGAGAGCCCCATTGGTCCCCACTTCCCACTAGGCACTCGTGCCCCTATCAGGGTGGGAAGAAGCTTCACACACTCCCCTGCCTCCAGGCCCTGATTGGCTTGGGGGAGTGGGTGAAGCCTCTTCCCGCCCTACCTTCACCCTGCAAGTAGCATGCAGCACTTCAAAGAGCCATGCACTGCTAACAGGGCTGGAGGAGACATCACACACTCCCCCACCCCCAAATCCTGATTGGCCTGGGGGCAGGGGAGCTGTGCGAAGCTTCCCTCGCCCTGCTCCTGCACTGTGCAAGCATATGGCACTTTGAAGTGCTGTGTGCTCCTCGCAGGGCGGGGGAAGGAAACTTCGCACGCTCCTCCTGCCTCCAGGCCAATCAGGGCTTGGGGGTGGAGGAGCATGTGATGTCTCCTCCTGCCCTGCGAACAGCACACGGTGCTTCAAAGTGCTGCATGCTGCTCATAGGGTGGGAGGAAGCTTCGCACGCTCCCCCTCCCCCAGGTCCTAATTGGCCTAGGGGCGGGAGAGCAGCAGGGCCTCCATGGGCTAGATCAATCCATTTGGCAGGCCAGATCTGGCCCTCCGAGACCTTTTTGCCCACCCCTGCTCTACAGTGAAAATAATGGTTGCATATAGTAATAACACATTTACTTTTTGGACTATTTCTTTTACTAATTATGATGGAGAATCACGCAATAGATTGTGATTTTGAGAATCTCATCATTTAACAAGCAGCAGGTTGGACTTGTTGTAATTTACTTGTTTTCCCCTAATTATTGTATCTAATTGTTTTCTTTGGGTTGGCAGTCTCTCTCTCTTTTTTTTTTAAAGTGTTACTTCAGGCTCTCTTTATTATTTGGTCAGGTTAAGTTAAGAAAAAAGTTCCACACAGAACTTAAATATTAAAAAGATGGCTGATATCTGCAATACAATCCTTCTGATATTTTTTCTTAATCATACAGATTAGGTGTCTTGACACAAGATAAGTTTGTATTCATGTTCCTATAATGGTATGCTTCCACCACAATAGTAAAGGTGTATTTTTACCAGAAGGTTATGAAAAACTGCTCTGAGATGGTTTGCCTGATGGCGGCATGGAATGTCTCTCGATTTGTTTATTTTAACTTAACTCTGAAACTGATAATATCACCTTGTATTTAGTCTTGGATGTTTCACTCAGTCAAAATCCTTCTCTACACTAGAAAATAAAATACAGAACAAGCTGACACAATGGTATACTAAACACAGGCCTCACAACCACTATCATCAGGCAAATGCCTAGAAAAGAACACACCGTGCTGGTCAGTAAATTTAGGTTCTGTGAGACCAGTGAGGGAAACAATTTCCAGAGAAAGAGAACCTCCCTTGAGAATTACCTACTTCCAGTCCACTCTTACATGAAAATCGTAGGGATTTCTTAGCTAAGACACTCCAGTTTGAGCTCAAACTATTACAGTGTTGCAAACAGGAAGAGAAAGTTTCAGGTATCCTGAACCCAGACCACATACGGTTCTAATCGTACTAAACATCTTTAATTGCATTTAGAAGTAAACTGGAAGCCCATTGTAACTGCAACATACCTTCTGCAGTTAGGTCTGCTATGTAAATGAATAGTTATATACTGCAACAGCTGAAACGTCTATGCTTTCAAAAGTAGCTCCACCTATAGCACATGGCAGCAATCCAATCTGCAATCCAGTCAAAAAGCTATGAGGCTAGTTAGAAGAACGATGTCTAGTGATAAATTCAAGTAAAAGTTTGCAATTGCCTAGCAAACACAGATGATAAACAACAGGTCTTTGGGGCCAGTTGTGCTCCCTGGAAAGCCAGGTGCAATATGGTTATCCAGAAGAGCATCAGATTACATACCTCTTTTACAAAAGGTAGGAACATGCCTTCAAAAATGGGAGCAAACATATCACCATCACACCTCCCAGATGTTTCTATAAGTAGCATCCCATCTTACTTCACTCAGTTCTCTATGTCTACCAGGTATGAGGAAAAAATAGGGAGCCACATAATCCTAGTGGCATAAGACAGACCTACAGCTGTATATTGTAAGACTTCCTCTGCAACTTTACTTACACAAAAGAGTATTCTCCTCAAAAAGGGACCTTGAGATGGTTTAATATCAATCCCTGGGATTTTTCTGAGAAGAAATAATGGAACCACAGGAAGCATGAACTTAATCTACTGCTTCAGTCATGGTCCACAAGTGAGTTATTAAAAGCTTGCACAGCTCTCCAATAAATCTGACTTCTAGGAATGCTGGGAAGCGTTCAGCATTCTGTTACACAGCTGGAAAGTATTTTGTTAATTCAGCCTATCAAAAAATCTTCAAAATGTGATAAAAACTCTTACTGTAAATTATAATCCTTCACTTAAAAGTAAGCAACAGCAAAGTGCCAGCTCCTGCCCTTCCCCATCCAATTCAGCTCAATGAGGTAAATTCACCTGGGCCATTTAAATGGACAGACAGACAAAGCTTGCTGGTTTGCATATGTGATGTGAGATAAGCTGCCTGAGCAGAACAGATGTAAAGAGAATGGCTCAGCTAGGCACAGGAGGAGCATGGTCACCACAGCACTTACTGCTGATGTTGGAAAGATGCAGCTTTTGCTGCTCCGTGCTTATTGGTCCTGCAGTCATGATCAGGAGCAGAGGCATTGGCAGCCTCACCTTCTTGAGCTGCAGACTGCTACTGGGTCCTGAGCCTAGTGCTCAAGAGAACAACAATTCTGTATTGCAGCCAGCTTCTGCATCAGCACAACAGGGAAAGCCTACATGTGCTCTTCTCTCCCAGGGCACCCATGCAGGCCCTAACATTGTCAAACTTCAATTTGTCATGAAAGTGACTGAAAAAGTGGAATTCTGGGAAACCATGTTTATTGTCTCAAGGATTTCTGTGTCAAGTGAGCTCAGGAGCAGCCCATGATTACAGGCGGACTCGGACACTGCCTACGGCGCCGCCGCCCAGGTCGCCTGATGACGACGTCACGGGGCACCTGGGGTGCCCGATGATGACGTCAGTCCATTGATTGCCCTGCAGGCGTGGGTGCCGATCGCGCGTTCCGCCTGGGGCGCCAGCTGCCACAGCCACCCTCGGGCTGCTCCTGAGTGTGCTCAGCTGAGAAACAGGGCTTTCTCTGCCAGCCAAACTTAGCTTGGGTTCTTACCTTCTAACATATCACCAGCAATAAATAGTTCTACAGGATAAGCTCAGCTAAATTGCATCTGAAAACACCAATGTGTCCAGACTATGCCTTCAGTGACTACTTTGCAACCTATCTGCTTCAATGGGCTTGCACAATATAACTGACTAGAATTTAGTAAAACAATTCTGCTGATGTTACACAAGGTATAGAATTCTGCTCATTCCTGCTTAGCTGCATTGGCTCCGCCTGTTAAAGAGCCAAACAATAAAACTTATTTTTGTAACAAAAGAGAACAAAGGGTCTCAGAATACATGTATAGAATAGTTCAGTGAACAGCAGAATGCAGATCGATATTCTCACTATTCAGAGTTGTCACAGAAGCAGTACTTTTTCCTATAATATAAGGACATTAAATGCTATATGAATGCAGATTTTAAGATTATGAGTTTAAACACAGTAGATGGAATTTTGAAAAGAGCCTAAGGGAGTCAGGGACCTAACCCCCATTATCTTCAAATAAATTTTACATAAAACAAAAAAAATGATTAACAAATGTAATATGCTGCTTATAACTATAACATGTATGACTATAAGCACAACTGAAGGGGTTAGAGATGATTATCTGTAACTTAGTGATCTAGTGGACTCTAACAACTGATTAACCATTTAATTAATCACTTATTAACCTGTCGCAAACTATGCATAAATGGAACCTTATATGAAGTATGACCAAACATCCTATCCCCAAATGTTAAGATACTGAAAAGTTAAGCTATGTGCACAGATGCAGGCAAGGGTCCTAACAGATTTTTCAGTCAATGGATTATTAAATGCAATCAAAGGAAGCAGTGTCTTCAAACAAACCACTGTGGTTTATGCAACAGCCATGAATGGCTATAAACTACTACTTTTGTATTATTTTTTTAATAGCATTGTGAAAGTTAAAATGCAAATCTACATAACTAACATTTTTATTCTGTGAATTTCTTAATCTAGATGAATTGAGTATCATTAGAATAGTTTGCAGCCCACCTCGCAGTTCCTCAGACGTCGGGCCCATGCAGGAGTGTTTGGGGGCAGCGGCTGGAGAGGGACAGGGAAAAGGTCTTCCCCTATTCTGAAAAATAATGCAACAAACATATAGACAGATCAAAACAGTGACATCAAAACCAAAGTAAAAGTAATACTGTAAAAGCTCTGTTAGTTGGCACTCAATTAATCAGCATTTTTTCTCTCTCCCAATACAAATATTCAATCTAGTAACCAGGAATGGTATACTGCCCAGCATGTTGCATATTCCGCATGTTACTTTTACACAAAAGAAAGTTGCAGAAAACAAGAAAGCAAGTAGAAATCAGAGATTTATTTTAAAAAGCAGCTTCCAGAATGTGTCTTAGCGTAATTATACATTCAGACCTATCTTCTACACTTCATCGACAAGGATAATTGATGTTGATAAAGATGACCCTGAGGCCCTGCAAGATTCTAAAGTGCCTTCTGAATCAAAGAAAAATTAAATTACGTTCAGCATAGTTTTAGTGTTAAGGGTACTTTTAGCCATCTGGGTGTACACCATGTGCTGCCCATAGTGATATGTATTGTCATAAGACAGTCTACTGTATTGAAAACTTTACCTGTGTACACCTAAGTGTTTCAAGAAACCAACTACTCTGCAGTGCAGTGCTACAACTGGATATTATTTTATACTTCATTTATTTTATTGTATTTTAATTTTCAAACCACTGGAATACCAATTTTCAAAGTATAACCTTCAATTAAACAGAATATTTGATTAATTGGCACTTTCCCACTCTCCCATCATGCCAGATGACAGAGATTTTACTGTATATGATTCCCTTAGTCAATATCCTCGTAGTGTGAGGTAAGTTAACTTTTACTGCTCAACTGTAGACATGGCAATAACACCTATAACTGACAATTATCTTTAGAAACTTATGAAAAAAATTCTTCTCACCATGACTCATAATTAAAACTACACAGGTACCAACAATGCTATATTTTAAAACACCATTTTCTCTGGCTTATGAATTCTCCAATTTACAGAATTCAGCAAAGCTTCAGAGACCCGAGGAAGAGTTCTGTGCCATTACAAAGCTTCTCTCTCAGCAACAGAAGCTGATTTAATAAGTGATATTACCTCACCCACCGTGTGAATACAAACCATGTAACTTCCTGATAAAAATCACAGCTAGAATACTTTTAAAACATACTGGTGGAGTTTGTTAAAGATTTCATTATATAAGGAAGTCTATGATAGAATTCTGGAGCCTACACTGACATTGAATACATGTTAAATGTTACTAGTTTTCAAATAGCAATTCTCAGTAATTTAAGAATTGCTGTATCAAAAAGTGCTTCATATAAGCTTCATGGTGAGCAAGAGTCAGATTTTGTTTCTAGCTCCCTTAATCTACCAGGATCTGTCTATCACTCTAAGACCCAGGTAAATCACCTACTGCCATCACAAAGACCCCTAAAAATACAACTACTTGTATATTTGGCTCTTAGGATATTTTCCCTCATAACATCTCAAAAACTTACATAGTCAGACATCTATTCACAAAACATGTTTACTACATTTTAGAAACATCTTCAATATAGTCAGTCCGTTTGCAAAACATTATGCTGTAGTGCCAAGGATATAAAAATGGTCTAACATGTTTTCTCTCTCACCAAATCCTTATGTAAGAAGGCAGTCTTACCAAATATTGCACACACAAAAGAAAAGGTCAAAATTACAATTTGTGGAGATTTTCTCTTATTTAAATACAAATTAAGTATATGAAGAGAAATGCTAATTTATTCTCAACTAAAAGTACTAAAGGCATAGTGTATTGTATATTGGAACCAAAGAGATAAGAAAGAAGTGAGAAAATAGCTTATTTTTAATTTAAAAAATTGTGCTGCATTAATATGCCTTTCAAACGTCACTTATAGGAAAACTCTCTGTTAGCAAAGATTTCATCACAGATTTTCAGAAGTCCCTGAAAAGAGCTGAAATAGGGCTTTCCCATTGATACCAATGGTCTCTCTGGCTATGTCTACAGAGCAGTGTTATTTCAGAATAAAGAGTGTGTCTACACAGCAAGCCATTACAAAATAATGGTGAGCTGGAAGATTTCTTACTCCGACTCCTATAACCCTCATTTCATGAGGAGTAAGGGAAATCGAAGGAAGAGTGTTCTCCTTCGACTTCCTGCTGTGTACACAGCACCAAAAGCCAAGTTTAGCAATTGACATAGTTCAAATTGCATAGCTTAATTCGACTTTTGCCCTGCTGTGTAGACATGCCCTCTATGTCTAACTGCCTGAGTTTTTTTCAAATTCCATTTTAAGATTCAGCTTTTCTCTTTGGCGTATAATTCCTAATAAATTTCCGCCACCACTGTGCAAATATAAGAAACTCTACTCAGCTTCACAATTCAACTGAGTCACTTTCAGATTTTATTTACATCAGTATTAATCCAGAGTAACTTTAAGTATTTAAATGGAATTATTCTGAATGTACGCCCACATGAAATCAGAATACACCTCTTGCCTCGAGCTGTGGCACATCTACAGCTATTCCCTGGCATGATATATTGTAGGCTGTAATATGTAATTCAATAGTATTTACAGACTGTAATCACTTGTGGAGTTTTCGGTGATAATGTTGCAATAACTCAAGTACAAAAAAGAACTGAAATCAATGATATAACCAAATATATGTGACTGTGGTGCAAAGTGATATTTGATCTGCTCTTTACCATCTCACCTACCTGGTTGTTGTCTTTTTGGACACCGTGAGAGATGTTTGTGGATGAAGTATGTAACGGCTTGTACTGTCTGCTATTGCAGCCACTGCTACTGTCTGCAAGTTTCCATCATTGCATTTCTCTTCTGAAATATCTTTGTGAAAAACAAAATTAAAAAAACCTCACCCTCCTGTTTAATAACTTCACAAAGAATGGAGAAATGACAAGCTATGATTTATAGTGAGCCACTGGAAAAACAAGCATTTTTGCGCATGAAATAAAGGAATGCAGTAGATGACAAAGAAATTAAATAATTATGAATGGTGACTGACTATAAAATCTAGGCATATGGATGTATCAGTTATATATTTATTATATGGCTGCACTTTGTAACTCCTATTGGGAATAAATTCCTACATAACAAATAATTTCAACAACTTCTAAAATAATCTGTCCTAAATTTTCAAAAATCTGTTTCACAGTTGCAAGTCTAATCCAGCTGGCTAAAATTACACATCTATTCAATTTAAATGTTTCTAGCAAGGGAGATTTAAGACACTAAAATCTGTTTTGCACTTAATCAGGAGCATGCAAATGGGTCGCCTCGGTTCACTCCCTTAAGCATGCAACGACATCTTCAACATACAAGAAATATTACGGATGTAAGCCCTCCCCTTGCTGCTTCTGCAGACGCAGGGGAGGGGGGAGAACAGGAGCCAGTGCTGGGGAGAGCTCACTTAAAAGCTGGTTCCTCCCCAGCATCATCTCCCAGGTGTCGACTGTCCCGTCCTTTCCTTCCCTCCCCCCCGCACTGCTGCCCTTATCTTACTACATTTAAAATTCAGAGTCACAGCAGGGATAGCTCCTGGACCAGGGCGAGCAAATTTAGTCTAAGAGAAGATGCTCTGATCATGTAGTTGATACAAATTTTATCGACTACATGCTTAATCAATTACCCACCTCTTAACATCTTTAGTAAATGATTCATCCTAAGTGATGCATGCATTGTAATTGTAGCTGTATCAGACCCAGGGTATTAGAGAGAGAAGGTGGGTAGGTAATATCTTTTATTGGACCAACTACTGTAGGTGTCTTTTCCCAAAAGAAATTGGTCTAGTAAAATATATGATCTAACCCATCTAGCCTCTCTAATCTTACCTCATGTATTTGCATATGAAAGTGGTCATATTCATAGATGTTATTTGGCTATAGACCAACAAGACTACATGGCAGGCGGAGGGGGGGGGAAAAGAGGACAAATTTTGCACCTTCACAAGGCTCGAAGTTTGGAGGGGAAAATGCCCCTCTGCCCCTGAAACTATACCCATGATCTTATTTATCACCGATATAGTTCTTTTCAGCTTCAAAATAACATTTTACTTCGCAAGGAATGTAAAAATTAAATCGTAGTAAGTTTTTATTACTGCCCATGTTATATAGCTGGGGAAATTGAAACAGCAAAAGACCACAGAGAGAATCATTGTCAATACTGGGATTATTTTTCAAGAAACTAATTTGGAGTTCATTTTTCTTTACAGAAAAGTGTAATGATTATTCAATAACTAGTCAGGATAAATCTTTCATATATGTTTGATCTAGCAACAAAAGTTTATAGATATAGCAAATATTCCTAGATTGAGACACTAATTCTAATTTATCTGCAGTTAAAGGAAAATGTGAAGAAAAATGTGAATGTAATTAAACCAGTGTTTGTCTGAGAATGAAGAAGAGAAAAACTTGGAAGATATTATGTGGTGCAATAATCATTCATTGAGAGAAGGAGTATCTCTTTATGAAATTCTGAGCAGTATAGTTTGTCTGAATTTTGGGACAAAGCCAAAGTTCAGCTAAACTTACAAGTGAGCAATCAAAAATTAGAAATTCTACTTGATGCCTAAACTGTTCTTAAGAAAATCACCACACCTATTTACACATGCAATGGGGTGCTTCACTGCATCTTACTATGTGCTTAAAATGTATTCTTGACATAACACGGGTAAAATCGTGGTCCCATGAAATCAACGGCAAAACACTAATTTTAATGTAATGAGTACCCTAAATACTTAGTGCACATTGCTTCAGAATGTTATTTTTTTAATTTCCGTTGTCTTCAATGGTCTTTGGGTCAGGCCCATAGTGCACAAGCACCAATTTGGACATTATTTACTGCTTTGAAAAGACTTATCTCCCTTTTATAAATTTAAAAAATATAACAGTAATCTCAAACGGGCAGACCAAGCAGTCAAGTTTGTCTGACTCAGCACAAACATTAATACTTTTTTCCCAGTAAAGTATTAAAGTAGATGTTATGCATTTTAAATCTACCATCTCAAAAGTCTCAATTTGGTTGCATAATAAAAATCTTTTTAAAATTAAAAATATTATGTTTGAAAATCCCAAAAATGTAATTATGTATTGTTTTTCTCTGTTCCAGCAGATTGTGTTGCAAAATTATATAAACAAGCAAGCAAGCATACCACCAAGTTCCAAGATATGCAGGATTTTATTAAGAACAGAAAGGAATCCAGCTTCTGAAGGTTTTGTTGTTTTTAAAATAAATAGTTGGGGTAGGCTGATGAATTTTTTTAAAAGATCTGCCACAGAAAATTTTCACTGGATTCTCAAATTTCAAGAAAGTCACTTTTCAAAAGTAGGACTATTTTTTAAAAACTCAAAATCAATGCTATGTACTGTAATGGAAATGCACTGTTCCCAGTCTAGATACAGAAGAGACTGCTACCAATTTGACGCACAATTGAGAAAATTTGTTGTTGTTCAGTGTTAAAGTTAGGAGGGAAGGCTCTCTTGAGTATTTGCATCACAGAGGAAGGTTGGACTAGTGTGGTTCATGCATTAGCCTGTAACTTGAGATGTGTTCAATTTCCTGCTCTACCACTGACTTTCCATGAGACACTGGGAAAGTCATTTGCCCTCACAGTGTCCTGTGTTCCTCCTTGGCGAAATAGGGATAATAGCTCTGCCTTCCCTCCCTCTCTGGGTTTTTCTGAAACACTTTTGAGATCTGTTGATGAAAAGCTATGTATTATTCATTACAAAGTTACATAAAACTGATAAAATGTAGATCATTTCCTATACAGAGCTATCAAGACAGACTCATTGGCAGCATACATCTGCTCCCAAAATTGGGACTCCCTCATCCGGCAACATCTGTGTTCTAGCAGGACCACAGGTGTTCCTGGACCAGGAAGTCCTGGCTGGGAGCCCCAGTGACGAGAGGGTTGGCGGCTCGGAGCCCAGTGGGGCAGGGATTGGGACTGGTGCCGGAGTCCCATCAGCACAGCCGCAGCAGCTGGGCCAGAGATGCAGCAGCCGGGCCAGAGACGCAGCAGCCCCAATAGCGGGGTCGTTGCCAGTGCAGTCTGGGCTGCTGTGGCCCGCAGCAGCATGGCAACCCATAGGGGAGGGAGTGGCTAGGCCCTGCAGCGGGGAGGGAAGGTGGTCTGGGGAGTTCGTAGCAGGGGACCTCCTCTGGTCTGACAGATTCCCAAGGAGGTCCAACCTCTCTGTTCAAGAGAACAGAACACACAGGAAATAACATTCCAAAACCTTGATTAAAAAGAGTCGTTACGCTCCAAAGTTATTAATTCACAGTTAGCAACTTCATGCACTGATTCTTATGGGAATGATGCTGAGGTTGCCTTCAGAGATTTTACTTTTCTCACTGATTTTTTCATCGTTTTTTTAGAATTATGGGTCTGACTCAAATCCATCTGAAGTTAAAGGGGGCTTCCCATTTACTATTGGAGCAGGTCTCAACATGGAGCACAGATGTTAAGGAGCAGAAGCCCCTAGCTATACGGAATACAGAAGTTTTGTGACATATAATGTAACTGTGAAAGTATGAATATTTTTAAAGCAGGACTTTCAGACATGTAATTTATGTGGTACAGAATGCTAGGTGCAAGACTGTTCTCTATTTAATCTGACTGCTATATCTGTTAGATCAAGGACTAATAATTAGAACCCAGGTTTTATTTTGGCTCTGCTACTGACAGACAACATAAAACTGAGCAAATTACTTATTCTCTCTTGGCAAATTCTCTGAGAATCCACACTGAAATTAATGAGATAGCATGGGATGTAAATCAGGGCAGAATTTCACTCTCAATACCTCCATTTACCCATACTACATCTCAAATGAGCATAAAATGTAATACTTATTTCCCAAGAATCCTGTCCCAACTTAAAAAAAAAAACTGTGAAGTGCACAGAGATCTTTAGATGAACAGTGCTGTAAATGCAAATATTTAATATTTTATTTACAGTAAATATTGAAGGGGAAATAAAGAATTTATAAAAATGGACCATTCAGTATGTGCTTGGCTACAAGAACGGACAACCCTCAAGTCCCAAAGGTAAAACTGACCTTGCGTACTGGTGACATCCAGAAGTTGCCCTTGAGGAATAATCACTTGTGCCATTCCTGGCTGAGTAGAAGGAATTACATGTAGCACTTGTCCATGTTCTGACTGACTGGCAACAATCATCTAATAAAATGAGAATAAAAAATACTTTGCAATAATAACTATGTAGCATGATATGGTTAACTGGTTTTCAGTGGCATTAGCGTGATTTGGTTACTACCAGAACAACAACTACTTTTGAAAATATTTTACATTAGCAGAGTAATTTGACTTTATTGTATGAGAAATATGAGGGTTTGACAGAAGTCCACTTCAACATTCTAAAAAATGTGTCATCCATTTCTAACTGCTTAAGCCCTTCTAAAAACTTAGCAGTGATGTAAAAAGTAGAGAGAAACAATTGCGATTTTGTTCTCAAATTCAAACAGCCTGAATACTGCTACCAACTCTCTTGAAAATAATCTTTTTTAAAACTATATTCACTATCTGACACAGAGAATCACTGCTGTTTCCCTAAAGTTCTAGTCACATTTAACAACAAGTACAGGCTATATCAATGTTCTCAAATCTATTGTCTTTTAAAACTGTTTTATACTAATACAACATATTTTGCAAGTACAGAAATTAGAAAAGTTTGTGGGCATTCTTATGGAAACATGGCAAATGAAAGTATTTTCTTTATTGTGAATATTCTCTGAAATAAGTAATATTTTAGCTTGTGAAAAAAAGTAAGCCTTGACTTATAAATAATCATCTTCTAACTTGTTGTTTGGTTGGCATTTGGCCTTTTTCTTTAGGCCAAACATGCAATTTGGATGAGGGAATTATATTTTAAATTGTAATTTTCTGTAGATGTACAATATATGCCAGCAAGAACATTCAGATCAATTATTTATTTTTACTTAAAAAAATGCAAGACGTGCAAGGCATTGTTATATGTAAATTAATCAGGGGAGGAAAGGAAGGGATATCATTGGCTGATTCACCACCAATTCCATAATTCTCCACACTCAGCAAAAGTGGCTCAGAGGAGAGCAGTAGCGAGAAGAGGAGGAAAGAGTTAGCAATAAAGGGGAGAAAGAAGAATGGGATCATTGCAGACTATTCTCACTTTAAGGCAGTCTTCTACTTTCTTTGAGAATATGATAGAAGCACATTACATTTTTCTGAATTAAAGTCAGTAATGACTTTTAGCTCAGGATTTGGAGACCTGAGCAGAAGCAACTGAGAACAAAATAAACCACTCTGAAATGCATCACCGTGTTCCCAGAGATATAGTCTTAAACATTATTACATAGAAACTTTAAACCACATCAGGACAATTGGTCTTAACATTGTTCTTCTTCTTCTGTGCACTCAGCATCTGTGTGGTTTTATATGTACTCACCATCTGTGTACTAGAACCCCCTACTGACTGTACTTCATACAGAGGCTGGCCATTCTGGTCCACCAGATGGAATTCTTCCGTGGAAAGAGGTTGAGCCTGGGATAGCTGCACTGGTGTATTTGATGACACAGATGAATTGTCCGAAACATGCACTGTGATGGGCAAGACTGCTGGAGAGTCATTCTGTTCAAGTGATGGATCCTTGGAATCCATGCAGGTTAGTTGCTTGTATAGGGAAAAACAATGAAACGTATTTTAATCTTTGTATAAAGTTTGTCATTTCTATTTTAAATAATAGTTTAAATATATATTATACATTACTTGGGAAAATTCCCTGGGAAACGGAAACATAGCAAGTGTTCAAGAGTCTGTTGACTAGTAATTTTTATTTTCTGTTCCTGCATCCATAATGGAAATATTACTTCCTGCTTCCTAAAATAATCAGCATCTGATACGGTTAAGCAAAACCCCTAGTACCCAAGATTTGCTGCCAAAACTTGTTACATTTAAAAACAGCATGCTTGGATTCACCTAGAAGATTTAAAACTAATAGGTGGTGCAAATGTTTAAAGGAAAAGGAGGTGGGGGTGTTGGAGATCATTAGCTAATATAGTCTTCACAAGTAATTTTTAAAAATCTCCAACAATTTTTAGTTCAAGATTCCTAAAAAGCCCTAAATATACCACTTGGCAGTATCATCAATACTTTTAATTTTTGGCTGTGAATAGAACCACAACATACAAATTGACATAGTATCTTTGTAAAATTTTATATAAGCATACAAAGCATGGCAGCAATTAAAAAAAAAAAAAAAAAAAAAAGCACACAATACAATACAAAGCTCCCTATGGCAAGACTGAGAAGTCACAGGCTATGTTAATTTCTCAAAATCTGTACTAAGATCTCACCAAAACTGTCAAATTTGGTCTAGTTATAGCACATTCCATTTTTGTTTGCGATCTATCAGCTGAAGCTGGGAAGCTTCTGCATGATTAGCAATCTGGGTGCACCCAAACACTACTAAACTGAAGGGGGAAAATGTGAAAGAAATCAAAAGTAAGACAGCTTTCTTGTAAGAAACCCATATGATACAGGGTCTTACTATCATCTGAATAACCTAAATAGAAGAGTAGAATTTGCTTAACTTATTTCAGTAATGCCAAAATAATTAATTATTTAATGAATCTTTAAAAACCAGTCACTAGTACAACAGAAAGTTTGTTAATCACTAATCCTAATATCTGGAAAAATATTTTCATGTTTATATGAAGGTCAGAAACTGGCCACAGAATGAAAAAATCTAGCACCCACTGTTGAAATTTCAGTAGTCAAAAGATTTGTGGCTACAACTAAATTAGACAGTATCGGGCAAATTAGTTGAAACAATAGTAAAGAATAAAATTGTCAGACACATAAAAGAACATAATTTGTTGGGCAAAAGTCAACATGGTTTCTATAAAGGGAAATCATGTCTTACTAATTAGAGTTCTTTGAAGGGGGTCAACATGGTTTCTATAAAGGGAAATCATGTCTTACTAATTAGAGTTCTTTGAAGGGGTCAACAAACATGTGGACAAGGGGGATCCAGTATATATAGTATACTTAGATTTCCAGAAAGCCTTTGACAGGGTCCCTCACCAAAGGCTCTTATGTAAATTAAGTTGTCATGGGATAAGAGGGAAGATCCTTTCATGGATTGAGAACTGGTTAAAAGATAGGAAACAAAGGTTAGGAATAAATGGTAAATTTTCAGAATGGAGAGGGGTAACTAGTGGTGTTCCCCAAGGATCAGTCCTAGGATCAATCCTATTCAACTTATTCATAAATGATCTGGAGAAAGAGGTAAACAGTGGGGTGGCAAAGTTTGCAGACGATACTAAACTGCTCAAGATAGTTAAGACCAAAGCAGACTGTGAGGAACTTCAAAAAGATCTCACAAAACTAAGTGGCTACGTCTACACTGGCATGATCTTGCGCAAGAACTCTTTTGTGGAAGAGTTCTTGTGCAAAACCTCTTCCAGAAGAGAGTGTCTACATTGGCATGTGCGTTTGTGCAAGAGATGTGCTTTTGCACAACAGCATCTATGCCAATGTAGATGCTCTCTTGTGCAAGAAAGCTCTGATGGCCATTTTAACCATAGGGCTTTCTTGCGCAAGAAATTCATGTTGCCTGACTACACTGGCCTCTTGCGCAAGAACAGTTGCGCAAGAGGGCTTATTCCTGAGTGGGAGCATCAGAGTTCTTGCGCAAGAAGCACTGATTTCATACATTAGAACATCAGTTTACTTGTGCAAGAACTCGTGGCCAGTGTAGACAGGCAGCAAATGAAATTTAAAGCAGTCGCAAGATCGCACCAATGTAGATACAGCCAGTGATTGGGCAACAAAATGGCAAATGAAATTTAACGTGGATAAATGTAAAATAATGCACATTGGAAAAAATAACCCAAACTATACATACAATATGATGGGGACTAATTTAGCTACAACTAATCAGGAAAGAGATCTTGGCATCACCGTGGATAGTTCTCTGAAGACATCCACGCAGTATGCGGCAGCAGTCAAGAAAGGAAACAGTATGACAGGAATCATTAAAAAAGGGATAGAAAATAAGATGGAAAATATCTTATTGCCCTTATATAAATCCATGGTACACCCATATCTTGACTACTGCATTTAGATGTGGTCTCCTTATCTCAAAAAAGATATACTGGCATTAGAAAAAGTTCAGAAAAGGGTAACTAAAATGATTAGGGGTTTGGAATAGATCCCATATGAAGAGAGATTGGAGAGGCTGGGACTTTCCAGCTTGGAAAAAAGGAGACTAAGGGGGGGTATGATAGAGGTCTATAAAATCGTAAGTGGTATGGAGAAAGTGACTAAGGAAAAGTTATTTACTTGTTCCTATAAGAACTAGGGGCCACCAAATGTAATTAATGGGCAGCAGGTTTAAAACAAAAAAAAGGAATATTTTCTTCACACAGCACAGAGTCAGCCTGTGGAACTCCATGCCTGAGGCGGTTGTGAAGGCTAGGACTATAACCAGGTTTAAAAAAGAGCTAGATAAATTCAGGGAGGTTAAGTCCATAAATGGATATTAGCCAGGATGGGTAAGGAATGGTGTCCCTAGCCTCAGTTTGTCATAGGGTGGAGATGGATGGCAGGAGAGAGATCGCTTGATCATTACCTGTTCATTTCACTCCCTCCAGGGAACCTGGCATTGGCCACTGTTGGCAGACAGGATATCGGGCTGGATGAACCTTTTGTCTGACCCAGGATGGCCATTCTTATGTTCTTATGTTAAGAGTAATGGCAATGAATGAATGAAACTATTGTTTTAAGATATATGGTGCAGGATACATGGTCACATCTTAAACTATAGAATTAACTAAGAAACATGAATGCATGTTGTCTGGAATTATCACTGACTAAAGACATCTAGATTGGAAACAGGTAATGACTGCCAGAATTCTCATACCTCAGTAGCTAAAGACTCCTACACAAAAATGAGGACAAATATATGCCACCTGATTTTCAAAAGTGCTGAACACTTGAAGCTCCTATTCATTTCAATTGATACTTCCTTCAGTGAAGGAAAATATATTTTTTTAGTCCATACAAATACATCCATTGAATACATGAAGTATTTTATGTGATTTTTCTAGTTTTGCTATCAGAATGCAAACTGTTAAGAATCATGCCCAGACTTAATTCATTCCAAACTAATCTGTATTAGAAATCAATGTAAAGACAGAGGTATATATTGTGTAAAGACATTGTAAAATAATGAAAGAAAAACAGTAAACAGGTTATCATTATATTGCAAACAATAGAGGATGGAAAGAAACCAGCTTCAAATATAGTGATGTCCCTAATAATTCCTCACCTGAATCACTCTGTCATCTGTCTTAGAGTTTCCTGTATTATTACAGTTGACACCAAGTAAATCATTGACTGTTTGCATGCTGATGTCATGGTCAACTCCATTTTCTTCCATTACAGGATAGCCTGGAAAAGTCACAGTACTTTATTTCAGCCTCCCATCTAGGTTGTACTTTTACCTCATCCTAGAGATCACTGCATTTTTATTATTTTTAAAATGTAGCTCTGATGAACTTAGGCAAAGCTTCATCCCATTTGAAGTCAATGGCAAAACTCCCATTGACCTCTATGGGACTATGATATAGTCCTTACTTCATAAGATTCCTATATGCTCCTTCAGGAAATAAAGATATATATTTTAATTCAGTTCTCACCCAAGAAAGTGTCAATTGATTTCTATAGGATTATGATTAGGCCCTTACTTCAAAAAGTTTTGCTTTAGTAAGACTGGCAGGTTTTCACCCATTGTGTTTGTGCATATATGTGTTTTATATCAAAAAGGATGATATACATTTATATAAATATCGCCTTTCACCCAGAGGAATCACAAAAACACTTCTAATGGATTTATTTAAAACAATGAACGCACAAGAATTGTTTTACTCATCTCTGACATAGAAACTCTAAAATAGCTGACTGTAGTGAATGCAAATACTTTCATGTTACTCTGTTCAATATGCTGATGCCTGTCAATACCTTGTTTGTGCTAACACTTCCACTTTCCAGTGTTTGTATCAATAGAGCTGAACCAATGGTAGCAACAGTGCTAAATTTTAAAATTTCTTACAGTAGACAGTAAATAGATTATCATTATGTTGCAAACACTTCATAGAGGATGGAAAGAAACCAGCTTCAAATATAGCGATGTCCCCACTAAATTCTCATCTGAATCACTCAGTCATCTATTTTAGAGTTTCCATGTGTCTTAGGGTAGATAGTAAACAGGTTATCATTAATAAAATTCTTGTCTGTGTGTGAATGAATATGTTTATTTAGTGCTGGATTGAAACGTGTGCTCTCTACGCAAGGCTGTCTTGGGCCCTGCACCTGCCCTAAGGACAAGTCAGACTGTGTTTCTAATCTGCCAGGAGAGGGGGGACTCACCTCCAGCTCTACCAAGGTCCCCTATTCCACCCAACCCTGCTTCTTCCCATCCCTACTCCAGTCTCTTCCTGCACAGGTCCACCCTCTCCCCAGAGCACACTGCTCCCTCACTCCTGTCCCATTCCTTCTTATGGTGAAAAACAGCCTATCCGCAAGACAGTAGACACTGGAAGGTCTAGAGGCGCTGATCCATGGGGTCCCCCACAGCACAGGGCCCAGAACGGTTGTCCTGATTCACTGTACCCAAGGGGTGTCTCTGTATATGTATCAAATACGCACAGCATAAACATTTGAAGTACCCTGTCAGTATGTATGGCAGAACAAGGAACAATAGTCTCAAGTTGCGGTGGGAGAGGTCCAGGTTGGATATTAGGAAAAACTATTTCACTAGGAGGGTGGTGAAGCACTGGAATGGGTTACCTAAGGAAGAAGTGGACTCTCCATCCCTAGAGGTGTTTAAGTCTCGGCTTGACAAAGCCCTGGCTGGATTGATTTAATTGGGATTGGTCCTGCCTTGGGAAGAGGCTGGACTTGATGGCCTTCTAAGGTCTCTTCCAGCTCGGATTCTATTCCTCAGCTCTACCTCGTAGTTTATAGCCCATGGCTATGTCTACCATAAGAAAATTTAGTACTGTTGCTACCATTGATTCAGCTCTATAGAGACAAACACTGGCGAGTGGAAGTGTTAGCATAGACAAGGTATTGACAGACATAATGTATGCAGCTTCTGCGAAGAATTGCACATGAGCATTTAAAATAAAGCTACTGCCTAAAATCCAGTTGTATGTTAGTTCTTGCAGAGTTGGCAGTAGAACTGAACCACTGTGGCTTTAATGAGAATTTTTAGTGAAGAGGGGGAAAAAAAGCATAGGCTAGATGAAAATTATGCCCATTCAGTCCTTTTATTACTCTAATAAGATTATGGTAACCAGTAGCAATGGTTCTTTTAGTAATGTGCTGTATGTTCTTGCCCACTGCTATGTAAGGAAAACATATTTTGTGTGGAACACCAAACTCTAGAGAGATTGAAAGCCAACAAGGTCAAAGTGAATTTTTCCCTTTACAGCAAACTATAGCTGCAAGACTGGTACTGTGACCAGAAAACTCTTAAGATCGGTGCTCAGACTACAGTTAATGCGTCTAGCCATTTTCTAAAATTTTATGAGGGGTTTATTAATTTCCCCCCCACCACAATATTTTCTAATTTATTTTGTGTTTTCTTTTTTCCAGCACTTCCAGAAATGTGTCATATAATACATTTAGTTATAAAATAATAGTTATGAAATAATAGAAAGGACATAACAAGCAGTGGTTACCAGAATGGCTATTCCAGACTGAAGTGACTTATTTCTCTTACCAAACCTTACTCCTGTATTCCAGAGATCTACTGTGAGGCCTATGACTAAAGGCAGTGAATGAGCAATCTCTGAAGGCAGATGGTCAGGACAGGACCCACTGCACCCCAATGTGGGGAGGAGATTTAGAATTGAACTGCTAATGATTCCAGTGACTACAGTATTTTACTTATAGAAGTTGTGAAAGGCGCAGATTGTTCCACTGTTTTGGCAGATAACCAAGTTTTACACATATTGAAAAAAATAGAAGCAAATTTGGAAAAAGACAAACACACTTCTTGAAATATGAACCATGCAGGCTTACAAAGGCACAAACAAATGTGATGTATGCAACTTTCCTGTACCAATAAAAGTTATTATGAGTAAATCCCCTTACTGCTGATCTTATTTACATATTATGGTAGAAAAAATTGTTTTAATGAAGTTAGTTACATCATACTCATGGAAGCAATTTTCCATGAAAATTTGATAGGACAATAAGGACAATATTGTCCCCAATTTTCCATGAAAATTTGATAGGACAATAGGAGAAACAGTTTGAGGCAGTTATATAGCCTGGATGGAATTAAATGCCCCTTCAAAAAAAGCATTTTGAGACCCTTCTACATACTAGATTATTAATAATGTACTCAAGTGATAGTAAAGCAATTGAGCATATTCAATAGTTATGGAATCATGAATAAATATGAGTTACATTGGCCACATAGATTTTTGTAATATCACTGACATTTTGTTCATCTTTGTTGGAGGTGGGGCAAGCTAGACTCAGAATAACTGGTGACCCACTGGTATAGAAAGGACATGAAAAGCACTATATATTACAATAATTATTCAGTCAGTTTTAAAAAAAAAATCATAGGAAAGCTATTACTTAAGTGTCTTTCTGGAATTAATTAAAAGGCACATTAATTACCCGTGCAAGTCATGTTGATTTTAACTACATATTTCTGAAGCAAGCATATAAATCTCTCATTTAAGTATCAAGACAAACCCTTCCTGCATCTTCAGGTTATCCGTAGCACCATGACACATTATAGACAGATATAGTTACTCTCATAGGGAGGCCACAATCAACCCTTAACAAGATGCAAAAGAAAAAAAAATCAAACACAAGGTATCCAGCTAAGCACCTTTTTCCAAAATGCTGAATTCATTCATCAGTGCTTTTTAAAAAAAACACCTTTTACTAAAACTTTATTTTTAGATGTTACGTTTACATGAACATAAACGTTCACCAAAGCAGATCAGTAAGTCAACCACAGTAAACAAGTACATGAAATATACCCCAAATCTTATCTGAGTAGCTCTTAGGGAATTGCACAGGGGCGTGTACACTCGTCCTGGGGACTGTCACAAACTCTACCGACACAATGTGAAGAGGGAAATTTCAAGCAAACAGTGATGAATGGGAGTGCAACTGTCTCATCGATGCGTACAGCAGAGCCCTTTATTCTGAGGAGGCAGAAGGCAGCGGGATGCAGGCTTGATACCCGGCTCTTCCAGCTCCCCAGCGGCTCTTCACCTGAGCGCCTCTCCCATCCCCAGGGTCCAGTAGGTCCGGTTCTGCACTCGGGGGTGCAGCGCTCCTGCTCTAGCTGCCCCTCTGCCCGCACCACACAGACGGGCTGCGGGCGGGCGGGGCCAGTCACGACGCTGTGGCCCGTCCCCCCAGGGCGGCGGAGTTGCCTCTCCTCAGGCCGAGCGGCCGCCCCGCCAGGAGCTCCCGGGGGCAGCGCCGGGCCCCCGCCATGTTGGCCCCACAGAACAATAGCCCCGGGGGCCGCTCCCCTGCTCCGCGGAGCCGCCCCACAGCCCCATGGCCGGTCCAGGAGGCAGGGCGCCCCGCGCGCGGGGAGGGGAGGGGAGGGCAGCCTGGGCGCGGCTCCTCCCGCCTCGGCTGCGCGAACCCTGCAGGGGAGTCGGGGAAGCGGAGGGAAAATTCAGAACGAGTCTACTCAACCTCGTCTTGGCTCTCGCAGGCACCACCATGGAGACGGCCATACAGCGCAGGCGCAGCAACGCAGTCCGTGCCGCGTCGCGGGACCCCCGCGGGCCACCGTACAACCCGGAAATACTGGCACCCTAACGCCTTTACTGAGGCTCGCGAAGAGAACCCTGGCAAACAGGTTGCCCGGAGAAAGAAGCCGCTCTCCAGCTAGGAGGCGGTGCATGGCATGTTGGGAGTTGTGGTCGTCCGCGCTCTGCATGCTGGAATGTGTAGTCTCCAGGCTCCTTCACCGCCATTGACCACCCGTCCCCTCCCCCCCCATGGGCCGTACTGGATGCTGAGAGCGGTAGTTTCCATGGAGCCTGCCATGACAGAAGATTGGGGTCTCTGCATTTGAACCTCAGAGGTTGCACCGTGGGTGCGGGGCGCGAGGGAGATAAAGAGAGTAGCCCCCGTTCTCACTCGGCCACCTACGCGGGAACCGGTGAGGCGTGGCTTGACAAGGGATTCCGGGAGCCGTCTCCTTTAAGAGCAGCCTCTACTAATCGCTGGCGGAGTATTCGATCTGCGCGGCCGCGCCGGCAGAGTGACGGCAGCTCCGAGACACGTGTTCTCTGGGCTCTGTCGCCTGTGAGGTGCGCCGCGCCGGCATCCGTAACCCACGCGCGAGTCCTCAGTCCGGCACGGACACGCGCGCGGCCCCGCCAGCCTCGCCCGCCCCTTCACCATGGCCCAGCTCCAGGCTCGGTTCTTCACCGGCAACCGCAAGTGAGTGGGGGGAGGGGCGGTGCTGCCTGGCGCTGACAGTCTCCTGCGCTCTGGCCGGGGCAGGCCGCCGCCGGGGGAGACGTGAGGGGCAGCGCAGCTAGACGGGAAGCTGCGGCTGCCGGTGGTGCTGTGTAGGGTTGGACAGCTGGGGAGGAGAGAGTTCGTTTGTTTCGTCTCTCCTGTCAAGCAGCATTTCCCCCATAACCTCTGCCCAGTGAACTGAAACTATCCGTGAGTGTCCCCCTAGGCTCTATAGTCACGACTTTTACCCAATGGGCCTCATTTTGCCTTTAGGATTATTTTAAGTTAAAGTTGCAGAAGCTGTCAGAAGCCTGTATCCCAAGAAAGGGGAAAAAAATTATAGACAGGTGTGTTAGACCAAGCTGGATGAGCAAGCATCTCAGAGAGGTGATTAAGAAAAAGCAGAAAGCATATAAGGAGTGGAAGATGGAAAGGACCAGCAAAGAAAGCTACCTTATTGAGGTTAGAGCAGGTAGGGACAAAGTGAGAGGCTAAAAGTCATGTAGCGTTGGACTTTGCAAAGGGAATTAAAACCAATAGTAAAGGGTTTTATAGCAATATAAATAGGAAAAACAAAAACAAAACAAAAAAGTGGGACCGCTAATCACTGAGGATGGAGTGGAGGTTAAGGATAATCTAGGCATGGTCCAATATCTAAACAAATACTTTGCTTCAGTCTTTAATGAGACTAATGAAGAGCTTAGGGATAATGGCAACATAACAAATGGGAATAAGGATATGGAGGTAGATATTACCATATCCAAGGTAAAAGCCAAACTCGAACAGCTTAATGGGAGTAAATCAGGGGACCCAGATAATCTTCATCCAAGAAACTCAGGGGTTGTACCATTTGACTGGAGAATTGCTAATATAGTTCCTATTTTTAAGAAAGGGAAAAAATAGTGACCCGGGTAACTACAGGCCTGTTAGTTTGACATCTGTAGTATGCAAGGACTTGGAAAAAATTTTGAAGGAGGAAGTAATTAGGGACATTGAGGTTAATGGCAATTGGGACAAATTACAACATGGTTTTACAAAAGGTAGATCATGCCAAACCAACCTGATCTCCTTCTTTGAGAAAGTAACAGATTTGTTAGATAAAGGAAATGCAGTGGATCGAATCTACCTCGATTTCAGTAAGGCATTTGATACAGTACCACATGAGGAATTACTGGTTAAATTGGAAAAGATGGGGATCAATATGAAAATTGAGAGGTGGATAAGTAACTGGTTAAAGGGGAGACGACAGCGGGTCATACTGAAAGGTGAACTGTCAGGTTGGAGGGAGGATACTAGCGGAGTTCCTCAGGGATCAGTCTTGGGACCAATTTTATTTAATCTTTTTATTACTGACCTCGGCACCGAAAGTGAGAGTGTACTAATAAAGTTTGCGGATGACACAACATTGGGAGATATTGCCAATTCAGAAAAGGATAGGGATCTCATACAGGAAGATCTGGATGATCTTGTAAATTGGAGTGATAGCAATAGGATGAAATTTAATAGTGAGAAGTGTAAGGTTATGCATTTAGGGATTAATAACAGGAATTTTAGTTATAAGCTGGGGACACATCAGTTGGAAGTAACGGAAGAACAGAAGGACCTTGGAGTCCTGGTTGATCACACGATGACTGAGCTGCCATTGTGACATGGCCATGAAAAAGGCTAATATGGTGTTGGGATGCATTAGGAGAGGTATTTCCAGTAGAAATAAGGAGGTGTTAGTGCTGTTATACAAGGCATTGGTGAGGCCTCATTTGGATTACTATGTGCAGTTCTGATTTCCCATGTTTAAGAAGGATGAATTCAAACTGGAACAGGTACAAAGAAGGGCCACAAGGATGATCCGAGGAATGGAAAACCTGTCTTATGAAAGGAGACTCAAGGAGCTTGGCTTGTTTACATTAACCAAAAGAAGGCTGAGGGGAGACATGATTGCTCTCTTTAAATATATTGGATAAATACCAGGGAGAGAGAGGAATTATTTAAACTTAATACCAATGTGGACACAAGAACAAATGGATATAAACTGGCTATTAGGAAGTTTAGACTCGAAATTAGATGAAGGTTTCTAGCCATTAGAGGAGTGAAGTTCTGGAATAACCTTTTAAGGGAAGTAGTGGGGGCTAAAGACCTATCTGGCTTCAAGATTAAGCTAGATGGGTTTATGAAGGGGATGGTTTGATGGGGTAACATGATCTTGGCAACTAATTGACCTTTCACTATCAGTGCTAAATAGGCCAATGGTGGGATGATAGGAGTTACTATAGAGAACTTTTTCCTGGGTGTCTGGCTGGTGAGTCTTGCTTACATGCTCAGGCTTCAGCTGATTGCCATATTTGGGGCCGGGAAGGAATTTTCCTCCAGGGTAGATTGGCAGAGGTCCTGGAGGTTTTTTGCCTTCCTCTATAGCATGGGGCACGGATCACTTGCTGGAGGATTCTCTGCATCTTGGGATCCTTAAACCATTTGAGGACTTCAATATCTGAGATATAGGTGAGAGGATTATTTTAGGAGGGGGTGGGTGAGATTCTGTGGCCTGCATTGTGCAGAGGGTCAGACTAGATGATCATAATGGTCTCTTCTGATCTTAAAGTCTATGAATCTTCTAGTCAGAGGCATCCTCTCTGCTTGTAGGGGGAACAAGATCAGGGTCATACTCTTAAGCCTGGGCAAAGGCGTGGCTATAAGGTGTGGGACTTTAGCAATAATTTTAATTAGGGACGTAAAATCCTGTTTAATTAGTTAACCGGTTGAACAATGTTTAACAGTTAACTGATTAAATGGGGGTGGGTGGGTTGGAGCTGCTGCCACAAGCAGGGGTTGCTCCAGTCCAGCTGGTTCTGGCTCTGCACTGGGCTGCTGGCTCCCTGCGAGCCTGCACAGGCTGGAAGCTGGCAGCCCCTTCCATTCCCCCTACTGCTGCTTCAAGGCCTAAGCAAGCCTTCCAAGGGGCTCCTGGACTAGGAGCTGGCCAGGGCTGGCCCTAGGTACTGGTTAACCCTTACCTGGTAATCAGCTTGTAAGAGCGTTTATCCATTCACATTCCTACTTTTAATATTTGCTCATTTTCTGTACTTTCCCAGTCCCACTGGCATTTCTGCTAGTTAGATTTTGCTTGAAGTTTATAGATTAATTTGGAGATACTATAGAATGAGTGCTCCAAAGCTATTGTTTTTGCTACTATTAGAGAGTAAGCTGCAAAAAAAGTGATTTGGTTCTTGCTTGGCTGTACGTGTTTTGAACTTAAGAAAATCTTGCCAAAGGGGATGATGCTTAATGGATGATGCTTACTGGGTAACAGTTAACCCAGGAGTTGGCAAAAGGGCCTCCGTGGCCTGGATCCGGCTGGCTATGTGGGTGGATCCAGCCCGGCTGCGTGCGTGCCCCCAGGCCAGTCAGGGCCTAGGGATGAAGGGGAGCATTTGAAGTTTCCTCTGCTCTGTCCCCGCCCTGGCGGGGTGGAAGGAGGCTTTGTGTGCTCCCCCATCCCCATGCCTATCAGGGGTTGGGGGTAAGGGAGCGTGAGAAGTTACCTCCGCCCTGGCCCTGCCCTGTGAGGAGCATGTGGCACTTAGACATGCGGCATGCTCCTGGCAGGGCGGGAGAAGACTTCATGCACTCCCCTGCCATCGGGCCCTTATTGGCCTGGGAGTGGGGGAATGCACGAAGCCTCCTCTCACCCTGCCAGGAGCCATGGCTCTTTTAAGCGTAATGCAGGGCGGGGACAGAGCAGAGGAAACTTCTCATGCTCTCCGCCCCCAAGCCCAGGGGAGCATGGGAAGTCTCCTCCCAGCCAGGGGCACGGGTACTTAGGGCGAAAGAGGTGGGGGTGAGCAAGGTGCTCCCAATCATGGTCTGGGGGTAGGGAACCTAGAAGTAACCCGGCCCCTCCCCCATTCCTTGGCAAAAAATTATTGCCCAACCCTGAGTTAACCAGTACTTGGGAGCAGCCCACGTACCTGCAGCCCATCACAGGCAGAGGGCTGCTCCATCCCTGTCACTCCTGCTGCACAGGGCTGCCAACTCCTAGAACTTGTGGAAGCTGGCACAGGCAGCTGCAGTGGCAGTTTTCTGCAGGGGGATTACGGGCAGCTGCAGTGGTAGTTTCCTGAAGAGGGAGTAGGGGGAGTGGTGGCAGCTCCTAGCAGGGGTTGTGAGCAGCTGAGCTGGAACAGTCCCTGCCTGTGGGGTGAGGGTGCTCTGGCCCAAACCCAGCGAGTGGTGGACTCCCCCCCCCCCCACCTCTTTTACTTGGTTAAATGTTGTGCCGGCACTGCATTTAACTGTTTAACCAATTAAATGGGATTTTACATCCTTAGTACAAGCAGGATTCTTGAAACAAGTGTGAATAAAGTATGTGTCAATTCAAACTGCAAGGCTGTGTCTAGACTGCATCCCTTTTACATAAAAGGGATGCAAATTAGACATATCGCAATTGCAATTGAAGCGGGGATTTAAATCCTCCTTCGCTTCATTAGCATAAACATGGCTGCCGCTTTTTTCCGGCTCGGAGCTTTGCCGGAAAAAAGCGCCAGTCTAAACGTAGCTTTCGGAAAATAAAGCCTTTTCCGAAAGATCCTTTATCCCTCATTTTCCCTGCACTCAGATTCATTTTAAGCGGGATAAGGGATCTTTCGGAAAAGTGTTTAATCCCCTCACTTGTGAAAAAAGCTGTACCACAGAGTTTTATATAATTTGCCTATTTTGTATCTGTTGAGCTGTGAGTTTCAGCACTTATGAATAAGTCAATTCCCATTTTCTTCCCTCTAGGTATGTAGTAGATGATGTTCCATTCTCTATCCCAGCAGCCTCCGAAATCACTGACCTCAGTAACATCATCAATAAATTGCTGGAAGCTAAACATGGTATGTGTTTGGAAGGTGATTTACCTGTTTTAGGAAAAGGAGTACTGTTTAAAAAAAACCCAGGAACATGCTAAAGTATTTAGAATCTTTTCATAAATATGTAAAACATAGAGGTTTAAAATACAAAGATCACATTCCTGCAAAGACTTACGAACATGAGTGCAGCAAAGCACATATGTAAGATTCATTAAGATCCCTTGGTTGGAAAAACAATTGTCAGTTGGGATAAATTCTCCTTTCAAATTTTTATAGAGGATCTTGCCTCCTTTAGAAGTTATTACTTGTGTTATAGTGTCTGTAAGTTTTTAGGCATTGTGCATGATTATTACAAATATAGCTCTTGATTTGCACTCAGATTCATGCAGATGATGGAAAGATTTGTGTGGGTACTGTATAGTGGTTATGTTGGCAAAGCTATGCTGGCGTAGCTTCCTAATGTAGACATAGCTTTCTACACCAAGAGAAAGTTTTTGTCAGTGTAGGAACTTCCCTTCCCCCGAATACCTTTAGTTACGTTAATAAAAGGATGTGGGTTTTTTCATAGCACCATGGTGTTTTTTCACATATAGCTATGGTGATATAACTTTTAAATGTAGACTAAACCAGAGTTTGATTGAAATTCGTAGAACCATACACAAGTATGGGTCAGCTTGCACAGGACTGATTGTATGCAGGATAGGGGGAAATCAAGAGTGTAAAACCCTTCATTGACACAATAGGTGTATCCTAAAAATAAAAACAATCTTACTGTTGCATTATTGTTCTCACTTTGTCTCACCTAGCCTTTGTCTTCCTGCATACTTAGATTGTAAGCTTTTTGAGGAAAGGACTGATCCAGTCCCCCCATTCTGTTTGGGTATTACTTATCACATTGGAAACCTGATCTTTGATTGGGCCCCCTAGACAGTGTTGTAGTACTAACAACAAAAATAATTTTGTTTAGATGATTATCCATCTAAAGGGAAAGGGGTAAAGAGAAATAGAAATAAAACTTTAACTTAGCTGACTAAAACCTTGCAATGTGATCTGAAACGCCCCCGACAAGCGGCCAGGGGAGACAGGTTCCAAAGATTGGCATCTGGACTTTGGTTAACCAACAACAGAGATGCTGCAGCAGAGATGGAGGTATAATTGGGTTCCCACCTATGACTTCGAAAGTTGTTCTTAACATCTCAAATTGCAACCAAAATTGAAGAGGTAGCCCCCTAAAAGCCTTGAGTCCTGGTTCCAGAGATGCTACTAATAGAAACTTTTAAGTGCTGTTTTCCCCAAGGCATCCCTCAATTAAACCTGTGCAATCCCTTTCAGATCATGGGCACAATTGTAACTGGGAGAAGAAGGTGGCCATTGACTTTATTCCCTAAAAATGACTCTGGAAGTCTGTCTTTTTTTGGATTGTGTAAATTAAATCTTTAAATTTCAACATTTTTTCTTGTTTGTCTTAGAGGTCCACAAATATGTGGAGTTTGATTTCCTTGTCAAGGGCCAGTTCTTGCGTATGTCACTGGTCAAACACATGGAAGTGGAAAACATCTCAACAGTAAGTTATATGAACTTTATGTGGACTGCACTGTAGGATGATGAGTTTTAAAGATCCTAGACAATTTAATCAGATTCTGATTTTAAGTTTGATCTGGCTTACAGTTCTGATTAGGAAAGTTCTCCATATTGTGAATACTCTATATATTTTTCTTCCTTAGCATTCCTTTGCCTTTCAGATGAAGCCCACATAATTTCCTTTATTGTTTTCTGAAGACCCTGAATTATTCTTTACTCCATGTGGGACTCATCAAGACTTGCTCTGGAGCCTGAATATGACTAGAGTTTGCTATTGAGCAACTTGAGGCACTTCCTTCTCCTGTTGTATGAAACCAGACAACTTTGGAGGGAAACTGGTCTCATTGTATGCCCCATCAATGTACTTTTGTCTCCTGCTCTGCTAGTATGTAATCAGTGGCCCTATGTGAGTCAAATGAGATGAAGTATTAGAGATACTCCACTGCTAAGTATAATACCATAGCGGGGAAAATCCAGAAAAGAAAAGGAACAACATTTTCTTATGGTGGAAACCTACATGTAAATACTGTATTAGCAGCAATTTGATAAGCCAACAGGTAGTGTTGATCCATAGTGATATACTTATCTCTCATTCTCCAATCCTGCAAACACATAAGCATGTGTGTGGCTTGAATCATGTGAGCAGGGCCACTGACTTCGGTAGGACTGCTCACTTAAGTAAAATAACTCATTCTTAAGCGTGTGCAGCATTGGGTCCTTAGTTATGAATGTTTGTGCTGAGTTCTGATGCATTGGTTCCATTTACCTTCTGTTCAGTCAAACATATGCTTGCCTGTCAAGGAATTAGGGCTACCTGAATCCCCATTTGCAATAGCAGTTTGATCTCCAAGGCACAGTAGAGTGCATACAGTCACATGGTAGGCAGGGGACTCTGGTTTGAACAGCTGATATCTTTGTCTTGCAAATTGATACTACTGCTCAGAGTGGTTGGGAAATGCTGTACTAGACCATAGTGATTAAAAACAAACCATGCTGACCAGCTTCTTGTATTTCTGACTGTTTAGGAAGAAGTGGTGGAAATAGAATATGTGGAAAAGTACACAGCACCTCAACCTGAGGAATGTATGTTCCATGATGACTGGATCAGTTCTATTGAAGCTACAGAAGAATGGTATTGCAGCTCTATTAAAGCCAGGATTAAGTTTCCATCTTGGTTTCTCCCGCTGATTCCATAGATCTCTGTAACAGTTTTATTCCTATTCCTTATTTCTCTCTCTAAATTTTTAACCTGTTTATATCAGTTGTTTACATACATACAGGCCATGTGCCTGGGAAAGTAGCTGAAGTTTGAGCTCCTCCATGCTATCTTGACAATAACTTTAACCCAAGTAGGAAGGCTACCATGTGTAAAAGGATGAGATTTGCTCCTGATCTGAGTTAATAGTCAGTGCTGCTCATCAGTACTGTCGTCTTTAATACAAGAACAACCGCTTGTCTTCACATAAACATTTCAACATTTTTTTACTTGAAATATTAATTCTAGTTTATAACTAGAGTTTCAAAACCCTTTGCCTTTATTATTATACTGAAACTCCCACATTTATTAATGTCTTGAAAAAATGTTTTGCTATTTACGGACTAGATGGTCAGTGTAAAGAATAATGAATTTTCTTTGGTTGGTCTTAAATTAGACATGAGTAGAGCCCTGTGTGGCTACAAATGTCTGTCTGTGGTAGACATCGGTATCTGCTGATCCTCAAGGCTCTACTCCCAAGAGACACTGTGGGCAATGGAGAGGAGCCCTGTGCTGGCAGCTCCTCCCAGCTGTGCTGCTGTACTTCCCTCTGCCCTCAGCATCTCCTGTAGGGGGTTGTACAGTTCAAAGAGCTGTTGGTTCGGGGCGCTGGCTCCTGGGAGCAAAGGGACCTCTCTCCTCTCCATTGGCAGTAGTGTCTCTTGGGAGTAAAGTCCTGCGGATCAGTGCATACCAATGTCTATCCACAGGTAAACATTTGTATCCTCTCAGGGCTGTATACAGAAAACTTCAGCATTTAATTTTCCAAAACTATCAATATTCTCACTTCATCTTTGTTTCATTTCTTCTGTGCACCTCACCAAGAAGTCCACAGTTTATTCATTCCCTAACCTTTGCTTTGAACCTATTAAAATCCATATTTGATCTAGTTTTTGCAAATAAATTAATTTGTGAATTTTATTTTAAAGAAAACTAAGATTTACCTAAGAGATTTTCTTTAGTCAGGTCTCTCAAGTGGTTATCATGCTAATATTCTAAGTTTCTCATTGAAAAGATGTTTCATGAAGCACCATTGGTTTTAAAAAAATGTTTCAATGTCTGTATCCCTTAGGATCTTGACTGGCTCTTATGACCAGACTTCTCGCATCTGGTCTATAGACGGCAAATCCATCATGACAATTGCTGGGCACACAGAGGTGGTGAAAGATGTGGCATGGGTGAAAAAAGGTCTGTACACCTTATACTAGTTGGGAGTGGGGCTAGAGGAATGTACTGAAAAACATAGAGATTAAGTTGCCTACTTAAATAGACATGAAATAATTGAGTAAAATCCCTCATAACATATGAGTAAAATCCCTCATAACATACTATTAAAACAAACTATAGTATTTTCCAATAACTATTTAAATATTCTAAATTAAATTACATTATTTTTTTATTAGTATACTATACATTTAAATTTGTGATTTACATTAATCTCTTTATTTGTATTGGATCAGTGTGTACATTTAAAAAATCTTAATCCTGTTTTCTCTAAAAGGATTTTTAGAAAGACTTCCTTAAGTAGATTTGTATGTTGACACTTTCTTCTTTACTTAGATAGTTTGTCGTGCCTGCTACTCAGTGCTTCTCTGGATCAGACTATCCTCTTGTGGGAGTGGAATGTAGAGAGAAACAAAGTGAAAGCCCTTCACTGCTGCAGAGGACATGCTGGAAGTGTGGACTCTATAGCAGTTGACTGCACAAGAACTAAAGTGAGTTACTTGCAGATGGAGGTCTATGATAAACTAATGAGTTATGGATTTTGTATGCCTTGTTTAAAAAAAAATCAAATTTTTGTCCTTGGCATGTGAATTGGTCATACATTGTCAAGAATTGTAAGTGCATACTATTTATATAAGCTCATGTATTAATTGGGGATACCAAAGCAATTAGTAATAGACTTGTATTTGATGTAATAGAAGTAATGGGTTGTGTTGAAAAGAAAAGACACAGAACCTTTAATATTGCATACAAAGATTATCTTGGTAGCAGAGGCAACATTTTTAGCAAAAATATGACTTTCTATGACTTATGTAAAAATCCAGCTAGTTCACATAATCTTTTAAATGAAAGTTTCTGTTTATCTAGTTTTGCAGTGGATCCTGGGATAAGATGTTAAAGATATGGTCTGCAGGTAAGATGAATATTATAGAAATACTTTCTTGGGGGTTTTGGCTCTAATTTTAGAATTTTAAAATGTAGTTACCTGGAACGACAAACTTCTGAATACATTTTTAACCTTCAAAATGGGTATTGTATCTTTGAAGTTGTATATATTTTCTTTTCAGTTACACCAGAAACTGTTTTGAAGCGTTACTACTTTTTCAGTTTTTGAGAGTAATGTATTCTTGTGGGGTTTTCCTTAAATATAATTGCCTTTCAAAAGTTGTGGTAGGGATTTATTAGCATCTGCAAAGTGCTATGAAGGTCTAGAGCTCTATATAAAAGCTAAGACAAACAAATACATGCATAACTTTATCACTAGTGTGAGTGGTCCCATTGAAATTCATGAGGCTATTTGTGGTGGTAAAGTTAAGCATGTACATACTTTTATTATTTGTCACTAGTGGTTTGTAGCCATGCCTCCTCGCTATGGTGTGTGTAAAAAATGCAATGCTCAGTAGGGGAATTAGCAGTCTCAGCAGTTCTGGCCTTCTGGCTGGGGCAGAGCAATAAGCAGCCTCAGGCCATCCAGCCTAAGCTGTGGAGGCTGCCAATTCCAGGCATGCAGCTCATTTCAGGGAGTGAAGTAGTCCAGGCTCATCCTACTCCACTGGGTCCCAGTCGTGGTCCATGACTGACGGAACCCTCCATCACTGCATCACAGAAACACACTGACATAGAACTCGGCCCCCAAACTAGACTAATGTCTAGTGCCCCTGGGCTACCCCTCCTGGCTTCTACCTCCATTTTTTGGGGTGGCTCTGTCTCTCTGGGGTACATGGCCAGCAGCAGTTCCAGTAGTTCCTCAAGGTCCTCAGCACTTTAGAGTTTTTACTCTGGTACAGGACTTGACAACAGTCAGGAGTCCTCTGCTCACTTCTTGCCCAACTGAGCTGTAGGGTCTGACTTTTAAACTTCCTGTCCCACCCCTTTGCTTCCTGTGGGGGTGTAGCTTGCCTGGCTTCACCCACCAGAGGTTGGGGAGTGGCCCCTCCCCATCAATCTTACAGGGAGGCCACACCTCACTATAGTCACTTATTATGATGCAGAAATAACTACACCAAGGTTGTGTTAGAAAATTCAGTTTTGACAATTAACTTCTGATTTTTCTGCAGAAATGGACACTGTGTTTACTTAAAACCGATTAAGTCCCCCAATCTGCACAGATCTCATGTGGCAGACCTCTGCTCAGATGTCATTACAGGGTTGTAGCCCAAACTTAACTTATGCAGAAGCTTCAAGGGGTAGCTGAGTTAATCTGTATAGAAAAAAAACAAC
This sequence comes from Pelodiscus sinensis, assembly GCF_052426305.1. Taxonomy (NCBI): domain Eukaryota; kingdom Metazoa; phylum Chordata; order Testudines; family Trionychidae; genus Pelodiscus; species Pelodiscus sinensis. The sequence continues at coordinate 57,672,292 of NC_143058.1, forward strand.
AAATGATCTGGTTGCACTTTATAGACTAACAAAACATGTAGATGGTGGGCGTTGCCAATAAAAGCTCATGGTACCATCTACATATTTTGTTAGTCTATAAAGTGCTACCAGACCATTTGTTGTTTTTAACTTGTGCATTTAGATTTCAAGTATGGCTGCCAACTGGATATCTTTTTTCCAAATACCATTTACAGATGTTTAGCATTCAGTAGGCTTGTACATTTTGTAGTTGTGAACTCTTTCCCTAATCTTCTTTCAATGGCATTGTGACTGAAGGGACAATATGCTGACTAAATTGATTCTGAATAGGTTACTTAAAATAACCACAGTTTTTCTTTAGCCAGTTGAATGTGTCCTTTCAAAATATCCATTTATATTTTTATGTGAATAAATGTTTATATCTAAAATCTAGAATGAGTGTGTATAAACCATAGTATGGATTTATTTTGGGTGTGTGTGTGTGTGTGTGTGTGTGTGTGTGTTGTTTTTTTTAAACCCATGGAGGAAGGATGCTTTTGTAGATGAAAAATTCATCTGGGACGTGGAAGATCTGAATTAATTTCTCTGTGGCTGAATTCCTCAGGTGTAAAATGGGGATAATAATATTGATCAAGTGTATAGCTGGGAATGCATCCCAGGCCTTTCTAAATCAAATTTGACTTGCTTTCCATCGTAGTGCCTACAGATGAAGAGGATGAAATGGAGGAAGCTGCAAACAGACCAAGGAAGAAGCAGAAAATAGAACAGCTTGGACTAACAAGGGTAAGTCAGGATTTGTGTAGAACCTGAAAAGCATGGAAATGGAGAATATTTTTCTCTTTGATAAATATAAGTAGGGGAACATTTCTGATGAAATCTGAAATTTAATCTACATATCAAGATGTTTATTAGTTGACATATTATTTTTCCCCCTACTATAACTAATCCACTATTTTTCTGATCTTAATATTTTATTTAATTTCTAGACTCCTGTTGCAACTTTTTCTGGCCATACGGAAGCAGTCTCCTCTGTGCTCTGGTCAGATGCTGAAGAAATTTGTAGTGCATCATGGGACCACACAATTAAAATATGGGATGTTGAGACAGGAGGTCTCAAATCAACTTTGGTGAGATTTCTTTACATGTTGTCCGTTAAAGCTTTTTTTGTCAGATTCCTCACTGAATTATAGAAGATTAGGGTTGAAAAGGACTTCAGGAGGTCATCGAGTCTAACCCCCTGCCCGAAGCGAATCTAAACCCAACTAAATCATCCAAGCCAGGGTTTTGTCAAGCCTGGCCTAAGGATGGAGATTCCACCACCTCCCTAGGCAACCCATTCTAGTGCTTCACTACCCTCCTAGGGAAATAGTTTTCCCTAATATCCAACCTAGACCTCCCACACTGAAACTTAAGACCATTGCTGCTTGTTCTGTCATCTGTCATCACTGAATAGCATGGCTCCATTCTTTGGAGACCCCCTTCAGGTAGTTGAAGGCTGGTCCCAAAACCTCCCTCGCTCTTCTCTTTTGCAGACTAAATAAGCCCAGTTCCCTTAGCCTCTGGTCATAAATTACACGCCCCAGCCTCCTAATCATTTTATTTAACTCTGCTGGACTCTCCAGTTTGTCCACATCTTTTCTGTAGTGGGGATGGGGAAGAGGTCTAAAACTGGATGCAATACTTCAGATGTGGCCTCACTCACCAGTGCCAAATAGAGGGGAATAATCACTTCTCTCATTCTGCTGGCAGTGCTCCTACTAATGCAGCCCAATATGCCTTTAGCCTTCTGGGCAACAAAGATACACTGACTCATATCCAGCTTCTTGTCTACTTTAATCCCCAGGTCCGTCTTGCAGAACTGCTGCTTAGCCAGTCAGTTCCCAATCAGTTGGGGTACGTCTAAACTACATGGCTCCGTCGACGGAGCCATGTAGATTTCTTTGTTCGGCAAAGGGAAATGAAGCCGCGATTTAAATAATCGCGGCTTCATTTAAATTTAAATGGCTGCCCCACTCTGCCGATCAGCTGTTTGTCGGCAGATCGGGACAGTCTGGACGTTCCCCTGCTAACATGAAAGCCCTTTATCGACCTCCCTGATAAACCTCATCCTACGAGGCATAACGGGGAGGTCGATAAAGGGCTTTCAGGTTGGCGCAGGAGCGTCCAGACTAGCGCGCTGAGCCGACAAACAGCTGATCAGCTGTTTGTCGGCTCAGCGCGGCAGCCATTTAAATTTAAATGAAGCCGCGATTATTTAAATCGCGGCTTCATTTCCCTTTGCCGATCAGCCTAATCTACATGGCTCCATCGATGGAGCCATGTAGTTTAGACACACCCTTGCAGTGAATGGGATTCTTCTATCCCAAGTGCAGGACTCTGATTTCTTTTGGCCCAGTCCTCCAATTTGGCTAGGTCACCCTGGACCCCATGCCTATCCTCCAGCGTAACTATCTTACCCTCCAGCTTAGTGTCATCCACAAACATCATCCAGATCATTAATGAAGATGTTGAACAAAACCGGCCCCAGGACCAACCCAGTTCAGTTTGAATTTAAAACTTCTATATGAGTTATGAGTAGTTCCTAATTTATGACAACTTTTCTTATGCAGACCGGAAACAAAGTGTTTAACTCTATTTCCTACTCACAACTGTGTCGACGTCTAGCATCTGGTAGCACTGACAGACACATTAGATTATGGGATCCCCGCACTAAAGGTGAGCAAAACAAAGTGTGTATAACACATATGACTTCTCAGATTCATAATGTGTGTTGAGAGAAGGGAGTATATACATTTCATGAGGCACACACAAGCCTTGTTATTTGACTGTAACAGCATTTCGATCTGGGGAGTATCAAGGGGCGTTCTAGTGCCCGGGGCACCCCTTGCCTATCATCCCAAAGTGCCACTCCTCAGTTAGGGCAGGTTCTGCCTCCTGGGCCTAGTCCCAAAGTCTAGTTCACCCCTATTAGGGTAAATATGGTAACTATGGCTTCGTCCCAAAATCTAGTTCACATATACTAGGTTAAATATGGCCTCTCAGGCCTAGTCCCAAACACACTTCCCTTCTTTCAGGGTATGAAGGGCTTTGCTGGCTGTGCTCACAGGTATACCCCTCCCTCCGGATGAGCCGGGGAGCAGGGTTGTCCTGGTGGGGGTGGAAGGTAGTGGGACCCGGGCCCTACCACTTCAACGAATACCAGCCCAGGGCCCTGTTGGCAGTGATGGTGAACACTGCCTGCTCAGTGGGGGTTCCAGCTGATGCATTCTGAGCTAGTGGGGGCCAGTCCTCCACCCTGGGCTCCTTCCTACCGTTCTCCACATGCAGTGTGTTCCCAGGAGTGCTGATCGGTCAACTGGTGCCTCCCAAACAGCCTCACTGACCGGGGCTGTCGCTGAGGCTGCAGCTGCCAAGGCTGCTCCTTCTTCCCTGCCCACCTGCCCCAATTGAGCTGAGCAGCTCTCTCTTATACTAGTGCAGCCGGAGCACATCCAGTAAGCTAAAGGGGATGTGACCTCCCCTATCCTCTGGGCTGAGTTAACCCCCTCTTGAACAGTGCGGGGCAAATACGCTCCATCACAGGGAGCGAGACCGTTTTAGCCAAAAATTAACAGGTGCAGTGGAGAGAGGAAAAGGTGAATTAACCTGGATCCTCTCTACACTGCATTGCAAACCTGCTCACCTGACTGAGTAAAGTGACCCTCGTTCCCCCCCCCCCTTGCTCTCTGAATCTTGTTGCAACTGATCACAGCAGTAGCTCATTGAATTGGCTATTCTGAGTACTATTGCTTTTTGCCTTTTTGAGGCACACCCATTCATTTAATCCACTGTTAAATGGATTAAATGCCAGGGTGTCTAAACCTTGACTAGGAGAAACAATCTATAGAAGTGAAAATGTAGCTGATTAAATATCTGATCAATCTTTGGACTTCTTGCACATCTGCAGTGGCTCCCAATCATTGCAGTTCATGGTACTATCTGAGACAACCACACATAAGCCAGACAGGAATCTTTTTTTTTTTGTTTTTTGTTTTTTTTTGTTTTAAAGTCTCTACAAATCAGGCCAGATTTGAATCAATAATCTAGAGACAAAAGGCTCCATGTCCCATTACCCATTACAGAATGCTCCCTAGAGCCATTCTGTCGTCCCCATTAGAGAAACTCTTTAAAAGCATTTGGTAACAATAAGAGGTGGTTAGATTTTTGTCCTCTCTACAGGAACTTTTGTGCATACTCTCATGCTGCCTGAAACAATCTTATGACATGATGAGAAGGAAGAACTACCCTGCTGCCACATATATTAGTCTTGACTGCTTCTTGTAAACTGGCATATTTTATAAATATCTTAAACTGACCTGATATACGTGTCTGTAAATTAGGATAATGGTCTTTCATTTTCTCTGTCCCAGATGGTTCCTTGGTACTCCTCTCTTTGACCTCTCACACTGGCTGGGTGACATCTGTAAAGTGGTCCCCCACACATGACCAACAGCTAATCTCTGGTTCTCTAGACAATGTTGTCAAGATTTGGGACACACGGAGGTAAATACCATTCTTTAATATTCAGAGGTAGCATTTGGAATTTCACGTCTAATGACACAAAAAAATGAAGCTAAGTGGAGACTCCAGCTGAATTCCCTATGGAGATTAGACACATATAATAGAAGAGCAAGAAATGCATTTGCCTTCTGCCAGACACTCTGTGGCATGACACTGAAATCAGCCTCATTGACCTTCCCACCCAAGATTTTCTGGCAATACTGTATAGAGTGGGATATCATGGAAAGAGGTTCCATTAGTAATATTGCTAATGAGTTTAATTTTTTTTAAATCATAGTTATGCTATCAAGATTTTTAGGAGTAGAATATACTCGGTCTTCCAGAAGAAGCTTAACATGCGTATTTTAATTTGCTCCCCATTTGTGGATGTTTCATAATAAACAGCTGCAAAGAGAGGAGTAGTTTGTATCTGAACCAGGTATTTGCAAAAGCGAGACGACTGGGTCAGTGGTTCTCAACTTGGGGTATATGTAGAGCCCTGCACACATCTGTATTTGCAAAAATGAGCTGCAGATATCTGCATCCACATCTGCAGGTAACTGGATATAATATGGATATCTGCTAATTTGCATGGTTCTAGATACAAAATTTGTATCCATATCCACAGATGCAGATATTAAGCAGTATCTGCAAATTTGCAGGGCTCTGGGTATATGTACTTCTGGGGATACACAGAAGTGTATTACAGGGGTAAATATTTTACAACAGGTTACATAAAAAGCTCTAGCAAAGTCAGTGTAAACTAAAATTTCATAAGGGCAAAGACTTGTATAGACTGCTCTATGTATGATACACTGAAATGTAAGTATAATATTTATATTCCAATCTATTTATTGTATAAGTTAAAAATGAGAAAGTAAGAAAAGTTTCAGGAATAGTATGTTGTGACACTGATTTTGTAAGTGAGGTGAAACTTGCCAGACATATCAGATTCCTGAAGGTATAGACAAGTCTAAAAAGGTTGAGAGCCACTGGTCTAGGTCAAACTACATTTGACTTGAAATGGGTAGTGACTGCTTGGCTAGATGTCTTGGACTTCATAGACTTGTAGATTTTTTCTTAGTACAGTATATCTTCCCGAAAGAGCTGAGGGATAATCCCCCATCCATATACCTATCCACTTATCACAACTACTTCTGTAAAACTTCCCATGGGTGATATACCCAAACACTTATTCCCTGCTACCTAAAAACTTGCACATGTAAATCTAGGTCAATGCTGGTTATGTATGGTATGTAGCTCATTACTTTCTAAAAGATTTTTTTTTTTGGATAATCCAAGCATAACCCCAGTTGCACAGAGCCTTTCAGCTAAATCTGTGCACCGATTTCAAACATTAGCTTTAATAAAAATCTTTTAAATATGTTTGTGTTATCATATATTCCTCCATAACGGTTTCCACAACACTTCTCAAACACACACATGTCCCACTCATCTGTAACCATCTGGAGTAGTCAGTGGCCCCAGAGGAATTATCACTCTTTTTTTTTTTTTTTTTTTTTCATACTAATCAGAGCTTTCATCCTCTTGGTTTAGTGCTGCAGTGTTTAAAGCTAGCTCATCACAGAAATACAGAGAATTGTTTCCTCCATTCTGAGTTATGCAGCTACTGCTCCTGGTGCCACACCTTGAATAACTTTCTCTCTCACCAGTCCATGATCCTGGTCAGGATTACATTCCTTGATTGAATATAATCCTCAGATACTGTATAAGAACTAGCCACTCTAAGATGGTGACACTAAAGGTTTTGCCAGTAGCTAATTAGCTCTGCTTCTGTTCTCGAGGTGCACACAGAACATCCTCCATGGCCTTGCCCTGGATGCTTTGCAACTACTCATCAATAGGATTCTGATGAGACTTTCTTACTGAATCAGAAATGAGAGTTAAATGTTCACCCTAGGTTTTCATTTGGCGGAAAGGTGTAGGAAATGGCATCGCTATTCAAAGCTTGACCTCTTCTTAATCCACAATTCCTCTAGGCTTCCAGAAAGCCCTTCAAAATTTTTCAAAAAACCACTATTCCAGAGGAAATGCAACTTTCTGGTGGTATAATATAATGCATGTGGGATAAAAGAGAATATGTCTTGTGTAGACCTCCTGCACCACTGTCTAGTTACAATGATCTGTATACCTAGTGTAGGCATAGGTTTATAGAAATATATACTGTAAGTAAGAACAGCTGTTGTGCAGCTCTTCGTAATCAACGAATTCAGATATGGCTTAATTCTGTTCTCTATCTCTATATGGTTTCTAAATGTTAAAAGATTATAAATTGATCAAACCCAGAATCTTCTAGGAGTGAAAAATGGTATATATAATATTTTTACCTAATTTTAAGGTTTATGACTAAATGTGTATCTTATCAGTTGCAAGGCTCCTCTCTATGATTTGGCTGCTCATGAAGACAAGGTCTTGTGTGTGGAATGGACAGAAGCAGGGGTAAGAACTTTAGTAACAGATTTTTTTTCCCCCCCGAATGTGTGCGTTTTGGATGGGAAAGGGGGCTGATGATGGTATGTTTTGATATTTACTTCTAAACTAGAGAACAATTAATTTTTTACTTTTGGATGTCTTCTATTTGTGTATGTGGATCATATGCTCCCTTTTGTTGTGTGGCATGGAGGAGATTAGAAGGCCTTCATTATATACAGAGAGGGATTAGGGTAGACGCTATAGGAGGAAAGTGGCTATTCAGTACCAGATGGCCATCACCCTCTTCTCCAGAGGGATTACATGAAAGCTGTGCACCAAAGCATTAGGAAGAAAAAAACAAGGAAGGATAGAAGTCAAAATAGCCACTCACGGTGGCATGTTTCTTTTTCTGGGCATGGGAACTTATGATGAAAGTTAATCCTGTGCTCCTCTAAGCAGCATTTTCTCCTCTGTGGCATTAGAGCTGGCTAAGATGTGTTGCCACTTCTTTGTGGCAAGGGCAGGAGCACGGGAGGGGGGCTGGGGGGACCTGCACGTATCTAAGCACAGCACAAGTTTTGGAGATCCTAACTCCATAGTTTTAGGGACCCTTCCTCTTAGACTAAGATGTAGCAGACCAGTAAACACTTCAGACATTTTAACTTTTACCTTCCCCTAATTGGTTTTAATAGAATGGTAAGTTATAAGCCTGTATCATTTCTGATTCTGAGCCACTTAAAACAGGCTGTGGGGTTCACATCACCAGCGTTGGTTACTTCTGATATTTAACTCTTCTGAGAGAAAAATCAGACTAAGGAATTATTTAAAATATTTATTCAGTTCATATATGTTGCCCAGGTACAAAAACTGTGTGGATATTTTCTTGGTTTGATAATGAGTACAACTTGTTTTTCCCCATTACAGCTGCTGTTGAGTGGAGGGGCAGACAACAAGCTTTATTCCTATAGATATTCAGCAACAACTTCTGATGTTGGAGCATGAAAACGGATGCAAGATTTTAGAAGTTACTTTCCAATAGCCTTAAAGTGTTTGAAGCTTCTAGGTAACTTACAGTCCAGCATCTGAAGAAATCTGCCCACTGGAAACACTGCTTCTATTTTCTAGTGGAGAGCAGCCATTTATGGGTTTTGTATTATAGCAACATATATGTGTATTTATAACAGACAGAACAGTCAAGCAGTCTTGTGCTTATCTAGTCTGATATTGAAATCCAACATTTCTCCCCTTTTCTCTCATAAGGACGATATAAAGAATAGTAGAGTTTATTAAAAGTAAAGTGTTACTGAGATTCTAGACAAATTATTCACTGGACTAAATTATTTTGTATTAATTCACATTCCCTTTTTTAATAAAGGTTTTAACTAAAGTTGAGTATATTATAATCTGAGCTCAATAAGTACGTGAGTTCCACAAATCCCATTTGCTCCATTGGGGGCTGGAGGTGCTTCTTACCTAGATTCAACTCTCACCCTGAACAATGTCTGCTCTTGCTTCCACTGAAATAAATATAATTATGATAAGGTCCTTAATATGTTTGTGATGCAAATGTTGTCACCCTTGTATTTTCAAGGTGCTTGCTCCTGATTTTATTGGAAAAAAATGGAATATTCTGGTTCTTGACATTTATAAGTTAAGGCGGTGTAAATGTACACTTTGAGAAAAGTACTGACTGGTATTGCAGAAAAAAAATCAATTCATTAACATATTATTTACTATTACATTAATAGAATATCTGACTGTTAAGGAACCCCTTCTTGTGAAGTTTTACAGGGTCCTTAGTACAAACTGAAGCTCTAAATACCAATTGACAAAAAGACTGCAGACAAAGGAATGTTTTATTGGATCTATTTATTGTGAGTGTCATCTTAACTGGATGCACCAAGGAGTTCTGTGTGTATTTTTTTTCTTTTTGCCCTCATCACATGAAATTAGTAAATCAGCTTTATCTAAAATCTGTTGTCCTATCAATTAATAAGGGTTCACCACATGTCAGAGTTGCTTGAGAATCTCAGTACTAGAACACGTTCTTCTGTAACTGAGCAAGTTAAGTGCTTAGATCTTTGTTAGTATATTTTTCACATCTACAAACAACAGTGCCCTGATGCAAGTTTTCTTTACAATTTATTAGGCACAATATGTGTATTTAGGTGTGATGAGGAGGTGGCATTTAATGCATAGCCAGCTTTATTTTAGAACCCTAATCAATTCACCTGTTCTGTGGTGGGAGGAAAATACTAAAATTTCACAAGGCTTCAGTCTTCTAAATAACTAGCTAAACATCTGTGTGGGCTCACCTTCTCCCCTGCTGGTACTGTTTTAATTACAAACTCAACTGGAAGTGTTCTGCCCCATGAAATGGTCTACAAGTAATTTAGGATATCAGAGGAACTAATCCTATGATATGTCTATACTATATCATGAGCTAGTCTCTAAGGTGCCACAGGACTGCTTTGTTTTTAAAATTACAAACTAACACGGCTACTCCTCTGAGAATGCCTAGGTTTGTAGCTTACCCAGTCTTTTAAAAAGTAACCGAGGGAACTATTCTATTTTCTAATTTAAAAAAAAAATTGGAATTTAAAAAGGGTCTGTGGTTTGAATATATAGTGACAATGACATCCACACTTGTATTCAGATAAATAAGTAATGTTCCAAAGGTTACAATATACATTAATGATTAAGAAAAAAGTCGTATGCACACAACCATTTGAACTGTTATTGTGGGGGTTTTTTAATCAAAGATACTGCTGCTTAAGTTTTCCACAGTACCAACCGATAAAAAAATGGATACATCAGTCAGGGAGTATTACTTCAATTAACAGTGTGTGAATGACCTATGGTTCTATTTTCTAATTAGTAACTTTGACAGACAAAACAGTAAGTACAAGCTATCAAGAATGTAAAAATGTAACCATGTAAATGGTTAGCCAATAAGCTTGGGCTTATTGGCTAACGTTCATGATTACACACAGGCTCCCGCCCCACTCCTGGATAGCCAGCTGCTGCCCTGCTCTGTGGGTGCAGGTAACTCTGTAACTGCTGAGATTTTTCACAAGTTACACTGTTATCCAATTACCCACCTTTTAACATTTCCACAAGCTATAAGAATAATGGATGCACATAAATGAATATATAATATTTGGTTCCCCCAAGAACTCATGTTTTTAACCCTCAGTCTCATAGGCCTATGGATCTTTCGAAGACATATTAAAGTCACATTAATTTCTGTTCTTGGATTTCCCCTTTAGTACCAGAACTCAGAGTGAGCTGCTGTTTTGTGTTCTTTTCTAAGGTTATCTCTTTTGTCAGTCTTATCCTCTGTTCATTACAGTATGAGGCTACAGTAGCTACATCTTCAGAATTCTGCTCTTCCTACAAAATTTTTCCTGGGAGTACGTATCAATGTTGATGTTTTAAAGAAACAAACTAAAAGAAATCTAACAGTTAGTAGTGGTAAAATTGTATCCATTATTGGAAGCTCTGCAGTTTTCCAACATAGAATTGAGAGTCAGGTATTGAGTCAAACCTTGTGTCTGCTACATTTGCATCACTGGAGTGACCAGCTGAAGCTTTAAGTGATCTAGTATACCATTCAAAAAAGGGCCTTTTGAAATTATATTATGATGCATTGTCCTGGGTGTAAGCTATTTTCTGTTTACAAACAGGTTGTAATTCAAAAGGTTCAGGTTTTTGTTTTAATTTAGAAAAGCACGATAACAGTCCCAGTGTTATGAGACTGATGTAATCTTGTCTCCAATAATATCAGGTACCTCTCCTGCTCTTTACTTAACAATGTACATAGAGAGTAAAGAAAATTGTTTAATGGCCTTGAAAATGTTATATGGATTCTGTTCAGGTCCTATGGTCTAATTTACAAAGATCTTTATGAAGGAGTTATTTTCCAAGCTACAACTGAGGTAACCACACGCATGCTATTTGAATGGTCAGTATAAGTTTATCTCAGACTAGGGGGCAAATAGTGAATGAGTTCTTGTAACACGCTAATTCTCTGAAATTAAGGGTGCTTGGGTATCTGCACTGAATATTATATTTCTTACAAATATGTATGCTTGTACAATTTTGTGTCCTAACCACACACCTAGACCAAGGAACTATACAAAGAGAGTGAGAATTAGTTTAACTACAAGGTGAATGACAAATGATCACACTGCAGCATTTTTTCATTTTTGCCTGAGTGAGGACTATTAACAATTGAAAGTGATGGCCTAACTTTACCCCCTTACTTTATTTTCAGTACCTTTTAAATTTTGGATAGGGAAGGGGGGGGGGCCCTATCAGATATTTACTTTTCCCTCCCTTTTAAGTTAGTAAAATATTTTAATCTTCTGTAGCTAGTCTAACCAATAGCTTGCTTGTGAGTTTATTTTTTGAAGTTGGCATATAGAAAAGAAGAACGCTAATGCTTTTTTTTTTTTTTTAAAGCACTGATCTTGCAAATTATTGTGCATGAGCACAGGTGCAGGACTGAGACTGTAGTGTGGAATAAAGCATAGTCTGAGAATACTGGACTGCTTTTATGACCATTCCACAAACTTATTCAACTAGCCTATTTACCTGGTGATGTTCAGGTCCTTACCTCTGTTTTTGTAAAAGAAAATGTATATGCTTTAATTAAATGATTGTATTTAAAAAAAATAAAGTATTTTTATGAAGTTAATTTTTATTTCAGATTTCTTAAAGGGATTGTTAAAATGTTTCCATTTCTTTTCTAGAAATTTTTTAAAATGGGAATTCCATTGTGTAATTTTTCTTCATCTTTATAAACTCTTATTTGCTATGTTTTAACAAAAAAGGGCTATAGTTAATTTGATTTCCAATAACATTTTCTTCTAATTTTCATACTATAAGCAAGCTGTGCCAAAACAGAACACTACCCCAAATTTCTCAGTTTTATCTCTTTTCTGTAAGGTTTACAGAAGCAATCCTGAGAAGCAATCCTATTCTAGATTCATTCTATTTTTCTGGCTCATCTTGGTTCAATTTCAGTCTTTCAACATTTGCTGAAATATGTCGATTTTGAGGACTGTACTTGATTTAGTGGTTCTGTCTCTTTTCTGTTTGGTTTTATGAGAAGCAAGCCTATTCCAGTGCATCCCATTTTTCCTGGCACACCTGAATCCTTTCATTGTTTTGTTATAAGAGGAATTTGGTGATCCCAGCTGCTTACTGTTTAGGAAGAATTCTTGATCAGACAAATTAGACTGTTTTACTGCTGTGAGGACCGACTTGTATAGTTCACTATTTTTTCATCTGTCTTGCTCTAAGAATCAAAACTGAGGTCAATCTCTAAATTAACTGGCAAATTTTCAGTTGTTTTTGATGTTCCTTATTCCATTCAGTTGCATTGAAAACTTTAAGCAATTAGCAAAGGTTTGCTAGCAGAAACCATCTCTTAAAATCAAATAATATTATATGGTACAGGGCACTGTTTTAAAGTCGTCTTTTAAGACAAGAGGCTGCCTCCTTAGTTTTTGGTGTATAGCAATATGTAAGTTTTCTGTTTAATTTTTCCTCCAATTTGCTTTGCTTGTTTTTCTTTGTATTTGGACAGCTTTAGCTCTGGCTGATTTTTGTCGAAGGCTAGGAGAACAGCATTCTCCACAAGATTTCTTTTCGCTCGTCTTTCCCCGCCCTTGTGGCTGCTTGACACTACTAAGCAAGGCTGTGTCCAGTGGTAGCGGGAAAGTATCAAAGGGCAGAGCTCTTCTTGCCCGGAGAGCAGCCCCTGTGGCCGCTAGACGAGACCCTGCCAACAGCAAGGCCGGACGAAGCAGGGGTGCACGCACCGCGAGGGAAAGGGGAGCCCAGCGGGGCTGGCGGGAGCACAGCGCTTCCGCGCGCCTGACCCCCGGCCGCGGCGACAGTTGCTACTTGGCTCGCGCCGCGGCAGGCTCAGGGCAGCGGCTCCCCACGGCGCGGTGCGGCCAACGGCCGCGGGAATCGCCCCGGGACATCCTGTCACCAGCCCCTGCAACCCGCACGGGGTGAGTGAGCGTCCGGGGCCCAGCGCCGGGCTGGAGGCATAGAGGCGGCTCCGCACCCCACCATGAACCTAACCGCGTCCCGCACAGCGCGGCCCCTCCCCCCGCACGGCCTCCCCCACCACAGCGCGGCCCCTCCCCCCCGGCCCTGCCTCCCCCACCACAGCGCGGCCCCTCACTGCTCTCCCCCCAGCACTGTCTCCCCCACACACAGCACTGCTCTCCCCCCCGGCCCTGCCTCCCCCACCACAGCACGGCCCCTCACTGCTCCTCCCCCAGCACTGCCTCCCCCACACACAGCGCGGCCCCTCACTGCTCCTCCCCCAGCACTGTCTCCCCCACACACAGCACGGCCCCTCACTGCTCCCCCCAGCACTGCCTCCCCCACACACAGCACGGCCCCTCACTGCTCCTCCCCCAGCACTGCCTCCCCCACACACAGCACGGCCCCACACTGCTCCTCCCTCAAACTGCCTCCCCCACACACAGCATGACCTCTCACTGCTCCTCTCTGCCACACACAGCACTGCCCCTTACTGCTCCTCTCCTCCACAGCACGGCCCCTCACCACCCCTTCTCCCACACAGACTGGCCCCTCACTGCCCCTTCCCTCCACTGCCACCACACGTGGCCCTTCACTGCTCCTTCCCCCACCCAGTGCGTCATCTCAGTGCCCCTCACACATACACACAGCCTCGCCCCTCACTGGAAGTCATCTGTGGTAAATGGTGCCCAGCTGGAGCCTGCATTCCAAACTCTGGCCCCAGTTCTGAACCCATTGTGCATCTCAAGCCCGTACCCTAGCCCTGAGTCCCCTTGCACCCAAACTCTCTCCCTGAGCCTCACCCTGCATCCATCCTGCACATCAACTTCCTGCCCCAGGCTCAGCTGAGAACCCCTCCCACACTCCAAATCCTTTAGCCCAAGATCAGTGTCCACATCCTCCTCTTTCGCACTCCAGCCTTCTACCCCCAGCCTGATAAAAGTGAGTAAAGGGGAGGGAGAGAGGATGGAGTGAGCAGGAGAGGATCCTTGGAGAAGGGGTGGGAAGGAGGTGGGGCAAGAGTGTTTGGGTTTGAGGTGGATCCTGGATTGCACTTAAATTAAAAAAGTGATCTGCTTAAAAAGGTTGAAGATCACTGGTGTAGACAGTCCCTGTCCTCCAGACTTTACAACAGTGTTTCTTAAACTGTGTTCCATGGAACACTGGTGTGCCGTGAAGCAGTCAGAGGTGTGCTGCTGAGAACAAAATAGCCATCCTTAAAGGGACAGGCTACCTCCCCCCCCTCCCTTTTTTTTATTTTGCTCAATAACTTCCCCCCTGACCTTTTTTTTTCTTAACAAAAAATCCTTGGTGTTCATCCTAAAAAAAAATTGTTTGCTGTTCCTTGGTCTTAAAAAGTTTAAGAAATACTACTTTACAACCTAATTAGTCTAGCTCAGAGGCAAAATTGCCCAAATAAGCTTTTAGACTACTCTGAGTGGGATTTCTAAGGCTTGCCTCAAAAAAAAAAAAAAAAAAAATCATAATTAGTGGAAGTGTTTTGGCAAGGCATCCTGTTAATGCAGTGGTCTCCAACCTTTTAAAGGATGAGACCATTTTTTGAATGTAAGTGCAATCCGGGATCTACCTCAAACCCAAATACCTTTGTCTCACCTCCTTCGTGCCCCTTCTCCAAGTCCCTGTCCCTGCTCACTCCATCCTCCCTCCCCCATTCCCTCTCCCTTTCATCAGGCAGGGGCAGAGGGTTGGGGTGCAGGCTTTGGTCTTGGGCAAAGGGATTTGGTGTGTGAGAAGGGCTCTGAGCTGAGCCTGGGGTAGGATAGGGTTACCAGGTAGTCATAAAAAAATACCGGACACGCTTCATGGGGGGAGGGGCAGGAGGGACCTGCTGGGAGGAGAGTGGTGCTGGCCGGGAGAAGGGGGGGGGAGCCCCAGGAAACAGCTAATGGCGGGCAATGGGGCTGGCTGGAAGAGATGGGGGGGCTGACAGGAGGCATAGCTGGTCAGTGGGGAGGGGGCAGGCGGAACAGGGCTGGCTGCGGGATATCCCGGGGGGGCATGGTTTGCGGGGGCGGAGCTGTCCGGGAGAGCTCAGGAGGAGGAGGAGGATGGGAGAACTGGCCACCAGAAGAAGGGCTGGCAGAGGGTGCAGCGGGGCTGGCCGGGGAAGATCCGGAGCAGGAACTGGCCAGCGGGAGGCAGAGCTGGCGACGGGAGGGACTGGCTGGGGAAGACCGGGAGGAGAAGTCGGGGAGAATCAACGAACCGGATGGCTAGGAGGGTGCAGGACTGACCCAGGCTGTGCAGATCCCAGGGCGCTTCTGTCCCACACGAGTCAGTCTGGCTGCAGCTCCACCACGCGCTTGACCAGCGCGCAGGAGCATGGACCGGGCTACCCCTGCTCCTCCTCCTCACACGTGACCAGGGCTCCCAGCGCCAATCGTGCCCCACCTCCCAGTCACTCCCCCTGCCCCTGCCCCTGCCCCTACCAAGCTTCCGTCAGGTGCCCAGCTGGAAAACCAGGAAATACCGGACATTGCACATGTCTGGTATTTTCTGGATTTTTTTTACTGGACAAAGGGCCCAAAAACTGGACTGTCCAGTAGAAAACCAGGCACCTGGCAACCCTAGTGTAGGAGGGGGTTCAGGGTAAGGCTCTGTAAGGGAGGTTGGGTCTAGGAGCGCTCAGGGCTAGGACAGGGGCTTGGGGTGCAGGAGGGTACATGACCGTGACAGCGATTCAGGATGCAGGCTCCAGATCTAGCTACACCCTGCTTACCACAGGTGGCTCCTGTGTGGTAGTACAGTGGTGCTAAAGGCAGGCTCACCTCTGCCCTGGCCCTGCACCACTCTCAAAAGCAGCCAGCAAACTCTCTTCATCCCAAACCCTGTTGTGCTTCCCACCCCTTGTTCTGTGGAGGTAGAATTCAGGTGGGAGAGAAAGACAGCTCCAAGGCAAAGGGCAGGAGCTATGCAGCAGTGGGGGGAGGGGCAGCTGAAGAGCTGCATTTGACAGCCTCCTGGCCAAACCAGTCAAGATCACCTGTCAAAGGCTCCAAGATCCACCAGTAGATCCCGATCTACTGGTTGGTGACCACTATGTTAATTAAATTAAGTTTGTTTGCTGTAATTTTTTTAAGGGCAAAGAGAAACCCTAGGTTTGGGACAGAAAGGAAGCAGGTCAAAGTAAAAGAGAAGACAAGCTCAGCCTTTTCAGTTTTCTCCATATAGACAAATTAGCTCTTGAAACATTATCCCCATTTCATAGGTAAGAAAACTGGGGCACAGAGGTTCAGTGATTTGCCCAAGGCCACAGAGGAACTCTGTTAAAGCCTACATCAGAAGCAAAATGTCTCCTAGTCCTGTGTTATGAATCCATTTCTATCTTTCCATAAGGATTTTGGAATTAGAAGAGGAATAACATGCCATAACACCTTTTGAGGAAAGTGATGTTAATTGCAGCCTAGGAGCATTGAATTCTCTCTTTTATACTACCATCTGTGGTGGTTAGTCACAGTTAGAGAGACAGAAGGTGGGAAAGTTGGTACACTATCTCTACAGACTTCTGTGTCCTATGAATTTGATTTCTGGGCATAGAAGGAGAAATAAGGTATCTATGTGATGCAGTGGTGGGGGTTTGAGAGAATGAATAGAGTGGGGGTGGAGGTGGAGCAGGGGCAGGAGGAGGCAGGGCAGGGGTAAGACATGGGGTGGAGGGGTGTCACTCTGGGTCCCACATCCACCCTTGGCTGGGCATCATGATGCCTTATTTTTTGTTTCCTAGAGAATTGCGGGAACAACACTGTAATCCAAAAGGTGAGATAGATACCTACCTACATAGTCATATTAACATGTCCAGACTACGCTACACAGCCTTTCTGGCTCAGGTCATCAGCTTGACCTGCATCCACTCTGCAGAATGCAGAGCTTGGGTCTGAGTTACTCTGTGAGTTGGGCTCTGACTCAGGCCCCTGTAAGTGTCCTATGACCCAGATTGATTTGTGCTATTTAAAGCCTATCCCCATCCAAAACTAAAGACCCTTCCTCTCAATTGAGGGGGAGGAACAACTAGACCTGGGCATTACCTAAGTACCGGAGACAACAAATGAAAAAAACAGGAGCAGGAGTGAAGTCACAGGTAAAGCAGCATGAATTCAGAGAGGGACACCCTAACAGCATCAGCTGCTCCTCAAAGGCGTCCAAGGAGTGAGTGGACATTGCTCAGAAGAATGCTTCTCAGAGGTATGATTGGACAAGGGTCCAGAAATAGGCTCCATGTCAGACTGATGTAAGTGTGGATTGAAGGGGTCTTGGGCTCAAATCTGAGTCAGAGGCCTGGGCTTAGCATACACAGCCCTCATTTAGATTCTGGTGAGGTCCAACTGGATCAGGTTGCACATCAGAACTTAAGTTTTTTCAGTAGATGTTTGGTTAGGCGTAACAAACTCATCTTAGTAGGAAATAAGAGAGCACATTGCTCTCTTTAAAATGGTTGACAAGAATCACTCCCAAATGCAAAAGATAAGGCATGGGAAATGGATACTAATGCTTGGTGCTGTTTCATGGATTGAAAAAGTAGGTTTTGTTTTCATTACAGCTGTGTAGGAAACAAATGTTCCAAATCAAAATAATTTGAGGTTTTAAAATATTTCCCATTTCAAATTGGGACAAACATCAAAATTTCAAATATCTGTGAATCAATAATAAAAAAATTCAGATTGGGTGAATTGAAATGTTTCATTTTTATCTTTTTTCCCCTTTCTTTTATATAAATTAACTTACATTTTGAAACAGACCTTTCTGATTTAGAAAATGTTGAAATATTCCATTTAGAGAATTTGAAATTTACTTTGAGCTGAGAAGTTTACTGAAAATGAACCTTTCCTGTGAACAGTATTGGTTTTGACGAATTGTCATTTCTAAAAAAAGCCAAAATATATTTATCAGGAAAATTTCCAACTCTGGTTTTGATTTCTTACATCCACAATCCTGAAGCTTGATTTTCTGTAAGTTCTCAGCAACTTTAGTTAAGTGTGAGGTTTTTGTCGCTTTCTTTAGAAATATTGTTCTAGGTCAAGTCCCTTCTCTCCCTGCCCCTGATGATGGCATCCTGCCCAAAATATAAGAAATTTGGTTTTATTGCTTTTTTTGCTTTTGGTTCTGGTTCCTTCTGGATACTAAATATGTTTTTTCTGGAATGATGTGATGGAAATGGAAAGAAGAGAAAAATGTTTTGGTATGATATTTCCATAGGTGTAACAAGAACTACAGCAGAATGGATAACCATTCTAGGTGAGTCAAGAGTGTGGTGTTTATAGCAATATAGAATACCCAAAAGAAAAATATTGCTGAAAAAAAGAGAGCCTGTAAAAAAAAAATTGGCATTATCTTTCCAGTGGAAAAGAGGCTGTGAAAAGGCTGCACTAATGTTATAAGAAACAAAATCTTTTAAAAATGTTTCATTGGAGTAATTTCTTTTCCTATTATCCCTCTTTGGGTGCATCTTGACATCACCCTTCTGTCAAAATAAGCTACGCAATTTGCGCTACACAAATTGCTTAGCTTATTCCAAGTCTAAATTCCGAGTCTACACAGCACAAAATTTCAAAATAAGGCACTATTCTGACAAATCCCTTAACCCTCGTGGAAAAAGGATTACAGGGAAGCAGAAATAGCACGCCCACTATTTTGGGAAATAACAGGTACTTTTAAAGGCACAGCGTTGCTATTTTGGGATATTTCCAGTGTCCTGAAAGAGCAGTGCAGTCGAGATGTACCCTTTATCTCCTGTCTTATGCATTGAATATGTTTTGTTCGTGACTCCCTCTCTCACCATGTGAGTGTTCCCTGATCTTGAAGTAATTGATAAGAAATGACCTGAAAAGTGTTCTGCGTAGCACAGCCATGTGAAAAGAGAAATGCTTCACAAAGTTTTTGAGCCAAATGTAACAGACTTGAAAATTACATATTTTTAAAGGTGTTTCTCCCATTACCTTAGATTAATACAGGCTACAAAATTGCTTCCAGTAGTGGTTTTCAAGTTCGTTTTTTACAAAAAATGTAAAGACCAGTTTTGACTATAGCACAAATACTGACTCTTTCCCATCTTATCTGGTGTTCCAGAATGCCTCTCCTCTAGTATTAGGGATGTAAATAGTAACCATTTAAACAGTTAATCGATGAGCATCAGCTTATTGGTTTCTGTTACTGTTACACGCTGGCTTCCAGGGAGGCTTTGCTGTGGGCTCTGCAGTATAAGAGCCCACAGCGAAGACAGCTCTCCGGGAGCAGGGCTGGCCACCAGGAACCAGTGCCTGCTGGGAGCCAGTTTATGAGCTGGCTCCCAGCGAGCACTGGCTGCTGGCCCCACTCCTGTGGAGCCAGCTTCACTGCAGGCTCTGCAGTGTAAAGCTTATGTACAAGCTTTATACTGCAGAGCCCACAGTGCATGTAACCACTAGGATTTTTAGCAGTTACAGTTACATTTTTTAATGAATTTTTACATCCCTATCTGATATCCAGTCACCTTTCTCTTGTTTAAACAGTCATCTGTATGGAAGTTTTCCTAGGTTGTGTCCATAGGGTATAGAAGAGCTGTGACCAGTGACCCCTCTTGATCCCTTCTCAACTAGTATTGAAGAAATTTGTCTTGCTGATAAGGACAGGGTCAACACCTATTGCAGGAAGCAACTTTCGGGTAGACTTACAACTTTCGGGTAGACTTAGAATTTACAGCCTGGGTTCCATGGGCACAAATCTGTTCTAGTGTGTCAGCCTTAGCTTTGATAGTCCCTTTTTTAAAAATGTTTATTTTAACATACTGCATTTGTGTTCTTGAAGGAGATCATTTTTCCCATGTTTCTCTCTCTAGGAATTTGTCTGTTGTATATGGCTGAATATACTGCCTACCTAGTTAGATCCCAGTCTTGCAAACATACAAACACATGAATGGTCCCATTGAAAGTTATGAAATGTTAATCATATACATAACCGTTTGCAGGATTGGGGTTTCAAGTCCTAATCCTGTAAGCAGATTTTTGCAGATGTGCTGATGTGGAGTTTTGCTGAAACGGATAGGAAATTGCACAGAACAGTTTGCAATATAGGGTCTTTAATAAAAGTAAGTTACTTTTTGGTAGTGATAGCCCTAATGAGGTCTTTATGAACTTCATTTGAAAAACAGCAATGCTCAGTACCATAGTTCCTAGGCACTTATGTCTCCTTTCCAGTCTCTCTGAGTGCATGCTTTCAAGTATCCAATCAGTGCTGGGCTGGAATTCCACAAACCTCTCATAAATAGGCCAAGTTATTGGCTACAATACCCTGTGTATTTACTGTAGGACCAACTGAGTTCAAATAACTGCAGTTCTTCTCTTTGGGAGTCTCTGAGTAATGGAACAAAAAACAGGACTATGTAGCACTTTAAAGACTAACAAGATGGTTAATTAGGTGATGAGCTTTCGTGGGCCAGACCAGCTACACCATACTAACACGGCTACATTTCTATCACTATTCTGAGTATGGTATACAGTGATAAAACTATTATCTTAAAATAAGTATTGTTTATTTTAACAGTAGGAACAATGCAGTTAGAGAAAACAAACTTTAAAATAGTCTACACATGTCTGTGTTATCTAATGTCTTATTGTCACCCGATGGTAAACTAGGCAGACCAAACTTCTTCCAACATATTCAGTAAGCCTCTTTATCTCAGTCTGGTTCCAAAACACCTCTGTCTCTCTTCTCTTGAAAGAGGAGTCCTATTTAAACATGCCACATTTCTTTTTCCTGTTTGCACATGATTGTTTAACTCTCAAATGTTTGCTGAGAAGTGACTGATTTTGAGCCACTCTTTGTTTTTCTCATCCTATTAAATCTAAATCAATATACATAAATATCCCAATAACCAGATCAACATGCAGTATTCATAAATTATAGAACAGTTCCAAATCAGCTTCATCTAATAACCTGCAGGTTCAGGCCTCAAGAACCGTAGTATCCAGTAGTGCTAACTACAACACAAAGCACATCTGATCTGGTTTCTAAATCAAGCTTGGATGTATCAAATGGAGCTGTTGTGTCTGGCATCATTTTACAAGGCTTCTAGAATTGAAGGTTTCAAATAACTGACTGTTTCTTCTAACATAATATCTGACAGGATCTTAAAGTTGTGAAGCTATTTAGACTCTATTCTTTAAGATAAATATACTGAAAATGATATAGCAAAGACAGATGGTTGTGTGTAGCCCATATCCTCTAGGACCATCTATGTGCTTTAATATTTCATTATATATATATCATATATTTAGCATTTGTTGTTGTTATCAGTTATAAACAGTAAAGTAAACTGTCCACATATCTAAATAGTTGTAAGATATCTGGGACTATTCTACGAACTATTCTATATTTTTATATTATAGCTTTCTTTTGGTCCCAGTCTAGTTAGTGTTCCCTATATATCCTGTCATGTTCTAGATATGGTTTAAGATGATAGGGCCTCTGTCACATAAATATTTAAACAAGCCAAGAGGTAGAAATAGCTGACAAAGAGCGATCATTTGGTGTTCACTATTTAATTTCTGTTCTTTGCAAGGACGTTCCTGCCAATCTGATCATTTTTTTTAAAACAAAACAGGAACTGAGACATCAATAGTATACATTTATGATTTACTATGCCATTTCATTTAAGCGTTTATATAAATACACTATCTTGGGTTTATGTACAATATGCAATTAGTTATAGCCTTGGAGTACGTAATTTGATGACCTGTAGAGTGGGTGGCCCATCTGTTACACTATCCCCATTGCACTGCTGTACAATTACTTCTGTGCTACTGCGGAGAATAAAAATGTATGATTAACTAGAGGCGCCGACTTTCAAATGTGTTAGGGGGTGCTTGAGCCCTGCTGTTCCCCACAGCCTATCCCCACTCCACCCTTTCTCCACCTTGCCAAGCAAGCCCTGCCCGCCCTACCTCCGTCCTTCCTGCAAGCACCACCTGCATGCCACAGAACAACAGACTGGTTGGCAGGAGGTGCTGGGAAGAAGGAAGAAGCACTGGTCGGGTGGGGAGCTGATGAGCACCTACCATTTTTTCCTGTGGGTTTCTCTAGTCCCAGAACACCAACAATAAGAAATTTGAATGCTTAATTTCCATTCTTCAAAAGGGGGTGTCCATCAGTACCTATGTGATGGACACCCCTTTTTTGAAGAATGGAAATTAAGCATTCAAATGTCTTTCTCCTGTCTCTGTCAAAACAGAATGAGTGTTACATTGTTTTAATAAGAGGATCCAAATTGCTTCAGTTGCTAGCTGGGATTATTTTGGTCTAAGGATATGTCTTTACTATAGAGTTAATCAGGTTATCTATCCTCATGTTAACTTTTCTTAAATTAGCCTAAGGGAGAGTGGCTCTGGTCTGATGTTTCTAGCCAAGGGGAGCCACAGAAAGTGGCATGGCCTAGGCTGCCACCTCCCGCAGTTTCTCTTGGCTCGAAATGGCGAACTGGAGTCAATGGGAGCCGCAAGGTTCCAGGGCTTTGGACTCTTTAAGTAAACAAAGTGGCATGGGCCACTAGTGGCTTTCCCAAACAGAAACACTACTCTAGTGAATGTCAACCAATATTGTCAGGTGTTCACATGAGATGTGAATGGGCATGATTTTGGAGCATCTGAAAGATACAAAATTTACATCAAGTTATGTTCCTTTGACTTTGTTATTGGGGCATTCATCATAAGCCTAACTGTGGGTGCTCTGGGACTAAACATAATACACAAATATATTTCAAAGGACTTTCAGAAAGTACTGTGTCAGCACTGATTGAACTGTTTTCCAATGATAATATCTTATTAATTTCTTGCTTTTCTGAAGATTTAGTAAATTGTTGAAAAAATTCTTTGATCTGTTTACTTATCTCTTTCTCATAGTCATTCCATGGATATGTATGGACACTATCAGTCAGAAGATCAGTCTGTAGTCAGTAGAATACAGAAGAAATACTGGAAGACAAAGCAAGCCCTAATCAAAGTCACAGGAAAGAAAGAAGATGAGCATGTAATTGCATCTGATGCAGAACTGGATGCCAAACTAGAGGTACAAATTATGATTATGTGACCATGTCTATACTACACACTTTGATGCAAGTTATATTGCTGTATAGCCATCAAAGTTTGTGTATTGCTCATGTGCATGCATACTTGGTTGCTTGTGTCAGTACTGTGCGTATTCAGTAGGCATATTGTGTTGATATACAGTATGGTGCATTGGGTAGATAGCTTAGTGTGCCTCATGCTGCTGTTTGGCACAATGCTTTTGGGAACATTCTGAAATGTGTGGTGGGATAGAAATGACTTGCCCAGGAATCTCTGGGAGCTAAGGGTCAGGTTCCCAAAATCCAACTTTCTCCATCCCATAATTTAACTTGTGCAGCACTTTTTGGTACCCACCATCTCTGACAGAAGCATGGAGCCCATAGTGCTCTCTCATGAATGTTGCAAAAACAGGACACATGATTCTCCTGTATTTTCAGACAGCTAGAAAATTTTGCAGCAATATGGGGGGTGACAATTTCTTCTTGGACATTTTTCAAAGGGACTTGTCAGATAATAGTTCAAGGTTGTTGATGGGACAGAGCCCAGCTCAGATACAAAATGTTGTATTTTCATCACTATCTGTATCCACAAAAATGAGCTGCTGATATCTGCATCCACATCCATGGATACAGATACCCACAGATTTGCAGGGCTCTATTCATGGTGTTCATTGAGCAGCTACAGACAATGGAGCATTGCTTTTAGGTTCATGAACTGAGCACTGAATGGTGACATCACATCATAATTCAGGCTTGGGAAAAAGAGCAATGGCTGCATCATTTTTGGATGTGAAAGGCCACATATCTGGATCTGTCTTCTGATTTCACCTCAACCCTCGAGCCATAATGAGAGTTGCCTTGACAATGGAGAAGTGAATTGTGGTCACATTTTCGGAGCCTGAAACATTGGATTGCTAAAAGTCATTGGGAAACCATTTTGGAGTTGGAAAATCCACAGTGGGGGTGTTGTCATACAAATGTGTAGGGCCATTAATTGTCTCCTGCTATGCAGGACTCTGGTTATCTGCAACATTGAGTACATAGTGGATGAATTAATAGCAGTGAAGTTTCTGAATTGTTCTGGGGTAATTGATGGCATTCAAGCTGCTTTTTCTGGCACCAACACACCTTGCTATAGGATTCATCAACAGAAAGGGCTACTTCTTTACAGTTACTCAAGCATTGGAGACACTTCACTGAAGTTAATGTTGGCTAATCAGGGAAGGTGAATGATCCTCACATCTTCAAGAATACAAGACTGTTGAGAAAGTGGCAAACTTTGGGGAAGTTGAAATGTCAATAGTGATTCTAAGGGACCCAGTCTATTCCTTGCTGACAAAGCTGTTTACAAGCTCCAAGCCTCAATAGCATCAAAGGAAGATTCAATGACTGACTCAGCAGGTGTTAAATAGCTGTTGAATGTGCTTGTTATTCTACTACTAAGGTTCCCTCTAAGCTGTGGGGTAGCATGGCCCTGCATCTGCTTAATGAGTCCTGCACAGGAAAATGTGTGGTGACTACAAAGAAAATATGGATGATAGTTTAGTAATCAGTAGTGGTATTAGTTGCAGATGCTTTGGTTTTTGACAAGTAGGGCCCCATATAGTCACAACATGAAAATAGCCATGAAATCCATACTTTATTGCCTAAGTACATACTTGTCTGAGACAGTATGCACATATGTGTTGTGACCAGTCCCTCCCTTTCCTGTGGCTACATGGTAACTTGTGCAGAGCTAATCAAGATACATCTCCTTGAGGTGAAAATTTCATTTCCAGCTCAAAATGCAGACTTACCTTGCAAAAGTAGTCTTAATTTCTTGGGTGTGTATATCCTGAACAGGGGTGAAAGTAACTTACATTTTTTACTGGTACTCTACTATCACAACCCATGCCCTCTTGTGAGGGGGACATAAGGGCAGGGGGAGATTGCGATACAACAGTACCTGTAAGAAATTTTAGCGTGGGATGGAGTGCAAGGGGGTGGTTCAGGGCAGAGGGTTGGGGTTGGAGATGTGTGAGAGTGCAGGAGTCAGAACTGGTATATATGAGGGACTCAAGACCGTGGATTGGTGTGTGCAGGAGGCAGGGGCTTGAGGTGTGTGGGGGGAGAGTGTGTGGGAACTAAGTTAACTTAATGGGCCACTGTGGCAGATGGGGAGCTGATTGCAGGGCCTTCCCCAAGGTCAGGGTCAGAGCCACGCCGCTGCAACTATGGCCGAACAGGGGCCAATTCCATGCCCCACCCTTTGGCAGGTATGAGGCTGGTCTGGTCTGCTATGACAGGAGTCGGGTTGCAGCCAGATGGGGGCCAGACCAGGGGGCCTGCCCCAGGACTGAGGCTGGGGCATGGCTGTCGCTGATACCATGCCCCAATCCTGTGGCAGGAGCAAAGTTGGGGCCGGGCCACATGGGGGACAGACTGTGGGACCTGCCGCATAATTGGGTCTGGGCTGTTGTAGCCAGAGCCACAGCTAGACAAGGGCCAATTTTTTGCTCCACCATATGGCAGGAGCAGGACCAGGCACTATGGCCAGATGGGAGCTGCTACCAGCTGTTTGTGCCTCCCTTACAGCGCACCCCCAGCCAACCCCTTTAAATTGTGGGCCTGCTTCCTGCACAGCGGTGTGCCCATTGGCTCTTGCCAGAGTGCAGCTCGCTGTTGCAGGAATTGTGCACTGGGAAGCACCCATTTACTTTCACCTCTGATCCTGAATACATTAGGTAAGTTTGTTCACAGGTCTAATTCAGTATGTGCAACTCCCTTTGACTTCATTGTGTCTTCTTATACTACAGCTGAATTTGGTTTATAGATTCGTCCAGGGGAGCCAACAGCCTCCACAGGCCCCATAGCAAGTTGTGTGTGTGTTGAGGGGGCTCCATGCTCCTGGAAGGAATGGTCCTTGGGTTAGGGCCGGGGGCAGCCAACCCTCAGCACTCCAACAGTGATTTAAAGGGTCTGGGGCTCCAGCCATCATCTCCGTCCGACCTTTTTGAATCACTGGATCCTGGGGCAACAGGCCTGGATTCTGCCTTGAAGAATAGTTAACAATGGAAGTTTTGTATTATGTTCTTATCTATATTAACATTACTATTTCCATAGTTTTATATACTAACTCTTCTTTTCCAAGGTTTTTCACTTTATTCAGGCAAGCTGTACAGATCTTCTAAAGACTATTAAGAAATACCAAGAGAGACTCAATGGTATGCAATGACATATGGATTTTAATTTGGTTTAAGAGCCATCACTGTTTGTTTTTTAAAAAATATTTTGAATTTAAATCTATTGTTAAAACCAGATAACTGTTTAACTTAAAATAACTCATTGGCATATTTGAAACTATTTTTAATTTCTGGAGAACGTCACTATTTTAGTGTAAGATGTGAGACCAAGATTTGGGATTTCTTGATAGAATACATTAATACTACCAACATTTCTACTACTGGCAGAAAATGAAGCCATTATATGGCTAATTCAATTAGTTCTAGTGGCCCTAATTTTTGAGACTATCAGTGAACTGAAGAAGGAAGCCATTACAACTATTGTCAGACCAATCTGATAGTTTTCTTTGATAAGATAACAAGTCTTGTGGATAAGGGAGAAATGGTGGACGTGAATACTTAGACTTTAGTAAGGCATTTAACCCGTCTGGCATGACCTTCTTATCAATAACTAGGGAAATACAACCCAGATGAGACTACTATGTGGTGGGTGCATAACTGGCTGGATAACCATTCTCAGAGAGTAGTTATTAATGGTTCACAATCATGCTAGAAGGGCATAACAAGTGGGGTTCCACAGGGGTCTGTTTTGAGGCCAGTTCTGTTCAGTGTCTTCATCAGTGATTTTGATGATGGCACAGAGAATAGAATTATTAAGTTTCCAGATGATACCATGCTGGGAGGGGTTGCAACTGCTTTGGAGGATAGGGTCAAAATTCAAAATGATCTGGATAAACTAGAGAAATGGTCTGAGGTAAATAGGATGAAGTAGTAAGGACAAATGAAAGTATTCTACCTAGGAAGGAACAATCAGTTTCGCACATACAGAATGGGAAGTGACTGTCTGGGAAGGAGTACTGCTGAAAGGGATTTAGGGGTCATAGTGGATGACAAAAATTATACATGAGTCAACAGTGTGAC
This sequence comes from Pelodiscus sinensis, assembly GCF_052426305.1. Taxonomy (NCBI): domain Eukaryota; kingdom Metazoa; phylum Chordata; order Testudines; family Trionychidae; genus Pelodiscus; species Pelodiscus sinensis. The sequence goes on from NC_143058.1 coordinate 57,699,505, forward strand.
ACTGCTGCAAAAAAAGCAAACATGATTCAGGGCTGCATTAATAGAACTGTTGTGAGCAAGACACAAGAAGTCATTCTTCCACTCTACTCTGCGCTGATTAGGCCTCAGATGGAGTATTGTGTCCAGTTCTGGGCACCACATTTCAAGAAAGATGTGGAGAAATTGGAGAAGGTCCAGAGAAGAGCAACAAAAATGATTAAAGGTTAAGAAAACATGAGCTATGAAGGAAGATTGAAAGAACTGGTCTAGTTTAATTTAGAAAAGTGAAGACAGAGGGAAGAGACATGATAGCAGTTTTCAAGTATCCAAAACGGTGTTAGGAGGAGGAGGGAGAAAATTTGTTCTCCTTGGCCTCTGAGACTAGAACAAGAAGAAATAGGCTTAAATTGCAGCAAGGGAGGTTTAGGTTAGACATCAGAAAAAACTTCCTGCCTGTCAGAGTGGTTAAACACTGGAATACATTGCCTAGGGGGTTGTGGAATCTCCATTAATGGAGATATTTAAGAGCAGGTTAGACAGACACCTGTCAGGGATTATCTGGACAGTGCTTGGTCCTGCCGTGAGGGCAGGGGACTGGACACGATGACCTTTCAAGGTCCCTTCCAGTTCTAGTGTTCTGTGATTCTATTAGAAACTGTGAACAGTAATTTATGGTTTATATAAAACTTAATTTTAGTTTCCCTATATTTTCAAAAAAGCTCCTCCCTGTTTATGAAAGAAAAGGATTTTAAATAAAACTAGAGTTTTCCCATCATAAATTATGGCACAGTAATATCTCTATAAAGTTTTATAAATAGTACAAGTAACAAAGTAACCTTTAGATTATTAGCTGACAAGAATCATTGCTTAACATGCATTCTTTATGAATCAGAGTTTGATTAAAAGCATTTTAAATGTAGTAATAAATTACCATAAATAACAAGATAATAAAGTTTCATGCTCCTAAGTCTTTTGTGTAGTACTGCCTCTATATTTATCCATCTCCCCCCTACCAAAGATAGAGCCTCAAATGTTCAATTATCCCACATGAAAAAAAGTGTCTAAAAAGTCTGATTTAGACATTTGGATGTTTTACTTTAAAATGTATTCCTTCTTTTCCTTCTTTCTCCCAAAACATACCATATCCAATTGTAAATGTTGTAAAAATCTAAATATCTTTTTATGTATTCTATCACTCTAAACAATAAAGTGCTTGTTTTCCCACCCTCTGGTGACTATTTTTGGTATAATTAAATATATGGGAATTGTTAATTTGTGTATTTATATTTTTTGCAATTATTTCCCTTTATAGTTATGTCTGAGGAAGAAAATGAGCTAGGCCTCCTTTTAAAAGTTCAAGGAGAGCAAGATACTTCTGAAGCTGGCAAAATGATGGAAGCCACTGGAAAGATCCTTTGTTCTTCAGCTCAGCAAAGGTTTTCAATTATTTTATATAGTCTTCCTTCAAATATCAATAGCACCAAATATACGTACATGGAATAAGGCACCTGTTTGGTGCTTTAAGATTCTCAGGTTAGATACATGGAAAGCAATTACAATTTTATGTAAAACAAATAGACTATAATAAAAGAAATATATAGAGGAAATACAAATTATCAAGAAGTACCAACAGTAAGTGTCAGAGGAATAGCTGTGTTAATCAGTATCTTCAAATAAAATAAAATAAAAACTAAGGTGTCACCTTAGAAACTAACAGATTTTTTAGGGCATAAGTTTTTATGGGAAAACTCACTTCATCAGATAAATTGGAGTGGGAAATATAGATGCAGGGGTACATATATAAGAAAAGAAGGAAGTTACTTATCAAGTATAGGACCAGTGTTAATGATGCCAATTCAGTCAGGGTTAATATGGCTCACTCACAGCAGCTGTTGAGAAATATCAAGCTGTTGTGAATACCAATGCCATGCTGTTCTGAATACCAAGAGAGGAGAAATTGCCTTTCTTAATGTCTAATTTGTGTCCATTTATCCTTTGTCGCAGACACTGTCTGGTTTGACTAATATACATGGCAAAGTGGCATTGCTGGTACATGATAACATATCATGTTAGTTTTCTTATATATGTATCCCTGCATCTATATTTTCCACTCCAATTTGTCTTATGAAGTGAGTTTTCCCATAAAAACTTATGCCCTAAATAAATAGTGAGATAACCAATCTACATCCTTATTCAGTTCTAATTGGACTGTACTGAATTTGCAAATGAATTGCACACATCTAAACAAGTGACACCATCACAAGGCCTGAACACATAAGCCACATCTGCACATCCACTAACATGATATGTATTCATGTGCCAGCAATGCCACTTTACTGTGTATATTGGTCAAACCAGACAGTGTCTGCGCCAAAGGATAAATGGACACAAATTAGACATTAAGAAAGGTAACATACATAAAACTGAAGGAGAACACTTTGACTTCCTGAGGCATTCAGTGAGTAGTCATAAATAACAAGATACTAAAGTAGCCATCCTTCTACAAAAAAATAAAAAAATCCCTTCACAAACAGATTAAAAAGGGATACAAGTTCATTTGCAAATTCAGTAAATCCAATTAGGACTAAATAAGGTGGACAAGTTTGTGTAGTGTGGACAACACAAACTGCCTTTAGCACATGCTCAGCTGGTCCATTTGAAGCCTAGGCTTCCTCCAGGTTTAACTTGGCCAATTTAGTACAGGTTAAAGGCAGTGTCCCTTATATATAGTAGATTTTAAAATGTGTTAAATTTGCTAACATCACACCTTAAATGCCTCAGTTACAGAAGTGTAAAGTGAATGGTAGTCACAAACGGTTTGGCACCAGCACCTCTCATTGACTGCCTAACTCTGCCTCAGTCACTATTTATCATTCAGTTTGCACAATACATGAAACGGGGGACCTGTAGAAATAAATATAGCTGACCAAGTAAGTGAATTTCACCTCTGGAAAAACAATACAACAAAAATGCTTGAGGTTTTGGGGGAAAGAGGAGGGTATCTGCTCAAATTGAGACAAACAAAAACCTCAATTTCTTACAGAAATCAAATTCTGGAATATTCTGGGTTTTTTTAAATGAAATATGCTTCTGAGACTGTCAAGGGAGCCTGAAAGCTCTGGTCTCCACTGTTCCATGACTGCCTTCATCTCAGGGAAGAATCTAGGAGCCTTGGAAATTAGCCTTGAAACTTTGGGCTGCAAAAAACAAAACAAAACAAAAAAACCACTCTTGAAAGCCCAGAAAGCTTTGGCTAATTTCCTTTGAAAGTTTAGTAGAGCCTGGAAGGCCCTGGTGAATCTCTTTTCAAATCTGCAGAATATTTTGCTTTTTGCAAGTTGATATTTTTCAAGAAACAAATATTAATTGGAAAATTTTCATCTATGTTCAGAAATATAGCATGTAATTGTAGAAGACAATCGTAAGTCATATGAATGTGGGGCAAAGTTAGTTACTTTTTTAGTACTTCACCTTACGTCCTAATACTGCAAACACTTGTGCAGGTGCTTAACTTTATACTCAGGAATATTTACATTTAACATTGCATTCAGAAAAGTAATCAGGATCATGGTCTTCAATTTTAATTTTTCTTCCTTGGAATATCCTCGGGTTTTTAAATAACGAAATGATAAAGTTAATTTCCAAAAATGAATAATTATTTGCCAGGCAGTGCTGTAAGGTAAGGCTTCTGCCTTTCAAAGATGGTATAGAATAATGCAAAGTGCCTCATTAATTCTGCCTCAATGATAACTCTCTTGTGCATTGGTGTAGATAATTTTTCAACACATTTTTAGTATGTTGATCCAAAATTTCACTCTGTTCTTTTGTGCATACATGTGCAGTGCTAGTAAAATGTTGGAATTTGATTAATGATAATCACGTCCTACTATAATTTTTAAACATATAGTACTTTGTGATAGATTTTTTAAAACCTTACTGTTTGACAAAATATTTATATTGGACCACCAAAAAGCATCAAAACGTCTAGTTAGATATTACTTCCTTACCAAATATTACTTTTATTGCCTCCTGCTAAGGTGAGAACTATAATATGTGTGTTGGTATATATTAAACATAAAGACTACATACAAAAATTAAAGATTCTTATTCAGGGAGTGTCCCTGTGGGAGCTCCACTGTAGTTGTCTTGGCACCTCTGCACTTCTAATCAGAACTTTTTGGCAGCAGTACTCTCCCCTGGGGACTGGCACGCAGGCACAGCATAGCCCATCAACTGTCGCCTCAGTTCCTTCTTATCCACTCCTAGCTTAGTTGAACAGAGCAGCTCTCCTTGATCGAATTAGTTAGAATTGTTAGGTTAGTGTTAGTTGTTAGTTCTTACCTTAGAGTTTAAGTCATTTTTAGAGTTATTCACGGGTTCCCCCCCATTAGTGTTAGTATTAACATTTTTTCCCCTTGTTCTTTAGTTATTATAGTATTAGTGTAGATATGTCAGATTCACCAGGCTTCAAATCGTGCCTGACCTACAGGATGTCCATTCCTATTTTGGATGGATATGCTCAGTGCATCAGATGCCTGGGCAATAATCATTCACCAGAATCCTGTCACCACTGTAAAAAGCTGTCACCCAGGTGTCTCAAGGCGAGAGAACTCCAGCTCAAGCTTCTCTTCATGGAGAAGACTGAGAGATCAGCTTCAGAACTACCTTCTTTGACATCACCGCCTCGCACCTCTCCAACAGCGGTATCAGACCAGGGTCCAGCACTGAGGGATGAGCATCTCAAGAGAAAACATTCCTCGCTCTCCCGTGACAGATTCACGAAGAAGACATCCCCTCAGCACAAGCCCTCTCCACTCAGGGCTAACGCCTCAAGGGAAGTTCAGGTACTGGGGATGGTATGGACAAGACCCGAGGGGCAGGCTCTTCAACAGATGCACGTCCTGTGGTCTCCATGCCGAAATACAAAAAGACCGCATCTACACTGTCAATACTGAAGGCTCTGGTATCAACAAAGCCAGCACCTAAACCACCATCACAACCTCTGGCGAAGGGGCGACCAGATCTGAATTTGAAAACACCTACCAAGTCGGTACTTACCCTCTGAGAGTCCTCCGGCACCGTTGACGTCCAAGGCGCGTGACAAACCAGTACCGCAGTGCTTGCAGCCCTCAGCACTATCGGTGCCAATCTTCCTGCCACTCAGACTGCTTATTACTCAGCAGGAACTAGTGGTAAGGTCAGTACCGGGCATACTGCTCTTTGGTACCAATGCCACACTGTCGTCAGTGGGGCCCGCCAGACTACCCATTCCTGCAAGCTCGGTACCGTATTTATCCAATGACAGTGAGGATAAGCAAGACATAGCATTCTTGCCTCGCCACTCCTCACCTAAACCAATAACACAGCTTCAGCAACAACAGATTGTGCAGACACAAATGTGGCAGCCCTTCTCTTGACTCCCTCCCATCCCACTGCCACAGCCTTAGCAGGGATGGCAGTTCTCTTGGCAGTCTGCCGATAAGGTCCAAAGCCCCTCCTTCCTAGAGGCTAGGGGTACTGCTGCACAGTCACCTACAGTGGAGTGCCCACAGGGGTAGTCCTTGAAGAAGAAAAAGGAGGTTATTCATCTTGTGCAGTAACGGGTGTTCTTCAAGATGGGTGTCCCTATAGGCACTCCATGATCTGCCCATCCTCCCCTCTGCTTCAGAGCGTCAACATCTCTCTGTAGTAGGGAAGGAACCGAGGCGATGGTTGACAGCACACGCATGTCGGCATGCTCTCTGTGTCGCGGGTGGTGCACCCAGGGGTAATACTGCTGTAAAAAAGTTCCAATTAGAAGTATGGGGGTGCCAAGACACCTAGGCTATGTCTACACTTGCAGCTTCTTGCGCAAGTACAGCTGTTCTTGCGCAAGAACCCACAGAGCATCCACACTGCTCGCCTGCTCTTGCGCTAGGAAATTTACAGTATAGTATGGTAAGAAAGGGCTTCTTGCGCAAGAGCTACACTCTTTCCTAACAGGTGTAAGCTCTCTTGCACAGGAGCTCTTGCACAAGAGGGCAGTGTAGACGCTCGGTAGGGATTTCTTGCGCAAGAAAGCCCTATGGCTAAAATGGGCATCAGAGCTTTCTTGTGCAAGAGAGCGTCCACACTGCCATGGATGCTCTTGCGCAAAAGCACAGCTCGCACATGGCAGTGTGGACGTGTTCTTGCGCAAGACTTCTTGCACAAGAACCCTTGTGCAAGATGTTCTTGCAGAAGAAGCCGCCAGTGTAGACGTAGCCCTACAGTGGAATGCCCACAGGGGCACCATATCAAAGAACACTAGTTACTGCACTGGGTGAGTATCCTCCCTTTTCCAAAATCAACCATTCAGAAGTTAAATGTGAGAACTAAGATTGCTTATACAACCTTAATTTGGTCCCCTTGTATGTAGACTGTGATATACAATCTTTTAGTACATAACATGTCTTTTTCCACAGGTCCCCTACTTTATCTAGTGCAGAGAATGGATAGTGCTCACTTAATGAGCAGCTATTCAGAATTCTGTTTTATTTTTATTGTTCAGTGTGTGGTCCCACACCTTACTTTCTCCACACTGTTCAAATCCTGTTCTGAATTCAAAATTATTAATTTCTTCATGGTTTTTTTTTCCTATGGAACTCATTACTCTAGTATCTGAGTGCTTCATAAATATAAATTAATTTGTTTTCACAAGCCACCTGTGACATGAAAGGATTCTGTATTCATTTTACAGATGAGGAACAGAGAAAATAAGGGCAAAAGTATCCAATAATTTTAGGTGGCCAATTTGTGACATCCGAGACATAATTTTTCAGAGTACATAGCATTATGCAGGTTGGACTTCCCTGGTCTGACATCCTCAGGCCTGTAGATGGGACTCAAGGGAGAAAAGGGGGCAGATGTTTAACTAGTTAACTGAGTAAAGAGAAGAGTGGGTGGGGAGTTGCTCCAGCCCAGTTGGAGCTCCCTTTCTCCCCCACCTGCTGCTGGGCTGGAGCTGCATCTCTTGGCGCAGGCAGGGGGCTGCTCCAGCCCAAACAGAGAAGCCCTTTCCTGTGGGTCGCCTGGGTCCAAAAGAAATAGGGGCTTCTTTGGCCAAGACACCGGAGCAACCCCTGCCTATGGCGGGCCAGGGTGTCCCGCAGGAAGGGGCTGCTCCAGCGTCCTGGCCAGAGCAGCTCCTGCCTAAGGGTTGCCCAGGCCTACTGAGAAGAGGCAGGGAGCTACTCCAGCCCCCACTGGTTAACGTTATCCAGTAAGTCTCACTCTTAATGGATGAGGCGTACCAGTTAAACATTCAAGGTATGTCTACACTAGCCACCCTAGTTCGGACTAGGGTGGCTAATGTAGTCATTCGAACTTGCAAATGAAGCCCGGGATTTAAATATCCCGGGCTTCATTTGCATGTTCCCGGGCACCACCATTTTTAAATGCCCGGTAGTTCGAACTACATGCCCACGGCTACAGGCGGCACGGGCTAGGTAGTTCGAACTAAAGCTCCTAATTCGAACTACCATTACTCCTCATTGCAGGAGGAGTAATGGTAGTTCAAATTAGGAGCTTTAGTTCGAACTACCTAGCCCATGTCGCCTGTAGCCGCGGGCAGGTAGTTTGAATTACTGGGCATTTAAAAATGACGGCGCCCGGGAACATGCAAATGAAGCCCAGGATATTTAAATCCCGGGCTTCATTTGCAAGTTCGAATGACTACATTAGCCACCCTAGTCCGAACTAGGGTGGCTAGTGTAGACATACCCTCACACCCCTATTCACTAGTAAGGTTGCCAACTTCCCTGATCAGATGGACTGGATGCCGTTGCCATGAGTGGCATCTGATCAGGAAAGTTGGCAACTATAATCACTACACATTTTCCAACTCTTGTGGCAAATGAAGCAGGGGATGTACAGACAAGAGCCTTCTTCTCTCCACAACCCCGATTCATCCCTTGGGCATGTCCACTGTATTCAGTGACTCACGCAGGAGTCCTGTGGGGAAAAAATAGTATGTAACAAAAGACATAATGCATATGCACAAGGATTTTATTTAATTTATTAGGTTTTAAAATAGCAACCTGAAAAAATAGAAATTCCATCATTATAGCATTGTGCTGGCATCCACATGAGTCATTTGCAGGGTTGGAAAATTTAAATTATCTGCACAGACCTCTTGAAGCCAGTTGAGCTAGTAGAGGAACTGATAAAGTAGGTTGTCATCCTGTATGTGAACCAAGACTAGAGATGGATGAAACATTGACAGTGGGTTTCTCAAATATATACTTAAAGTACAGGAATGGTGAGATTCACAAGTAGTGGGTTCTATTTCAGGCTTTGCAAGAAAGTGTGTTCTAGTGGGCACAGACTCTTCTGCCCAATTACCCCAATCTTGACTCCTGCCCAGGCTCTGTTCCAAGCCTGTACCATCCACACCACTGGTCCTTGGCCTAATCCCATTCTCCTCAACTGTCCCGTTCCAATTTCTTCTCAGGCTTCTCATCCCAGTCCCAATCTCCTTGCCTAGCTATTTCCAATTTCTCCCTCCCCTACTGCTGGCTTCTTGTCCTCAGACTCCTTGTTCAGTCTGTACCAATTTCCTGCTCCCTACCTCAGCATCTTAATCTCTTTCCCTAGTTAGTCTGAGTCCCTCCTCATAGTCCTGCTCTGTTTCCTCCCTCCTATCAGTTCATAGTCCCAGTGTCTTGCCTACCCAGTCACAGTCTACCCCCAGCTCTTCATTCCCATATTGTTTCTCTACAACTCCCAGTATCTGTGTCCAGGGAATCCCAGTCTTCCCTCACACTCTGTGTCTCCTTACCCATTCAATCCTTGTATCCACATCCTTCGCAACACCCAGTCCCAATGTCCCTTTTCTCCTGCCCACCAACCTCAAGTCCCAGTCTCCCGCCTCAAGCCTCTTGTCTTAATCTACTTCCTCACATCCCCCAGTCCAGCTCTTGTCCCTGCATTCAAATCAGACAGATTTCCCCTCTGGATTCATGGAGAGCACAGGAGTGACAGACTCCATGCTTTCAGTCCAATGTGTTGCCCCAGCCTAGTGCACAGCAGCCCGGAGCAGCAATTGCTGAATCATGCCCAGTGGAGACATCATCTATGGTGAATTTAGCAGGGTAATTATCCGTTTTCCACTGATCACATCCAAACAGATTTTTCAAAGATCTTTTTAGGGGGTTATTTTTTACTTTACTAAATTTGGACAGATTTTAGCTAAGGTAGCAAAAGACAAGTGTCCCTGACACAAAGGCCATCGCTTCTGCCAAATTTAAAGTTCTAGCTCCAAAGCATAGGAAACAAAGGGTGAGAATAAATGTTCAGTTTTCATAATGGAGAGAGGTAAATACTGGGCTTCCCCTAAGGATCTGTGCTAGAAGCAGTGCTGGCCAACATATTCATAAATGATCTGGAAAAAGGGGTAAACAATGAAGTGGCACATTTAGTAGACAGTATTGAATTTCTCAAGATAGTTAAATCCAAAGGATACTATGAAGAATTACAAAGGAATTTCATCAAATGGGGTGATTGGGCAAAAAATTGGTAGATGAAAGTCAATATTGATAAATGCAAAGTCATGCACATCAGAAAACATAATCCCAAATATACATGCAGAATGACACAGTCTAAACTAACTGAATCAAGAAACAGTTCTTGAAATAGATAGTTCTCTGAAAATATATGCTCAATGTGCTGTGGCAATCTAAAAAAATAACAGAATTTTGGAAACCATTAGGAAAGGGCTAGGTAATAAGACAGAAAAAAATCACAATGTCACTATATAAATGCATGACACTCTACGTCTTGAATACCCTGGACAGCTCTGGTTGCCCCAATATATATTAGATCTGGAAAAGCTACAGAGAAGGGCAACCTTCTCCTGATTGTCTAGTACGTGGTGCCAAGAGCACAACCCTCATTACTATTGTATGATATTTTAATCCCATTTGTGATCTGAAACCTGGATATTCTAATACATTCTTGCTTCTCCTGGCAGTTTGCTACATTTCTTTTAAGTTATGTATCACCATTTTATTTTCTAAATGTTGGAGTTTGTAGCATTTGGCCACTTGGGGTATGTCTACATTTCAGCCACATGTGTGAATGGCACCTCATATACTCATGTTAGCTTTTTTCTATCTAGCTCACTAAAAATAGAATTGAGGATAAAGCAGCATGGTTTCAGCACATACTGCACAAGCAGGTATGTACTCGGGAAGATCAGATGCTTTTACAACTAAGGCAAGGGTAATCAATTATTTTTTGTCAAGGTCCAAATTTCTTGGTTCACATTTAGTCAAGGTCCAGACATTAGAAAAAATAATAAAAATATAACATAGATGATCATAAGTAAATAAAAACATTTTATGGTCTGTTCAAAAGCATCCTGTGGTGTGAACTAGGCCTGTGATTCAGTTGTTCACTATCTTTGAGCTAGAGTATGGCTAGCATGTGTACATCTATATGAGGTGCAAATTACACTTGTGGCTGCAGCATCATCATATACCCTAATTTTTCTCCAGCAAAATGGCAAGCTCCCTTCACTTATGAGAGACTCTTTCTTCTTGCATGAGGTGGTCAACACCTTTTGGAGAGTCAGGTGGTATTTTCTACATGCAAGAAAGCATTCACTACAACATGTAGTCACAGATACACAAAAATTGTAACTTGTCTCCTACTAGAATTTACTGGGTTTTTTTCTCCCAGCTTTCCCCACAACTTAATATGTATTTTCATTTGGCTTATAACCAATTCTGTTTATTTCTTTCTTTTATCTCCAGGGTAGCCCTTTGTACCCCCTTGTCTCGCCTTGGGCAAGAACTGGCAACATTCAGTCATAGAGCAGTATCTGATACTTCATTAACAATCGATCGTATGGAGCACGCCCGCATAGAATACAGAGGGGCCTTGCTGTGGATGAAGGATGTGTCCCAAGAACTGGATCCTGACACCTGCAAGCAAATGGAGAAATTTAGAAAAGTATTTATTTCTTCTTCAAGTGCTTGTTCATGTCAATTCCTATAAGGTATGCGCGCTCTGCGTGCATCACAGTGGGAAGGTTTTTCCCCTAGTATTATCCATCAGGTCAGCTGAGGTGCCTCCTGGGGTCCCGCCTTCATGGCCCTGCCAACCTGATATCCTCTTAGTTCCTTTTTACCATGACAGTTAGCTGAATACTTTTAGTTCTTGCTTTGCAAGCATGACACTCTAACCTTCATTCTCTTTCTTGTAGTTTGTAGTGTACAAATAGTGTAAAAAGTGTAGTTAGATTAGTTTTAGTTGGTCCCCCCTTTTTTCTTCCTGGTACTGAGGCATGCCTTGGTCCCAGGGTTTAAACTTTGTAGACACTGTGACAGACATATGCCAAGGGTGACCTGAACAATTTCTGCCTGAAGTGTCTGGGCGAGGGCAATCTCAACGAGTACTGCAAGATCTGCAGGGGTTTTTGGCTAAGACCCCAAAAGGGCATGTCTACACTAGGAAATTATTTCAGAACAACTTATTTAGAAATAATAACTCCTGAAATAACTGTTTCAAAATAGTGTATCCACACCACAGGGAAGCCTCGAAATTAGTCTGAGGCAGGCTCCCTTAAGGTGGACATGCTACCTCAACTTAGAGCCCCAGAAAGCACTGGAGAGTAATTATTTTGAAGTAGCAGCAGTGGGAGTGTTCACACTACTGCTATTTCAAAATAATTGTTTTGAAATAAGCGTTATTCCTCATGGAAAGCAGGAGTTATTTCAAAATAACCAGCCCTTTATTTCAAAGTAACAGGCTTAATAGTGTGGACGCTCCGCTTGTTATTTTGAAATAAGGGGAGTTATTTCAACATAACTCCCTAGTGTAGACCAGGGCAAAGAGTGTGATCAGCGTCTCAAAGTTTTGCTTATGAGGGATGATTTCTGCCCCATTTTGGACTCTCAGTCAGTGGAGTTGATCCCGAATGCCTCGACACAGGTGCACACTAACACAGAACTGCTGGGCCATGCTGAGAAGGGACTTCGCTAGAGTCTCTTGGCACCAGCAGGCAGCCTTCTTCAAAAGCTGCAATCAGTGGCTGGTCCCTCACAAGAAAAAGAGGCTATCGAAGGGCTGCTCCCCCAGATGCTCAGAGCAGTATGGAAGGATCCTGAGGCCGTGAGCTCTGCGTCATGCTACATAAGTTCAGCCTCCACTATGAGAGTCTCATTGACTCCTGCCCTCTTCTGGGGTCAGTTGAGTCCAGAGCCCCAATTTTCTTCCACTCGAGAGAGCTGCTTAAACTTTCCACCCATGCTGGAGACATATGATGCAGCAAAGAACTAATTGCTCTTGTGGAGCCACCTTCCTACCTCCCACATGAGACAGAATGCCCATGTGACCAGCAGTGCAATCAAAAGAAAACCAGCATTAATGTTATGCCAATCACCATCACCCCAGCACCAGTTTCTGTTGCCATCTTTGAGCATCTGGGCAGTGGAGATGCACTGGGCCCTAGTCCCAGATGCCACTCTCTGGCACTGATGTGCTCCACTTCTCTCTCAGCTTAGTACACAGAGTCAGCAGAAGCAGAGTCCAACTACTCTAGATCCACCAGGGGCAAGAGATTCGGGTCCTGTCAACATGACTGATACCTCCTCCCAGCACTGTGGCTGAGGCAGTGTAAAACCCCTGTCCAGTGGTCATTTTGGACCCTTTGGGCCTCCCATTAGGGCTAGAATCAAAGCCATCCATCTCCTGATCAGCTCAGGTACAGCTACAACTCTTGCAAAGCAATGGTTAAATTTATGGAACTGCTACCAGAGGATTTTAGGGCTGAATTTTCCTTTGTGGTGGATAATGCAAGCTCATGGCCTCACTCTAAGCAGCCCCCAATATGGTGGACTCAGCCTCCCCTACCATGGCATTGGGAATAGCCATGTGATAAGAGTTCCTGGGTGCAGATGTCTGGGCTGCCTTATGAGGTTCAGCAGACAACTCGGGACCTCCCATTTGAAGGGATGGCCCTGTTTTTGGAGAAAACAGATTCTAGACTGTATAGCCTGAAAGACTCCAGGATCACCCTCAAGTTTGAATCTCCACACACTGGCAACCTAGCAGAAACATTGCAGGCCATAGCCCCCATCTTATCCATACCAGCTCCAGAACAGGCAGGATTCTTCCTGCAGCTGGGGAGGAAATAATAGAAAGAGGCTGCACACATTGTTAGACCAGGGCTCTGGTTAGGCAAAGCAGTCTGCTAACCACAAACAGCCCTTTTTAAGGTGTGCTTGGGGGGCAACACACCAATCGAGATAGTGGATCCACCCTGCCATACCTTCTTGTGTCCTTTCAACTCTGTGTGGGCCTGTATTATATTGTTGGGTGCTCTGCAAGGTTGAAATGGGATACTCCCTCCCCCCAATTCTTCCACACCCTATCCTATCCCTCTTCAGGGCTCCTTCTCACAAGCATCTCCTCATACAGGAGTTGCACTTGCTCCTATCATGGGGAGCAATGGAAGAGGTGTATTAGGAACTGAAGGGCAAAGGCTCCTATTCCTGATATTTCCTAACACCAAATACCAAAGGTGAGCTCAGGCCCATCCTAGACCTGTGGGTACTCAAAGGTTTATGAAGAAACTAAAGTTTCAGATTGTCTCTTTGACCTCCAGTATAACTTCTTTGGATCCAGGGGACTGGCATGCTGTCCTCGACATGAAGGATACTTACTTTCACATTGCAATCATGCTTTTCCATAGAAGATATCTCAGGTTTGCTATGAATAACATTCACTACCAGTTCACATTTGATCTATCAGCTGCTCCTCACCTGTTTACCAAGTGCATGGCAGTTGTCTCTGCTGCATTCTTTCACAGACATCAGGTACAGGTATTCCTATACCTAGATGACCTGCTAACATTATCTATAGGTTTCCGGCAGTTCCCCACTCCCATAGAGAGGAATTGCCTGAAGCTCTTGGAACACATGGCTGCCTGTATCTCTTGGTGCAGCTCACCAGGCTCAGACTCTAGTCAATCCAGTTGTGTCTGGCCTCTGTATATTGGCTCACTTGGAACAACAATTTACACAAGATAATCAGATTGCCTTGCCCAATCCTTTTCTTTCTAATCTGAGGGCTCAACCCACAGGTGGTGTATACAGGAGTTCCCTTCAACTGCTCCCAGCCATCCCTCAAACATAGAATGCTAGAACTGGAAAGGACCTCGAGCGATCATCAGATCCAGTCCCCTGTTCTCACAGCAGGACCAAGCACTGTCTAGATTAGGGTGGTCAATAATTTTTTTATGGGGAGCCACTCCAAGAATTTGGAAAGTGTCCGAGGGCCACGCTCTTCCATGATATTAATGGAAGAGGTACAGGTCTGGGATGGAGGTTGGATACAAAAGGGAGTTCGGGACAAGGGAGGGAGTTTGGATGAACGAGGCAGTTGTGATCTGGGGCACTGGATTGAGATGTGTGTTTCATGTCCATATCAGAGAACAATAGTTATGAGAAGGCAAGTGTACAGCTTCCTCTTATAACATAAAGCAAGGTCAGGGTTTGGTTGTGCCAGTATAGTGCAATGTGCAAGGAATTAGATTGTTTCTCATAAAATATAAAGGGAGGGGCCTACCAGGAGGGAGTTATACTACAGAATGACCATTTTGATTAAAAACCCTCCTCCTGTAAGGGTCACAGAACACAGATCACCTCCCTTCACCAGCAAAGCAGCTTGCTTCATCATCTCCACCAGTTCCTGTTGATGGAGGTGTTGCTGCTGCAGCTGCACAAGTTACTGGAGTGGATGTTGCTTCTGCTGCTGTTCATTTTACATTTATTACATTTATTAAAGCAAAAATCAGAGTGTGTGTGTGTGTGTGTGTGTGTGTGCATACACACCCACACCCCCCCACGCAAAGATTTCCCAACTCAGATATAGTGCTTTGCCTCTCTGACACTTTTCTTTTTGCACCTTCTGGGATCAAACAGAGGGATGAAGGGAAGATAAACTCCTTACTTACTACAAGCCAGGTATTGCTCCTGTATGCAGTTACAAGAACAGATTGTGTTATATTCCTTCAAGTGGGCAATTACAGTGGGTACTGAAATTCTGAATCTCTTGAGTGTTTATCTTAGTTTTATGTTAACTTTAACATTTTTTTTTGCATATAAACAGGATATTTTTACCTTTTGGCAGTGAAGAAACCATAAGTAACAGCTAATTCCTGTGGTTTTTGACATTTGATTATAAATTCTTTAAGGCAGGGACAATCTCTACATTGTTTGCATGTGCAATACCTATAGATTATTCCTATAGATTGCTGTGCAATCTTGAGTTTATAGCACTCTTGCCCTGGAGAATACAGGCAGTCCCCGAGTTACGCGGATCCGACTTATGTCGGATCCGCAGTTACGAACGGGGCCGTTCCTCTCCCTGGTCTCCAGCAGACCAGGGAGAGGAAGCAAAGCGGCGGAACACGTGGGCAGCGGACAGGGCTGTCCGCTGCCCACGCACTCCGTGGCTTGGCTCTGCTTTGCCCCCCCGTCCCCCTGGTCTGCAGACTGGGGGGGGCAAAGCAGAGCAAAGCAGAGCCAAGCCGCGGAGCGCACGATCAGCTGACAGCCCAGACGCGTCTGGGCTGTCAGCTGGCCGGGCGCTCCGCGGCTTGGCTCTGCTTTGTCCCCCCCGCCCCCCTGGTCTGCAGACCGGGGGGGGGCAAAGCAGAGCCAAGCCGCGGAGCGCGCGATCAGCTGACAGCCCAGACACGTCTGGGCTGTCAGCTGGCCGGGCGCTCCGCGGCTTGGCTCTGCTTTGCCCCCCCGTCCACCCCCGTCCCCCTGGTCTGCAGACCAGGGAGACGGGGGGGCAAAGCAGAGCCAAGCAGAGCCAAGCTGCGGAGCGCGCGGTCAGCTGACAGCCCAGACGCGTCTGGGCTGTCAGCTGGCAGCGCGCTCCGCTGCTTGGCTCTGCTTTGCCCCCCCCATCCCCGTCCCCCTGGTCTGCAGACCAGGGGGACGGGGATGGGGGGGGCAAAGCAGAGCCAAGCCGCGGAGCGCGCGGTCAGCTGACAGCTGGCAGCTGGCCGCGTCCTCCGCGGCTTGGCTCTGCTTTGCCCCCCCCCCCATCCCTCTGGTCTGCAGACCAGGGGGACGGGGAGCAAAGCAGAGCAAAACCACGGAGCCCGAGGGCAGCAGGACAGCCACGGACACCTGTGGTACAGCAGCGGCTTTGCTCCGGACACCTGTGGTACAGCAGCTGGGGCGCTGTACTTGGGGATGCCTGGGGTTCTTAGCAGCAGCTGACTTGGGGATGCCTGGGGTTCTTAAGTTGAATCTGTATGTAAGTCAGAACTGGCGTCCAGATTCAGCCGCTGTTGAAACTGATCAGTTTCAGCAGCGGCTGAATCTGGACGCCAGTTCCGACTTACATACAGATTCAACTTAAGAACAAACCTACAGTCCCTATCTTGTACGTAACCCGGGGACTGCCTGTACTAGTACTGTGAAACATTTTCAGGGGTTCTTTTCTGAAAACCTGGAATATATCTATGGTCTCTTTTCCTATTATATATTTCAACATTCATGGTTCTAGGTGCAAACACAAGTGAAAAATACCAAAGACCAGTTTGACCAGTTGAAAATGGATGTCTGTCAGAAGGTGGATCTGCTTGGAGCTAGTCGCTGCAATTTGTTGTCGCATTCTCTTGCTGTCTATCAGGTATCCACTTTAACTTTGCAGAATGCCCTACACTGGACATATGGAGGGAAACCTTTGGATATACTGAGGGAGAATATTAAAGCAGAGCACAAAAGTGAACAAGACATTGTAAGCAGGAATGCATTCGTGGCAACATCCTCTTTTCTGATATTTACAGGACGTAGTTGATAGCCAATATCTTCATTGTGAAGGCAGGATTGAATACACCCACTGATTAATTTATAAATACTGTCATGACATTTGGAAATGCATAGACTCATACAGACAATGTTCTAGCTCCTTCCTTTGGGATTTTTTGGGAGAATTTCTTTTTTTAATAAGAGGGCTTTGAATACCAGTTTTAGAGAGTAAATGTATGCAGTTAAATTAACAAAGTTGACGCAGCGCTGTGGTAAATCAGGTCCAATAAGTTTGTGATCCATCCAACCTACGAGGGTCCATTTTCCTCATCTTGGTGCTTTTTGAATTTTAGCAATCTGGAGAAAAGTCCTTAATGAGATGGAAATAGAGAAGGGAATGGAAACTGGAAATATGTATTGAAGAAAGGAGTTTAGGTGGAAACAGATATATGCTATTTAAAAAAAATGGGAGTATTAGTTCAAATTAACAGGACTTTTTTTAAAGACTATTGCCATTGATGTTGTTTAGACATTTTCTCATCTTGTCCCTAAAGTTACTGTAACTGAAATATTCACAAATTCACCATTCAAAACTGAGGCTCTAAGGGTATGTCTACACTACAGCGCTAATTCGAACTAAGCTAATTCGAACTAACGCATCTAGAACTAAAAACTAGTTCGAATTAGCGTTTTGCTAATTTGAACTAGCACGTCCACACTGATTGGACGCAGGAGCGCATTTAAGGGCAGCTGAAACCGGTTCTGGCAGGGCATCAGGTCAGTAGTTGCGTTGTGTGGCTGCTGTCTGAGGCTATCTGAGGCTCGTGCTTAAAGGGACCCCCCCGGACAGCTGGTTCTCAGCTTTTCCTGCTTGCTTGCCAACCTTGCCGAGGGACAGCAAAGCGTTGGTCTCTGTGCCCGGCTGTGTCGGTGCTTCCCTTCGGGGATGCCGCTGCAGGTGGCAACATGGAGCCGTGGCTCGCCCTGCACCTTCTGGTGCATTTTCTGGACTTGCTGCTGCAAGCCTGCCAGCAATGGCTCGAGGCTGCCTGGCACCACCTGGTGCACGTCAGCTCCCTGCCTCTCCACTTGGCTGCCCTGGGGGCAGTGGAGGAGCTGCGGCGGCGCCCCGGCACCGCGTGCCCTGCCGCATCTGGCGTCTGGACACCAGCAGCGACTGGTGGGACCGAATTGTCCTGGAGTGCTGGGAAGACCGACAGTGGACCCAGAACTTCAGGATGAGGAGGGACACCTTCCTGGAGCTCTGCGAGTGGCTCGTCCCTGCCCTGTGCAGAAGGGACACTTGCATGAGGCCCGCCATCCCCCTCCAGAAGCGGGTGGCCATCGCCCTCTGGAAGTTCTCCACGCCGGACAGCTACCAATCCGTCGGGAACCAGTTTGGTGTTGGGTGATCCACCGTCGGAGCGGTGCTCATGCAGGTATGGCACTTGTCGGCCACTGCGCCGGGGAGGGGAGGGGGGCTGCAAGGAGGGGATGGGCTGCCCCAAGGACAAAGGGGGGGAAGGAGGAGGCGAAAGCGCCCCGCACCGGAGGGGTCGGTCTGTCGCGGCCGTACTACACGCCGCCAGGGGGGTTGCTTCCGGGAGTGGGGTGCGGAGCACTGCCAGGGCACGAATGCTCCCAGCCACCAGGGCGCCCCACTGATTGGCGCTTTGCTGTGTCTCTCTCCGCAGGTGGTCAAGGTCATCAACCGGGTGCTGCTCCACAGGGTGGTCCGCCTCACCGACCCGGACGCTGTCATCCGGGGATTCGGCGCCCTCGGCTTCCCCAACTGTGGGGGGGGGCCATCGACAGGACGCACATCCCCATCCGTGCCCCGGAACACCAGGCGTCCCAGTACGTCAACCACAAGGGGTACTTCTCCGTGATCCTGCAGGCCGTGTGTGACCACCGGGGACAGTTCACGGACATTAATGTGGGCTGGTCCGGCAAAGCACACGACGCCCGGGTGTACCGCAACTCCTCCGTGTGCCAGCGGCTGCAGGCCGGGACCTTCTTCCCCGACTGCCACATCAGGGTCGGGGACGTGGACATGCCCGTGTGCCTGGTGGGGGATGCCGCCTACCCACTGCAGCCGTGGCTGATGAAGCCCTACACAGGGCACCTCAATCCCTCCCGCCAGGCCTTCAATGCCAGGCTGACCAGGGTCCACATCGTGGTGGAGGGGGCCTTCGGGCGACTGAAAGCCCGCTTTCGATGCCTCCTCACCCGTCTGGACCTGGCCGAGCACAACATCCCTCCCGTGGTGGCAGCATGTTGTGTGCTCCACAATTTATGTGAGAGAAAGGGAGAGGCTTTCCTGCCAGCCTGGATGGCTGAGGCTGACCGCACGGCTGGCCACTACGATCAGCCCCTCACCGCCACTGTCTGGGAAGCCCAGCGGGGGGGCCGTCCGGATCCGGGAAGCCCTGCAGGAGAGCTTCCTGGTGGAGGAGGAGGACTGACCTCTTCCTTGCATGCCCCACTGGGGCCTTCTTCCACCCTACCCGCTTTCCCCCTTCCCCTCCCTACCTATTGTCAAATAAAGACACCTGTTTTTCAAACAAAAACTTCTTTTTATTTAACATAACTGGGGTGGGGGGAGGGAGGAATGACGGTGGGAGAGGGGAGGAGGAAACCTGGGACGAGGGAGCTGGAAGGGGAGGGAAGGGAGGAAGGGAAAGGAAAGCTCAGGGGTGGGGGTCCGGCTGCCTCTCCTGTCTCGCAACTCTGCGGGTCTGGGGGCGTGGGTGGGGAATGGTTGTGGAGGGTGGGGCAGGAGGGACGGGGGGTGTGTGGAGGAAGCAGGAGTGGGAGCAGGGGGAGCAGGAGGCGGAGCAGGGGGAGCAGGCGCCGGAGCAGGAGGAATTGGGAAGTAGTCGAGCAGGCTCTGGAGGTGGCCTCGCAGGGCACGGCCCTGCTCCTCCAGTGCCTCCAAGCTCCTCCGGCGCAGCCTCAGGTCCTCCTGGACCCAGTGGTCCTGGATGCGGAGCAGGTGCTCCAGGAACCGGAGGTGCCACCTCTGGTAGTCCTCTTGGTTCCTGGCTCTCCTGCTGGCCCGGGCGCGGGCGCGGGCGGCTGCTGCAGGCGGGGTGGTGCGCCCTGCAGTCCCAGGTGCTGCGGCTGTGGTGAAACAAGAACAGCGGTCAATTACCCCAGGGGCCCAGGTGTGTGAAACCCAGCTCCCCTCTACAAGGCCAGGGCCCCTGCAGGATCCCCAGCTGCTGCTCCGTGGTGGGCAAGGCCCAGGCGCACGGTCCCTGGGCTCCCTCTTGCCCCAGACCCCCGTACAAATAAGGGGAGCATGATGGTACTCACATGTGGACGCCTCCCCAGCCTCGGACGACACAGGCGAGCGGCTCTGTGGGGTGCCTCGGGGGTCCTGGGTCCTGGGCAGGCTGCCACCAGGCTCCTGGCTCTCAGAGCCCTCCTCCTCCTCCGTCTCTGGGAGCGGTCCCTCTGCCCCGGGGTCTATCACGTCCCGGGGGGCAGGGATGGCATGAGCCCCCAGGATGCGGTCCAGAGCCTGGAAGTGGGGGCACACCTCCGGGTCGGCCCCTGGCAGGCAGGCCCGGGAGTAGGACTGCCGCAGGTCCTTTATTTTACAGCGCACCTGCTCCTGGCTGCGCTGGTGGGCCCTGGCAGCCAGGCTGGCAGCCATACGGCCGTAGACAGCCACGTTCCTGTGGCTAGTGCGGAGATTGTGGACATTGGAGGCTTCCCCCCAAACCTCGATGAGGTCCACGATCTCCGCACTAGACCACGCGGGCGCCTGCCTCTTGTGGCCCCGGGCAGGCTCCTGGGAGCCGCCAGTCTGGTCCCGGGAAGAGTGGGAGAGGTGGGGGGCATCGGGTCGCTGGCTCATGGGGTGTCAGCTGCTGGGTGTGCTGGCACGGGTGCTGGCAGCCTTGCAACTGGCACAAACCCCGTAGCCAGCCCGTGGCCCTTTAAGGGCTCCGGGGCTGGGAGGGGGGCAGTAGAGTTTGCCTGGTGTTGGCCAGAGTGGCCACCAGGGCAAGCTGGGAAGGGCTAGCCTCCCACTAGTTCGAATTAAGGGTCTACACAGCCCTTAATTCGAACTAGCTAGTTCGAACTAGGCTTAATCCTCGTGGAATGAGGTTTACCTAGTTCGAACTAAGCGCTCCGTTAGTTCGAATTAAATTCGAACTAACGGAGCGCTAGTGTAGCGCCTATGAAAGTTAGTTCGAACTAATGTCCGTTCCCTAAGGGTATGTCTACACTACAAAGTTAGTTCGAACTAACGGACGTTAGTTCGAACTAACTTTCATAGGCGCTACACTAGCGCTTCCTTAGTTCGAATTTAATTCGAACTAACGGAGCGCTTAGTTCGAACTAGGAGAACCTCATTTTACGAGGATTAAGCCTAGTTCGAACTAGCTAGTTCGAATTAAGGGGTGTGTAGCCCCTTAATTCGAACTAGTGGGAGGCTAGCCCTCCCCAGGTTTCCCTGGTGGCCACTCTGGCCAACACCAGGGATACTCTTCTACCCCCCTCCTGGCCCCGGACCCCTTAAAGGGGCACGGGCTGGCTACAGTGCCCGTGCCAGGTGCAAGCCTGCCAGCACCCAGCCAGCAGACCCTGCACCTGGCACGGATCGAGCCAGCCACCCGATGCCCCCCAGCCCTCCCCCTCTTCCCGGGACCAGGCTGGTGGCTCCCGGGAGCTTGCCCTGGACCGCAAGAGGCGGGCACCCGCCTGGGCTAGTGCAGACATCGTGGACCTCGTCCACGATCTCCGCACTAGGCACAGGAAAGTGGCCGTCTAGGGCAGGAGAGCTGCCAGCCTGGCCACCCAGGAGCAGGTGTGCAAGAGAATCAAGGGGGTCCACTGAGACCCCCGACCCTGAGCCCTGAGCTTACAGTGGCCATCCTGGGTCAGACCAAAGGTCCATCTAGCCCAGTAGCCTGTCTGCCGACAGCGGCCAGCCCTAGGGACCCTGGAGGGGATGGACCGAAATCAGTGACCAAGCCATTTGTCTCGTGCCATCCCTCTCCAGCCTTCCACAAACTTTGGGCAGGGACACCACTCCTACCCCCTGGCTAATACCACTCCATGGACCCAACCTCCATGACTTGATCTCACTTCCCTTTAAACTCTGTTCTAGTTGTAGCCTTCACAGCCTCCTGCAGCAAGGAGTTCCACAGGTTGACTCTTTGCTTTGTGAAGAAGAACTTTCTGTTACTAGTTTGAAGCCTGCTACCCATTCCTTTCCTTTGGTGTCCTCTAGTCCTTCTATTATGGGAACTAATGAAGAACTTTTCTGTATGCACCCTCTCCACCCCACTCATGCTTTTAGAGACCTCTATCCTGTCCCCCCTCTGTCTCCTCTTTTCTAAGCTGAAAAGTCCCAGTCTCTTTAGCCTCTCTTCATATGGGACCTGTTCCCAACCCCTGATCATTTTAGTTGCCCTCCCGTCTCCCAGCCTCTCTTTTCCCCTCTCCCACCTCTTTTTCCCAGTCTCCCCCAGTTTTGTTCAATAAAGACAGATTCCATTTTGGAAGACACATTATCTTTATTTTGTACATCAAGAAGAGGGGCTAGGGAAGGGTAAGTGGAAGGAGGTGAGGGAGGAATGGGGCACGAGCCCCCGATGGGGAGGACCAGGCTGGCTCTGCGGGCTTCTGGGGGTGGAAGCTCTCCTGCAGCCCCCCAATTGTCCCCTCTACCCAGATGGCAGACTGTGGCAAGTGCAGCCGGGCTGATGGCCGAGTGGTGTGATGTGCCCAGTGTGGGTAGTCCGGGTACTCCAAGCCAGGACTGCTTTGCAAGTGGGGCACCCCTGAAAACTGTCTGTCCGGGGTGCGGGTCGGGACCCTTTAAGCACAGCCCTCGGCTAGCCTGACACAGCATCTCCACGCTCTAAGTCCTCCTCTGATGCCCTGCCGGCACTGCTTCTGGCCATCCTTAAGCCCGTTTCAGGGTCCACTTAATGTGGACATGCTAGTTCGAATTAGCAAAACGCTAATTCGAACTAGTTTTTTAGTCTGGATCCGTTAGTTCGAATTAGCTTAGTTCGAATTAACTAATTCGAACTCAGTTAGTTCGAATTAACGTTGTCGTGTAGACATACCCTAAGAGTTTGTTGTGCTCCTATGCAAAGCCTAACTGAGCAGAAGTACATACTCTTATTCAGTTGCTCAGCTGTATTTATTCTCTGGCACCTGTAGTGCTTCTGATAGTCTCAGAATTCCCTAAACCTGTGGTTCCCAGCCTTTTTTATATTGGGGACCAGCAAATGCATCCACAGATATTTGGCAGACTGGTATTATTTTATTTGCATACTCATAGAACCATAGAGCTGGAAGAGACCTCAGAAGGCCATCAAGTCTAGCCCCCTGCCCAAGGCAGGACCAATCCCAATTAAATCAACCCAGCCAGTGCTTTGTCAAGCTCAGACTTAAACACCTCTAGGGATGGAGACTCCACTATTTCACTAGGTAACCCATTCCAGTGCTTCACCACCCTCCTAGTGAAATAATTTTTCCTAATATCCAAGCTGGACCTCTCCCACCGCAACTTGAGACCATTATTCCTTGTTCTGCCATCCATCACTACTATGAATAGCCTTTCTCCATCGTCTTTGGAACCTCCCTTCAGGAAGTTGAAGGCTGCTATCAAATCCCCTGTCACGCTTCTCTTCTGCAGGCTAAATAGACCCAAATCCCTCAGCCTCTCCTTGTAGGTCATATGCTCCACCCCCCTAATCATTCTGGTTGCCCTCCGCTGGACCCTCTCCATGAGTCCACATGCCTTGTGTAGTGGGGGGCCCAGAACTGGACACAATACTCCAGGGCTGTGTCTAGACTGCACCCCTTTTGCGGAAAAGGGATGCAGATTAGACACAGCGCAATTGCAAATGAAGCGGGGATTTAAATCTTCCCTGCTTCATTTCCAGAAACATGGCTGCCGCATTTTTCCTGCTCGGGGTTTTGCCGGCAAAAAGCGCCAGTCTAGACGGGGATCTTTCGGAAAATAAAGCCTTTTCCGAAAGATCCCTTCTTCCCGATTTTAAGAGGAATAAGGGATCTTTCGGACAAGGCTTTATTTTCCGAAAGATCCCCGTCTAGACTGGCGCTTTTTGCCGGCAAAGCCCTGAGCCGGAAAAAAGCGGCAGCCATGTTTATGCAAATGAAGCGGGGAAGATTTAAATCCCCGCTTCATTTGCAATTGTGCTGTGTCTAATCTGCATCCCTTTTCCGCAAAAGGGGTGCAGCCTAGACACAGCCCAGATGTTGCCTCACTAGAGCTGAATAAAGGGGAATAATCACATCTCTGGATCTACTGGGAATGTTCCTCTTAATGCAACCTAATATGCCATTAGCCTTCTAGGCTACAAGGGCACACTGTTGACCCATATCCAGCTTCTCATCCACTGTAATCCCCAGGTCCTTTTCTGTAGAACTGCTAGTTAGCCATTCAGTCCCCAGCCTGTAACAGTACTTGGGATTCTTCCATCCCAAGTGCAGGACTCTGCACTTGTCCTTGTTGAACCTCATTAGATTTCTTCAAAAGCGACGAGGAGTCCTGTGGCACCTTATAGACTAACTGAAGTGTAGGAGCATAAGCTTTCGTGGGCAAAGACCCACTTCGTCAGATGCATGTAGTGGAAATTTCCAGAGGCAGGAATAAATATGCAGGCCAGGATCAGGCTGGAGTTGACGAGGTGGATCCAATCAAGGAGGATGAGGCCCACTTCTAGCAGCTGATCTGGAGGTGTGAATTCCAAGAGAGCAGAAGCTGCTTTTGTAATTAGCAAGCCATTCACAGTCTTTGTTTAATCCAGAGTTAATTGTGTCAAACTTAAAGATGAACTGTAGCTCAGCAGTTTCTCTTTGAAGTCTGGTCCTGAAGTTTTTTTGCTGCAGGATGGCTACTTTTAGATCTGCAATTGTGTGTCCAGGAAGATTGAAGTGTTCCCCTACAGGTTTTTGTATGTTGCCATTCCTAATATCGGATTTGTGTCCATTGATTCTTTTACGTAGGGACTGTCCTGTTTGGCCGATGTATATAGCAGTGGGGCATTGTTGGCACATGATGGCATATATTACGTTGGTGGATGTGCAGGAGAATGTACCAGTGACAGTATGGCTGATCTGGTTAGGTCCTGTGATGGTGTTGCTGGTGTATATATGTG
Source organism: Pelodiscus sinensis (assembly GCF_052426305.1). NCBI lineage: Eukaryota > Metazoa > Chordata > Testudines > Trionychidae > Pelodiscus > Pelodiscus sinensis. The sequence goes on from NC_143058.1 coordinate 57,724,433, forward strand.
GGCAGAGTTGGCACCGAGGTTTGTTGCAGGGATTGGTTCCTGAGTTCGAGTTATTATGGTGCGGTGTGTAGTTGCTGGTGAGAATATGCTTCAGGTTGGCGGGTTGTCTGTGGGCAAGGACCGGCCTACCTCCCAAGGCCTGTGAAAGCGAGGGATCATTGTCCAGGATGGGTTGAAGATCACTAATGATGCGTTGGAGAGGTTTTAGCTGGGGACTGTAGGTGATGGCCAGTGGTGTTCTGTTGGTTTCTTTCTTGGGCTTGTCCCGTAGCAGGAGGCTTCTGGGTACACGTCTGGCTCTGTCAATCTGTCTCCTCACTTCCTCGTGTGGGTATTGCAGTTTACAGCACTCCCAGTTACCTTTGTGACACTACGGATTTCCTGAGAAAACTACAATGCATAGGTGATCTTCCAGAAAACACCATCCTAGCCACCATGGATGTAGAGGCTCTCTACACAAACATAGAATCATAGAATCATAGAATAATAGGACTGGAAGGGACCTCGAGAGGTCATCGAGTCCAGCCCCCTGCCCTCAAGGCAGGATCAAGCTCCGTCTACACCATCCCTGACAGATGTCTATCTAACCTGTTCTTAAATATCTCCAGAGAGGGAGATTCCACCACCTCCCTTGGCAATTTATTCCAATATTTGACCACCCTGACAGTTAGGAATTTTTTCCTAATGTCCAATCTAAACCTCCCCTGCTGCACTTTAAGCCCATTACTCCTTGTCCTGTCCTCAGAAACCAAGAGGAACAAATTTTCGCCTTCCTCCTTGTGACACCCTTTTAGATATTTGAAAACCGCTATCATGTCCCCCCTTAATCTTCTTTTTTCCAAACTAAACAAGCCCAGTTCATGAAGCCTGGCTTCATAGGTCATGTTCTCTAAACCTTTAATCATTCTTGTCGCTCTTCTCTGTACCCTTTCCAATTTCTCCACATCTTTCTTGAAATGTGGTGCCCAGAACTGGACACAGTACTCCAGCTGAGGCCTAACTAGTGCAGAGTAGAGCGGCAGAATGACTTCACGAGTTTTGCTTACAACACACCTGTTGATACAACCTAGAATCATATTTGCTTTTTTTGCAACAGCATCACACTGTTGACTCATATTCAACTTGTGGTCCACTATGACACCTAGATCCCTTTCCGCCATGCTCCTTCCTAGACAGTCGCTTCCCATCTTGTATGTATGGAACTGATTGTTCCTTCCTAAGTGGAGCACTTTGCATTTCTCTTTATTAAACCTCATCCTGTTTACCTCTGACCATTTCTCTAACTTGCTAAGGTCATTTTGAATTATGTCCCTATCCTCCAAAGAAGTTGCAACCCCACCCAGTTTGGTATCATCTGCAAACTTAATAAGCGTACTCTCTATCCCAATATCTACATCATTGATGAAGATATTGAACAGTACGGGTCCCAAAACAGACCCTTGAGGAACTCCACTTGTTATCCCTTTCCAGCAGGATTTAGAACCGTTAACAACAACTCTCTGACTACGGTTATCCAGCCAATTATGCACCCACCTTATCGTGGCCCTATCTAAGTTATATTTGCCTAGTTTATCAATAAGAATATCATGCGAGACCGTATCAAATGCCTTACTAAAGTCTAGGTATATGACATCCACCGCTTCTCCCTTATCCACAAGGCTAGTTATCCTATCAAAGAAAGCTATCAGATTAGTTTGGCATGACTTGTTCTTCACAAACCCATGCTGGCTATTCCCTATCACTTTATTACCTTCCAAGTGTTTGCATATGATTTCCTTAATTACCTGCTCCATTATCTTCCCTGGGACAGACGTTAAACTGACCGGTCTGTAGTTTCCTGGGTTGTTCTTATTCCCCTTTTTATAGATGGGCACAATATTTGCCCTTTTCCAGTCTTCTGGAATCTCCCCTGTCTTCCATGATTTTTCAAAGATCATAGCTAAAGGCTCAGATACCTCCTCTATCAGCTCCTTGAGTATCCTGGGATGCATTTCATCAGGACCTGGTGACTTGCTGACATCTAACTTTCCTAAGTGATTTTTAACTTGTTCTTTGTGTATCCTATCTTCTAAACTTACCCTCTCTCTGCTTGTATTCACTACGTTAGGCACACCTCCAGACTTCTCGGTGAAGACCGAAACAAAGAAGTCATTGAGCATCTCCGCCATTTCCAAGTTCCCTGTTACTGCTTCTCCCTCCTCACTAAGCAGTGGGCCTACCCTGTCCTTGGTCTTCCTCTTGCTTTTAATGTATTTATAAAAGGTCTTCTTGTTTCCCTTTATGCCTGTAGCTAGTTTGATCTCATTTTGTGCCTTTGCCTTTCTAATCTTGCCCCTGCATTCCCGTGTTGCTTGCGTATATTCATCCTTTGTTAGTTGTCCTAGTTTCCATTTTTTATATGACTCCTTTTTTATTTTGAGATCGTGCAAGATCTCCTTGTTAAGCCAAGCTGGTCTTTTGCCATATTTTCTATCTTTCCTACACAGCGGAATTGTTTGCTTTTGGGCCCTTAACAACGTCCCTTTGAAATACTTCCAACTCTCCTCAGTTGTTTTTCCCTTCAGTCTTGCTTCCCATGGGACCTTACCTACAAGTTCTCTGAGCTTATCAAAATCTGCCTTCCTGAAATCCATTACCTCAATTGTGCTGGTCTCCCTTCTACCTTTCCTTAAGATCATGAACTCTATTATTTCGTGATCACTGTCCCCTATACTGTCTTCCACTTTCAAGTTCTCAACTAGTTCCTCCCTATTTGTTAAAACCAAATCCAGAACAGCTTCTCCTCTCGTAGCTTTTTCAACCTTCTGAAACAGAAAGTTGTCTCCAATGCAGTCCAGAAACTTATTGGATAGCCTGTGCCTCGCTGTGTTAGTTTCCCAACATATGTCTGGATAGTTGAAGTCCCCCATCACCACCAAATCTTGGGCTTTGGATAGTTTTGTTAATTGTTTAAAAAAGGCCTCATCCACCTCTTCCACCTGGCTAGGTGGCCTGTAGTAGACTCCTAGCATGATATCACCCTCGTTTTTTACCCCTTTTAGCTTAACCCAGAGACTCTCTACACAGCTATCTCCTACATTCATCTCCACTTCAGTCCAAGTGTGTACATTTTTAATATACAAGGCAACCCCTCCTCCCTTTTTTCCCTGTCTGTCCTTCCTGAGCAAGCCGTACCCTTCCATACCAACATTCCAATCATGCGTCCCATCCCACCAGGTTTCTGTAATACCAATGATATCATAGTTGTATTTATTGGTTAGCAATTCCAGTTCTTCCTGCTTATTACCCATACTTCTCGCATTTGTATATAGGCATCTAAGATACTGATTTGATCTTGCCTCCCTGTTGTGCCCTGACCCTGACCCTCCTTTCTCCTTGCCATTATAGGCCGTAGTCCCCCCCATTTCCAACCCATCTCCCAGTCCCGCACATGCAGCACTTACCTGTGGGCTTTGCTCACCTGCCCCCAACAAACCTAGTTTAAAGCCCTCCTCACAAGGTTAGCCAGTCTGTGTCCAAACAAGGCCTTCCCGCTCCTGGAAAGGTGAACTCCATCTCCACCAAGCAGTCCTTCCTGGAAGATCACCCCGTGATCAAGGAAGCCGAATCCCTCCTGGCGACACCATCGTCGCAGCCAGGCATTCACCTCCAGGATGCACCTCTCTCTGCCCGGGCCCCTATCTTTGACAGGAAGGGTAGAAGAGAATACCACCTGCGCTCCAAACTCCTTCACCCGTACTCCCAAAGCCCTGTAGTCACACTTGACCCGCTCAGTGTCACACCTGGCAGTATCATTTGTGCCCACGTGGATGAGTAGCATGGGGTAGTAGTCAGAGGGCCGGATAATCCTCGACAATGCCTCCGTAACATCTCGGATACGGGCCCCTGGCAGACAGCATACCTCTCGAGATAAGCTGTCAGGGTGACAGATGGGTGCCTCCGTTCCCCTCAGAAGAGAGTCTCCAACCACCACTACCCTACGTTTCCTCCTCGCAGTGGTGGCAGGAGACTGCTCAACCTTGGTGGTGCAAGGCCTGGTCTCCTCCACTGTGGGGGGTGACTCCTTGTCTCCTGCTGAAAGTAAAGTGTAACGGTTATGTAACAACACAGTGGGAGGGTTAGGAGCAGGGGTGGAACACTGCCTGCTGCCGGAAGTAACCAGCTGCCAGTTCTCACCCTGCACCACTGCCTCCTCCATAAGTGGCTGGTCAACAGTCCCACATCCTAGGACAGTGACCTCCGTGGACTCCACAGGAATACTGTCCAGGAATCCCACATGCAGATGGAGTACAAGCTGTTAGGAACAGTATTCCTGATGATGCCACAGCACAACTGGTGGTTGAACTCTGTGAATTTATCCTCACACACAACTATTTCAGATTTGGTGACAACATATACCTCCAGACCAGTGGCACTGCTATGGGCACCCGCATGGCCCCACAATACGCCAACATTTTTATGGCTGACCTGGAACAACGCTTCCTCAGCTCTCGTCCACTTACACCCCTTCTCTACCTATGCTACATCGATGACATCTTCATCATCTGGACCCATGGGAAGGAGACTCTGGAAGAATTTCACCATGATTTCAACAGCTTCCACTCCACCATCAGCCTCAGCATGGACCAATCTACACGGGAGGTCCATTTCCTGGACACCACGATACAAATAAGTGACGGTCATATCAATACCACCCTATACCGAAAACCTACCGACCGCTATACTTACCTGCATGCTTCCAGTTTCCATCCCGGACACACCATACGATCCATTGTTGACAGCCAAGCACTGAGGTACAACCGCATATGCTCCAACCCCTCAGACAGAGACCTACACCTACAAGATCTTCAACAAGCATTCTGTAAACTGCGATACCCACACAAGGAAGTGAGGAGACAGATTGACAGAGCCAGACGTGTACCCAGAAGCCTCCTGCTACGGGACAAGCCCAAGAAAGAAACCAACAGAACACCACTGGCCATCACCTACAGTCCCCAGCTAAAACCTCTCCAACGCATCATTAGTGATCTTCAACCCATCCTGGACAATGATCCCTCGCTTTCACAGGCCTTGGGAGGTAGGCCGGTCCTTGCCCACAGACAACCCGCCAACCTGAAGCATATTCTCACCAGCAACTACACACTGCACCATAATAACTCGAACTCAGGAACCAATCCCTGCAACAAACCTCGGTGCCAATTCTGCCCACATATATACACCAGCAACACCATCACAGGACCTAACCAGATCAGCCATACTGTCACTGGTACATTCTCCTGCACATCCACCAACGTAATATATGCCATCATGTGCCAACAATGCCCCACTGCTATATACATCGGCCAAACAGGACAGTCCCTACGTAAAAGAATCAATGGACACAAATCTGATATTAGGAATGGCAACATACAAAACCCTGTAGGGGAACACTTCAATCTTCCTGGACACACAATTGCAGATCTAAAAGTTGCCATCCTGCAGCAAAAAAACTTCAGGACCAGACTTCAAAGAGAAACTGCTGAGCTACAGTTCATCTTTAAGTTTGACACAATTAACTCTGGATTAAACAAAGACTGTGAATGGCTTACTAACTACAAAAGCAGCTTCTGCTCTCTTGGAATTCACACCTCCAGATCAGCTGCTAGAAGTGGGCCTCATCCTCCTTGATTGGATCCACCTCGTCATCTCCAGCCTGATCCTGGCCTGCATATTTATTCCTGCCTCTGGAAATTTCCACTACATGCATCTGACGAAGTGGGTCTTTGCCCACGAAAGCTTATGCTCCTACACTTCAGTTAGTCTATAAGGTGCCACAGGACTCCTCGTCGCTTTTGCAGATTCAGACTAACACGGCTACCCCTCTGATATTAGATTTCTTGTGGCCCAATCCTCTAATTATCTGGGATCTCTCCCGATCTCCATGACTTTTCAAAGATAATGGCCAAAGGCTCCTCAATGACATTGTCAACTCCCTCAGTGCCAGTCCGGACCCATAGATTTATGTACCTTTAGCTTTTCTAAATAGTTTCTAACCTGTTCTTTCCTCACCAAAGGCTGTCCACCTTCGTCCCATATTGTGTCACTTAGCTCATTAGTCTGGGAGCTGACCTTGTCCGTGAAGACAGAGGCAAAGAAGGCATTAAGTACTTCAGCTTTCCCCACATCATCTGTCACTAGATTACCGCCCTCATCCAGTGGGGGCCCCACACCCTCTCTGATCACCCTCTTCTTGCTAAACGTGCCTGTAGAAACCTTTCTTGTTATCCTTCACATCCCTTGCGAGTCGCAATTCCAATTGCGCTTTCGCCTTCCTGATAACTTCCCTTCATTCTCAAGCTGTACATTTATATCCCTCCCTAGTCATCTGTCCAAGTTTCCACTTTTTGTAAGCTCCCTTTTTGTGCTTAAGTTCACCAAGGATTTCCCCAGTAAGCCAATCTGGTCTCCTACCATATTTGCTTCTCTTGCTACGCATTGGAATGGTTTCTTTCTGTGCCTTCAGTAAGGCTTCTTTAAAATATTGCCAGCTCTCCTAGGATCCTATCCCTTTCATGTTAGCATCCCAGGAGATTCTGCTCATCAGGTCTCTGAGGGAGTCGAAGTTTGCTTTTCTGAAGTCCAAGGTGTGTATTTTACTACTCTCTTTTCTTCCTTTGGTCAAGATCCTGAAATCTACCATCTCATGATCACTGCTTCCCAGGTTGTCACCCACCTCTACTTCCCCTATAAGTTCCTCCCTGTTTGTGAGCAGCAGGTCAAGCTGCGCCTGGCCCCAGTTGTATCCTTCAGCATTTGTACCAAGAAGTTATCCCCAACATTCTCCAAAAGCTTCCTGGATTGTCTGTGTATTGCCATAGTGGTCTCCCAACAGATGTCAATATGCAAATAAAATGTTACTGGTCTGCCAAAAGCTCTGGCCCCCAGAGTACCCCAAGGCCAGCCCTAACTCCTGGAGCCTCCCAACCTTCCACTACCCCCCAGTGCCAGCCACTGTCCTGATAGTCCCCTGCACCCAACAACCCCCCTAGTGCTAGCCTCCCACCAACAGTTCACCCCCGTGCCAGTCCCCTATACCAAATGCCTCAGTGCCAGCCCCCCATCATCAGACCCCATAGTGCCAGCCTTTGGTTTCCAAAACCCCCTCAGAGCCTCTCCAGTGCCAGTCCCCAATATTAGCACCAGAGGCCCCCATACCAGCGCTGTACCCAGACCCCCCCACTTATAGCCCCACCTCAGAGTCCCCCTAGTGCCAGCTCCCGAGTCTGAATGCCCCAGTGCCCCCCAGTGTCAGCCCCCTGCTCCTTAGAGCTCCCTACTGCTAGAGCCCCCCCAGCACTAGCCCCACTCCTGGAGCCCTCAGTGCCTGCCCTACCCCCCCCCCCCACACACATAGTCCTGTGCTGCCTCCAACTACCAGATTAGTGCTGCTGCTCAGGTCACAGCTGCTCTAAGGCTGCTGTTCTGGGCTCTGTGCAGCCCTCCTGCTGCGCAACAAAGCACTCTTCTCTGGCTCGGGAGACACCCCACCCCTGCCCGGTGCTGGTTTGCTGAGAGGCAGGGCAGGACATACCTCTCCAAACAGCTACAGCAGAAGGGGAGGCTCTGGGTGGTATATCCCAGCTGTGGCCCCCAGAGTCACCGCAGCCAGGTGGTCCACGAACCAGCAGTGGGCCACGACCAGCTTACCTGAAGTACACCCAAAAGGCTTTGCACATCATTCATTAAGGAAATAGCTCATAAAGCCTTCCAGATAAAATACAATGGCCTGTGGACAAGAGAACCAATTCAAGCTATAACAACAAACCCAATACCTGAAATGAACTGAACCCAAACAATTTTTTCCTGGTTTGGATAAATCCTCTCCTGTCCAATATCAATCCTTTTCATTGCTACACTCTTCCTAATTCCACAGACTGATAAATCAGTGAGTCTCAAGTCTCTCCTGTCCATCCCTAGGTTGCTGCTCACTGCATATATGCTGGCACTTGAGAGTTTTATAAGTAAGCATGCTTCTGGCAGGAACCCTCAAAATGGAGAATCTTGCACATTTTAGGGCTTCTTGTAAGAGCAGTATGTCCATCTTTATATATATTTTCATCCTTGTTGAAATAAAAATAATGACAGAAGTTTTGCAAAATCATTCCAAAAAATACCTTGTACAGAGAAAAATCCTCCATTTCAATCTCTCTCTCAACAGAAGATTCTATTTCAACCTAGTGAACTTTTCTATTTTCTCTCTCTGTCCTGTTCACTCCACCTCAATACCTGGAAGTTTTAGCAGCAATTCTTTCATCTGTGAAACATGCAAGAGTTACACGTTTCTTTCTCAAAACATCCTTTACATATAATATGTTACTAAAATGGAATAGTTGGGATTGGGAAGAACAAATTGATTATGTCAAAAGAGACAGGGAAATACAATATAAATAGCTGTAAGAAGTAAATCTGTGTAATAGCTGCTTGGAATTTGTCCCTCTCAGATTACCTTTTTGCACTTCTGCAAGAAGACAGCAGGATTGATGTTCCAAATCCATGAGGAATTCATAGATGTCCACCCATATCTCTCTCTTGCACTTAAGGTGAAGTTTTCATTTTATTTCTGTTAGATATATGGTTCCCGGAAATTAAAAAAAAATCCAGAGAAGTAAATTTCAAATTATATAATAATTGTAATTTATTTCTCTAGAATTAAACTACTGACAAATCTGGCACAAACAAGTCCATTCCCCATGCTCATTCTGCAAGTTTGCAAGTCAAATGGATAAGTTGTACATTTATCTGCTTTCTATGTAAAAAGCATAACACAACCAAAAAATCCTCTGGTTAAGGTTCGATGTATAAAATATATAAGGGATTAATAAATAAGTGATTTTAATAAATGTTAGATTTATTATTTATAAATGTCAATTATTAGAGTATTACAGAGTTATTAGCTTATTGCTATCCATAACTTAACTCCAATGACATGCTTATAACCACAATGTATACTACTCATGTCTGTGGCATGTCTATAACATATATTAATCTCTATATAAATCATTTATAAATGGAATCTTTATATACAATATGACCAAAACTTTAGTGCATCCATGTAAACGCAGTGTGTACAGTTGCAATATTATAAAATCAGTATCGAAGGCAGACTGGGAAACTTGGCTGGGCCCTAATTTAAGGTGTGCGGGCAATTACACAAGGACAGGGGGTAGCAGCCATTGGGGCCACCTCTCTTCCCCTCCATCTTTCAAGGGGCCGGTAGATGCTCTGGCCAGAGGCCCTGGAAAAATGCAGGGAGGCTGAAGAAAAGTGAACCGCCACTTGCACAGCCCCTCTGTCCAGCACTCTAGCTGGGGATAAGAGTCAGGGGCTTGCACTGCTCTGCCTGGCACTCTTACCAGGGAACAGGGTCAAGGCACTGGGATTTGCCCAGCTACAGCACTCATGCTGGACAGCAGGGTTGGACTGCGGGGGCTTGCCCAGCTCCAGCAGTGAAGAGAGGGGCAGGCTGTGGGGTTTGCCGTGCTCTGCCCACTCATCACTTCTGCCAGGAAGCTGGGTCTGGGCACACCGGGGCTTGCCCCACTCTGGTGCTTCAGATGACGATTGGGGGCTTGCAAGCTCTTATGCCTGATCCCACTCCCCAGCAAGAGCGCTGAGCAGGAGGAGCATGGCAAATCCCTGACCTGGCTCTGCAGCTGGAGCACTAGACAGGCAGAGTGGAGCAAGCCTCACATCCTGATCCTGGACCTTGGCAGAAGCCCTGGGTGGATGGGCAAGTTCCCACAGCCCAACCATGCTCTCCAGCAAGGGCACCAGCAGGGTGAACAGGACATGCGCCGGGGTAGGAGGAGACCTGCATAATAAGTGAGTGGGCCACAACCCACAGAGGCCTACCCATGGCTACACCCATTTATAAAGTGTAATCAACATTTCTTAATTACAAAAAATGGTTGTTACAAGCAGGTAACTGAGAAAAAAGTTACTGCTATAAGAGATTACTGTGTTCAAATCATTAGATGGGAGAGGTGAATTTGTAGATATCATCTGTTCCTGCTTTTAAATTATATTTTCTCCACATCTCAACAACCACAGGAGCCCTCCCTGAACAACCCCACTGAAGCACATAAGGAGAAGACAGAGAAAGACACCATCAGTGCCAACGTTGATAAGTAAGCAGGAAGAAAAATGGTGTGAGATTGTAAAAAAATTAAAAACACACATTTTGAACATGTTTGCTGTATGCATTACAGGAGGGTCTCTGCTTCCTAGGATTCATAAATAATATTATATAAACTTACTTTATTCTCCATCTTGCATTTTAAAATCTTTTTCATTTTTTTCCATTTTGGCATTTTCTTGATTTTTTTTTCTGTTTTTTCCCTCTATCAAAAACATTATCTCATCTAAATCATTGTTTGAAGTCAGCGCTCTTAGCCATATAAGACTGTCTTTTATGATAATTTGTTTATTAGCGTATATATGTTAAAATATTTTTAAATGTCCGCTAGTGTGGACTCCATTCCTATTCCTAAACGAGGAGTAACGGTAGTTCGGACTAGGAAGCCTAGTCTGAACTACCTAGTCCATGCCGCGTGTAGCTGCGCGGCACAGAGTCCACACTAGCGGACATTTAAAAATGGCGGCGCCCGGCTATATGCAAATGAAGCCCGGGAAATTCAAATCCTGGGCTTCATTTGCAACTCTGGTTGCCTACATTACCACCCTAGTTCAAACTAGGGTGGTAGTATAGACATACCCTTGGCTAGTTTATAGAAGTGCTGATCACTTATTGAGAGTTCAACCATTTCAAGATTTCACTTTAGTGCTGTTAATTTTGAGACAAGTTGCCAGATTTTCCTCTTACTTTTACCAGTGTTAATCCAAAACTACTTGACTGAAATTCTTGCAGTTACCTAAATGAAAATTAAAATGAGAGAGAGGCCTTAATTCTCTCTCTAGCATTGAGCCACTAACATTTTCAGCACATCTTGCTTCTTAGTGCTCTGATCAATTCTCTTTGTTTTGGAATCAGGTTAATTTTGTTGGATGAGGAAACGTCTATCAGTTTGGAAAGAGAAGCAGGTAAGATGTTAAATATATCTGTATATTTTGGATTTCAGGTAATTTGATTGAATGACAAGTAACGAAGCCTCTCTAAACACATTGCTATAAAAACATTAGCTTGCTACATGCTAATCTGTATTTTAGTCCTGACCTTACATGCTATATTTTTAACACACACATACAAACTATATTCCCATATAACCTTAATTCAATGTCCTGGTGCATTATGATACTATTATATCCACAGGACTGAAATCTCATTCAGTACCTATGGTGGACTATGCTCCATAGATTTATAAAAAAGCAACTGAAAAAACAGTTCTTCTTCAAGTGATGTCCCCGTGGGTGCTCCACTGAAGGTGTCGGGCTCGTCCCGGCGCCGCAAACTGGAGAGTTTTTGCCAGCAGTAGCCCCCTCTGAAGGACCGCGCAGGCGCAGAAGTGCCTCGCGCCGTTCGCGCTCTTTTCTGCGTTGAGCGGTCCGACGCGCCAGTTCCTCCTAACCGTCCACGGCCGCAGACGGAGTTAGAACACGCTCCTCCTTTTCTGAGGAGAATTGAGATTATCATTATTATTAGTTCTATTCCCAGTTAGCCCCTTCCCTGTATTATTAGTTTTCTCTAGTTGTTAGTTAGTTGTTAAAAAAAAAAAAGAGAGTTAAGAGTTACAACAGTTAAAGTTAGAATTAACGGCCGTCATTCCTAGGCCTCTACCGACCGGCCCCTCTAGTGCCGCCATTATGCCCGGATCTCCAGGCTTCAAGTAGTGCGCCTGCCTCGGACGGCCTATGCCTGCCTCGGACGGCCACTCCCGCTACATCTGCTGTCTGGGAGAAGGCCACATCCCTCAAAAATGCGGTCACTGCTCTAAGCTGACCGCTTGGGCTAGGCATGACAGAGAAATGCGCCTGAAGATGTTGCTTTTCAATAAGGCGCTCCAACCCCCGTCAACTGAGCAACGGGAGGCTTCAGTCCCACGTTAGTCTCGGGACGGAAAAAGCTTCGCTTCCTCTAGGAGCGTAAGTGCAGGAGAAGCACGGAGCTCATCGGGCTTCCCTCCCAGACAGGGAGCAGATAAGGCACTTAAAGCCCGCAGTACATCGGCGCCTAGTTTCACGCTCTCTGTACCACCGGCACTGGCAGCGCACCCGGAGTCGGCACTGTCATCTATGGCACCGAGCCTCCACGTGGCACCGCTTACCACCACGGCGCCGCCCGCGGCACTGGGACCTCGACTGGCACCGTCGAAATACCTGCCAGCGAGGGGGGAGTCGGCACTGACGGCCGGCACCACGCCATCAGCTAAAACGGCACCAATATCCAACCCGGCGCCATCGGGACGAGCCGGTGCCGAGAGATCAGGAGGCGCGCCAATCCAACCCAACGCTGAGAAAGCAATCGGCGCCGAGACCAGCCCGGCCTCATTCAAAGCGCGGGGAGCAACCCCCACGCCAGAGCGAACACCAGCACAGCTCTGTCGCACCAACCTCTGCGGAGCCAGCTCCCGTGGCCCAACAAATTGGTGCATCAGGAGAGGATACGGCACCGCCATCCCCAACCTCGGTGCCAAGGTTGCCACACCTTTTAGGGGATGTATCCGACTCTGTCTCCGTCATATTGGTCCAGGGCAGCCCAGTCTCAATGGCTCCTCCACCTAAGAATATTCCAACTAAGGCACAGAGGAAAACACACCACGTCCGTACACCTTCCTCCAGCCCGGGCAGAGCAGTCTTCTCTCCTGAGCCATCTCTCTCACCTCGTCACAAGGGACGACATTACTGCAGTCATTCTCCCTCTCGGGACTACCGGCGATCCTCGAGACGGTCCTTCTCACCACGCTACCGCTACTCATACTATTCGAGGTCTCCATCTCACTATTCCTGTCGCTCACGATCTCCACGATCACCCTCCCACGTGTATGATCACCATCGCAGGAGCGCTACCTCATGTTCAGCTGTCTACTCGCACCACGATTATCACCATCGGCGAGACACCTCGTACTATCGTGACCGCTCACTCTCTCCCACAAGGCTCTCTCAACCCTTGTCTCTGCAAGAGCGTCAATCATATTCATCACAGCCAGAAACCCAAGACTCCATCCACTGGTGCAGTGCCCTCCAATGCCCACCGGTGACGCTTCACATGGAGGCGCCCCTCAATCCCCAGTGACAGACCAGCAACCTACAGGTTCCCCGACGGACCTCTCCTCCTCCTCCCCAGATGATGCGGTTTTTAACAATGAGCCCTCTCTGGTGGATGATTATAAACAATTTCATGAGCTTTTTAAAAGGGTCGCCTATTCCCAGAATCTGCATACTTCGGAAGCACCCCAGAAGCAGCACGCGCTCCTTAGGAATCTTCAACAATCCATCAAGTCAAAGCTGGCCCTTCCTTTCGATGTGGCAGTCCTTGAAATCTCCAACGACATCTGGCAGACGCCAGCATCCGCGCCTCCTACAAACAAGCGCACGGATAGGAAATACTTTATTGATGCAAAGGATGCGGAATTTCTTTTCACCCATCCCACCCCCAACTCCATCGTTGTTGAGGCTGCCCAATAAAAGGCAAAGTCTACACAATCTAGAAATTCGGCAGTGGACAAGGAAGTGAAGAGTCTGGACCTCTTCGGCAGGAAGGTCTATTAGTCTGCTACGGCTATCCTGAGAATGGCCAACTACTCCACCCAGCTCGCTAACCACAATTTCGACAACTACTCTAAGTTGGCTCGTCTCATACATCATTTACCGGAGTCCAAGAGAGAGGTACTAAGATCTATCATGCAGGAGGGTTACACAGCGGCCCACACCGCGCTCCAGATCTCTTTTGATATTGTTGATTCTGCTTCCCGCACTATGGCGACGTCTATCATCATGCGACGCGCCTCTTGGCTACACCTGGCATCCGTGCCCAAAGACCTACAACCCAAGGTGGAGGACCTCCCCTTTGAGTGTGCCTCGTTGTTCGCGTAGAACACCGATCAAGTGTTCCATTCGGGAAAGGATTCCCGAACTACGTTGAGAACCCTTGGCATGTATACTCCGCCTTTCAGGCGCAAGAGAGCTTGGCCCTACAACAGGCAGAGGCCTTCCTCCTCCTATACTGCTCAACGCTTTAGACCATACGAGCAACACAGGCAGAGGCAGTTCCCTCAGCGACGGTGCCAACAATCCAATAAGGCGCACAATCAACAATAACCTTGACAGCAGGTTTGACGCCCTTGTCGAGGTACTGCGCGCCATACCCCTGTTGGAACCCTATCCGCAGGTAACCAAGTTATTCCAGTATTGCCTGAGGCCCTACTACCACCGTTGGTTCGCCATCCCCGTCCCTTTTCAGGGACCCCTCTCACGACCTTCTACTGCGCCAGGAGGTCACGTGCCTAATTACTACTGGGGCAGTGGAGGAGGTTCCTTCCGACTTCAGAGGCAAAGGCTTCTACTCCCGGTACTTTCTCACGAGAAAGAAGTCCGGCGGCTGGAGACCAGTTCTAGACCTTCGTGGCCTCAACCGCTACCTGCGGAAGCAAAAATTCAAAATGGTTACTTTGGGTTCCATCATACCATCACTACATCAGGGGGATTGATTCGTGTCCCTCGATCTCCAAGACGCGTACTTTCATATCTCCGTCCATCCGGTACACAGGAGATTTCTACGTTTTACCCTAGGCACCGACCACTACCACTATGCTGTACTTCCTTTCGGTCTTTCTGCGGCTCCCAGGGTATTCTCAAAGACCCTAGCAGTTGTAGCCGCATACCTCCGATGCACTGGCATCACCATCTTCCCCTATCTCGACGATTGTCTACTCAGGGCCCCTTCTATGCAACAGATCGAAACCGCAGTTACCGTCGCGAGAGACATCTTCGAAGCTCTAGGACTGGTAATCAACCTACCAAAATCATCTCTGATTCTGTCCCAATCCATCGAGTTCATTGGGGCCAGGATAGACTCTGTAACCCCCAGGGCGTACTTACCCATGGACAGGGCCCACGCCATCCGAGACCTAGTAAATGTCCTGCGCACCGCTCCGGTGGTCTCGTTCCTCACGTGCCTGAAGTTATTAGGCCACATGGCTTCTACAACGTACATCATTGCACATTCGCGTCTCCACATGCGGTGTCTGCAGCACTGGCTCCAGATGGTACACAGTCCCGGCATCACCGCTATACACAAGTTGACATCCATACCTGCTCGCGTCAAAGATTCACTGACGTGGTGGCTCGATCCGACCAAGGTGCTTGTGGGTGTCTCATTCCGCGCTCGAGCTCCATCTCTACAAATTACCACCGACGCATCCCTCATGGGCTGGGGCGCTCAAATGCTACAACATCAGGTCCAAGGTCTATGGTCTCACCAAGAAGCCCTACTCCACATAAACTTTCTGGAGCTCAGAACAGTCTTCAATGCATGCCGTCACTTTGTTCATCACATCCAAAGTGCCTCAGTACAGATCCTTACGGACAACATCTGCACCGTATACTATATCAATCGCCAGGGTGGAGCCAGATCCAGAACCCTATGTGCAGAATCAATACGCCTTTGGAAATGGGCAATTTGCCACGGCGTCACACTCAAAGCTGCTTACCTCCCGGGCAAGAGCAATACCATCGCGGATACACTGAGCAGATCTTTCCACTCCCAACACGAATGGGAGCTCCTCAACGAGGTAGTCCGTGGCCTCTTCCAACTATGGGGCCACCCGCAAGTGGACCTTTTTGCCACTTGAGACAACAAGAAATGCCGTTCTTACTGCTCGAGAGCTGGCATAGGCAGCGGATCTATAGGAGATGCCTTTCTGCTTCATTGGGGGAAGTACTGTCTTCTATACGCCTTTCCCCCAATTCCCCTCATTCCTCAGGTGATAGAGAAGATACTGGCGGATGCAGCAACAGTAATCCTGGTGGCTCCCTTTTGGCCCCGTCAGACTTGGCTGCCGCAACTTATGCACATGTCGATGTCTCAGCCTCTCCAACTTCTGCAGCGGACCAACCTCCTCTCCCAGCAGCATGGCACCCTTCTCCACCCCAGTGTCAACCGGCTGCACCTAACAGCCTGACTGGCTCCAAGCAGTCAGAGAAGTCCTCATACAAAGCAGGTGCCAATCCACCAGGAGATCTTACCTCTACAAGTGGCGACGCTTCCAGACGTGGTGCCACTCACAGGACACGGACCCTCGAAGGGCACCTATACAATCCATCCAGGACTATTTGCTCTGCTTACGTTCACAGAGCTTGGCGATTACGTCACTTAAGGTTCATTTGGCTGCAATCTCAGCCTTCCATTCTCCCGTAGATGGATCTTCTGTCTTTGCACATCCATTCTCAAAGAGGTTCATGAAAGGATTTACCAACCTTTACCCACCATACAGGCCCACTCCTGAGCCCTGTGACCTTACCTTGGTATTGGACACTCTTACTCGGCCACCATTTGAACCGCTGGCAACTTGTGACATGCGGACTCTCACCACTAAGGTCGCCTTTCTCCTGGCGATCACGTCGGCCCGCCGCGTTTCTGAACTCGCAGCACTTTCCGCCGATCCTCCGTATACGTTATTCACCCAACAGGGGGTTATATTATGCTGTCACCCAGCCTTCTTGCCAAAAGTCAATTCATCATTCCACGTCAACGAGCCCATGGTTTTTCCCATTTTCTTTCCGAAACCACACGCTAACCCCGAGGAGGCACGCTTGCACACACTAGACATCAGGAGAGCGCTTGCATTCTACTTGGACAGAACGCGCTCTTTTCGAAAGTCCTCACGCCTACTACTATCCCTGGCAACCCGCTCTAAAGGCCAACAGATCTCCTCACAGCACATCTCCTCACATATTGTGAATTGCATCACTCGCTGTTACACCATCCGCGGCAGACACCTGCCCTGTAGACCAAAAGCACACTCGACCAGGAGCATGTCCACTTCCATGGCATTCCTGAAGAACGTTCCCCTGCGAGACATATGCCATGCGGCTACTTGGTCATCTTCGTTTACTTTCGCGAGGCATTATGCCCTGGATCGCTTTAGGGCTACAGTCATAGCAGTCGCTCAAGCAGTTCTCTCTTCTGGCACAGATAATTCCGAAGCACGGCGTCTCTGATTGGGCTACTGCTTCCTACTCACCTTCAGAGGAGCACCTACGGGGACATCACTCGAAGAAGAAGAAATTGTTACCTTGTGCAGTAACATCTGTTCTTCGAGATGTGTGTCCCCGTGGGTGCTCCACGACTCATCCTCCTCCCTGCTTCGGAACTCTTATGTTTGTATCTTACAGATGTTCCGGTTAGGAGGAACTGGCGCGTTGGACCGCTCAACGCAGAAAAGAGCGCGAATGGCACGAGGCACTTCTGCGCATGCGCGGTCCTCCAGAGGGGGCTACTGCTGGCAAACACTCTCCGGTTTGCGGCACCGGGATGAGCCTGACACCTTCAGTGGAGCACCCACGGGGACACACATCTCGAAGAACAGAAGAACTCACAAGGTGAGTAACAATTTCATATTTCATCATATGCAATCATAACAACACCCAAAGGCATCATTTGCAGGATTGAAACCTTTTGATCCATAGCAGAGACCTTTGCTGCTTGAGCTAACCAATACCGGTAGTAGATGGTCATCCTTTATGTGAGCCAGTCACCAAGGAGAATGAGACACAAACTTTGACAGGGCATTTCACCGGTATTTTCTAAAAAGCAGAAGAATGTTGACATTTTAGAATTTTTGGTTTTATTCCCCAACCATTCCAGGTTTGAAGGGCAGTATGTCTAGTGATCACAAATTCTTCTGCTTAATCCTCCCAAGCCTGACTTCTGACTCATCACCTCCAGCCTCAGCTTGTTTCATTCCTGTCTCTTCCCTGACTCCTCATTCCAGTTCCAGTCTCTTTGTCTAGCCATCCTCTGTCTTCCCCCACCCCAGACTCATAGTCCCAGTCTCCCCAACTGCTTGTTCAATCTTAGGCTCCAAGTTCCCCTTGCCTTCCTTCTCCCTCCCACAATGGCGGCCCGTTTCCTCGTCACCTTCTCTAGTCTTTCTCTACTCTCCAGCCCATACTAGTTTACAGTCTCCTTAACTCCCGAGTTCTAGCTTCCCCCTCAGTTCCCTGTCCCAGTTCCTCCATTTAGGTTTCTAAGTCCAGCTTTTGTCCTTTCTGCAATCAACTCAGCAGCTTCCTCCTCCACATTGTCTGGTGAGGAATGAGACGATCATCCTGCTTTCAGTTCCTGTGCACAGTGCTACAATAGCAATTTCAGGGATAGTCCTGCTCAGACTCATCGTGCTGGGCTAGAAGATATTCAGTCCACTGGAATCTTCTGAACATTTAGTGGCCAAATTCTAACAAGTTTCTACTGAGCATATGCAAATACATTTTCAATGGCTCATAGTTTGGCCAAATTTGTGTACTTTTTCATGCAAAAGGCTTGAAAACACATTTTTGAACTAAACAGCTTTAAAAAAACTGACATAGGCAAAACAATGATTTGTTCCCACAGCTCATTGCAATATTCATCTAAAAGGTCATATGAAGCTCCAAGGAAGAAGTCCATTTTCCCCACAAGGATATCAACCTACTTCCTCTCAACTTTCCACTTCAAAAAGTTAGTTCTGATAGGTTGGTTAAGAAGCCCATAGAAGACCCTCCTCAACACCACCTGATGCTAAAAAACCTCACCCATCCTTTTGGATGCCATCGCACCCCTTTCCGCAGCACCTGGGAATGGATAATCTCCAACAAATGGATTCTGGAGATCATTTGAGATGGGTATTCCATTTCACCTCTCCATCTCTCTTCAGGGACCTTTCTCATGAGAGCCTCCTCTTTTACTGTCTTTACTGCCGTCTCAGCACAGGAACCATAAAGCCAGTCCCCACATCTAAGAGACAAAGGCTTTTGCTCTCATTATTTCCTAATATTGAAAAAAGGGAGGTTGGAGGCCCACACCAGATCTCAGAACACTCAACAAGTTTGTCCAGGCTCAGAAGTGCATGATGGTCACATTAGGAATAATTATTGTAATATCAGAAAAGGAAAACAGATTTTTTTGCCCTCAGCCTTCCACATGCAAGTTTTCACATTTTGATCATACCAAGTCACAGATGATATTTAAGGTTTAAAACTGAGATATTAGGCCAAGACCACTACCAGTACAGACCACTCCCTTTCTGGGCTCTTGTGAGCCCCTCTTGTATTCTCTAAGGTTGTCTTGGTAGCAATGGACCAAGGGCATCATGGTTTGTCTTTACCTAGACAATTGTATCTTCACAGCCTGTTCCTTTGCCAAAGTCCAATGAATCACCCATACCACACTGGATCTATTTGAGTATTTGGACCTCCAGTGCACAAAAATCAACATTACAGGGCTTAGAATACATAGAAATCAACTATGTCTCCATCCGGGCAAGGGTGCTCCTTCCACATTGCTGGGACAAGTTTCTTCCAAATGTGAGAATCAATTGCCTTTCATAGGTCATCAGCACAAAAATGTCTGGCTACAATATTTTACCTTGTGGGTATTACCCAGGAATTGTATATTTGAGATACAATTCTGGAGCCAATATTTATAACTTCAGATACAAAAATGATACGTTCATATAAACAGGATCATTATACATAGCAAATCATAACTTTTACATTGACACCTTACATGACATAATTTGTACAAGATTTGTTGCAGTTATATAATAGTGATGATAATTATATATGTAGTCATATTTGAATCGTAGAGTATCACGCAAGGTAGGTGAGGTAATATTGTTTATTAGACCTGATACTGATGAAAGAAACAAGCTTTTGAGCATACACAGAACTCTTCTTCAGTTCATTCTGTATTCAGTCATTAAAATAGATTGTGAAGAGAAGCATATGTACACTTCAAATTGATGGTGAAAATATCTTGGTGTGCAAATCTCATACTTCAAGGAAATTATGCTATTGCAATGACTGTATGGTGATGTGTTTGCTCATGTTTACTATAAACTTACATTCTAAAATAACCATATTATTTTTATTACTAAATGTTTAGGATTTGCATGAACTTTCAAGATGGTCCACATGAAAAATGGTCTTAAAAAAAAGCTATAGTTGCATCTTGTGATTACAAATCAATTTCCTACAAAATTAGTGTTTAATTCTGCAATCTGACCTACATGAGCAGAGCTGGTGGGACCCACTAGCTTTAGTAAAACTACACAGGACTGAGTCCTGAATGAGGTACACAATGCATTATGTTGTCTTCTAGTCGGTATGAATTCATATTTTGGGCCAAATCCTGCTTTCAGTAACAGAAATATAAGTCAGAATGAATTTATGGGTACATCGCTTTAACAGAGCAGAATAAAAAAATTAGCAGGAATTTTGTAATCATAAAGACCATAGTCTGTGCTATTATCTTCTAAAAAATACTCTTCCAACTTGTTTTCTTTTCTCTTTAAGGTTCAAGCAATTTGCTGGTAGATTCTTTGGAGGGAGAAGATTTTGAGAAACAGCTGTCATTCCTGGATAACGTATTGAGTCCCTGTTCTTCAAGTGCTGGACAGATCACACAGGAATGTCAAAATGTGTCTGGGAGTCCTCATACCAATCGCATTTTTCAGAATACTCCTATAGAGTCAGAACCTCTGCCTAGTTCTTCTGGATTCCTACCTTCACAGATTCTTGACCTTGGCCTTCATGCTGCTGGAAGCTACAGGAGTAAGCATATGAAATAGTCATACTACAGACCTTTTTTATCTTTGTCCAAAAGGCCAGATGCTGCTTCCATTTAACAATGATGGCAAAACTTCTGTAGAGAAATTGGGTGCAAAGGTATTAGGATATGTCAGTAGAGGTTGGGCAAGCACTACTTTGAAGAAGCTTAGAATATTAACTAATTCAGCCAGGAAATCTGTAAATTATTATGAGGGCCCTACCAAATTCACAGTCCATTTTGGTTAATGTCATGGTCATAGAATTTAAAAAAAATGTAATTTCAGCTATTTAAATCTGAAATGTCATGATGTTGTAATTAGGTTATTGTAGGGGATGTTGTAGTACTGCTACGCTTATTTTTATGCTGCTGCTGACTTCAGAGCCAGATATTTGAAGAGTGGCAGCTGCTGGCCAAAAGCACAGCGCTGAAAGCAGAACTGGCACCAGCAGCAGCAAGGATGACATGGTATGGTATTGCCAGGTTTACTGTTGTGTGCAGAGCCTGGCACTCAATCAGCAGCCACCATTTCTTCTTGAAGAGGTCCCCATGGATATTCCATGCTTGGTCTTGGTGCCCCCCCCAGCGCCTGGATCAGAGATTCTGAAGCAGTCCTTGCGTGGGCTGTGCATGCATGGTGCCAATTGGCATGCATCCAAGCACGCATTACCCTAGTTCTCTAGATCCTTCTCAACTGCCCTTGGCCTGAGACAGAGCTCCATAGTTCTCTGCTTTCTTCGACATTTCTGAAGTAGTTTTCATAGTTTCTTAGTTAGTTCTGGTTGTGTAGTTAGTTCATTAATTGTTACTAAGTCTTTCAAAACACCTTTTTCACTATGCCTGGCTCTCCAGGCTTTAAGCGCTGCAGAGAGGCAATGCCTATTTCCGACGGACATTCACAATATTTCAGATGTCTGAGAGAACATCATTCACATCAAGATTATCTTCACTGCACCAAACTCAAGGCCAGGACTCACAGGGACAGAGCCTGGGCGGGGAGAGGGATAGCTCAGTGGTTTGAGCATTTGCCTTGTTATGAGTTCAGTCCTTGAGGGAGCCTTTTAGGGATCTGGGGCAAATCTGTCAGGGATGGTACTTGGTTCTGCCATGAGGGCAGGGGACTGGACTCAATGACCTCTCAAAGTCCCTTCCAATTCTATGAGATAGGTATATCTTGGACATAGATTTTTTTATGTGAGTAAGACTTGCACAATTAGGTTCTGAATTTTTGTCACGTATATACAAGAGCTTCTTCAAGGAGTGTCCCTGTGGGTGCGCCACCTTACGTGTTTTAGCCCCTTGTGCTTCCACTTGGAGATTTGTGGCAGTGCTCTTGTTGGCCACGCATGTACAGAGGCCACCTCATGTGGCAATGAGGGGCTACCCCATGTGCACAGCCAACTGACTCCCAGTGGGAGTGACATCAACACCTCAACTTTCCAATTATTATTACCTTCCAATTTTTATTACCTTTTCTTTACTTTTTCCCTACAGGGGACAGTTTCTTTTTATCTCCCTCACTTTAAAAAAAATGATTTTCATTATCTCTCAGCCACCAGTGGATCTTTTTGCTGCCAGGTGTTTACAATGGGCCATCCCGTTGGTCCTCTTCAATCCACCAGGATGGCGCTGAGCTATGCCATGTTTGCCTAGATTTAAATGCTGCCTCTCCTGCAGGTTAACCATACTAGTTTCAGATAGACATGCTCAATGCATCCTTTGCTCATCCCTCAAGTGTTTCTCCATTATAAAAAGCTTATGGTCAGGATATTAAAAGCTCATGATCTCTAACTCAATTTATTCATGATGGAGAAATCCCTGCAACTTCTCTCAGACCTAGAATCCACAATGTCTCCAGCATGGTAGTCATCTACATCTGCTAATACAAGGGCTCCACTTCCACATTGTAGCTAAGGACCCTGGTCCCCAGAAAGGACATCAAACTTCCGGCCCGATTGTTATGTTTAAACAAAGCACATGAGATCTTTTATAGGGGAAAAGGCAGTATGCTGCATTAATTGAGAATACAATAGTTGGCTATGCTTTGCAATCACACACACACACACAAAACATCATGCATACAGTCCAGATTCTGTATCAATCTAGTGGCCAGCTAGATTGAACACAGGGGATCAGGGCCTTTGTCGGTTGATGGATCCGATGCTCCTCTGGATTTGGTGCTGGCAAGACGAACCCAAAGTTCCATAGCAAAGCACCCTGCTTTTATAATCCTTTTCTCTGTTTAAATCAATGTATTCCGCTGTGTCATTCTGTGACCGGAACATTATCTTTTTGATGTCAGTGTTCCCAAAACATTTTCCAAGGCTCATCCTATAATCAGTTGTCCTTCGGGAGTGCCCGCTTGCTTCAAGGCTCATCAATCTCCCAATATCCAATCATCTTGAGTCGGGGTACGCATCAATGGTTATAGATGGCTTCTCTGTAGCCAGGTTGTCTCGTCTTCACCCATGCTTGCTCCCCTCCTTCCTTGGCCATCTGGTTCTGAGAAATAACTTTGCACCTTATCTCGACACATTCATACCCCTTTCACACACATAAGCAACGTTACAAAGACTTTCAAGGCTATGCGGCACATCAGCATCTGTATTGGTAAGACAAAGAAGTGTCATAAATCAAGCAATTAAGGCTCAGCCTTTAACATTGTTATAATCTTCATTAACATAGACACAATATTAGATCCTGCCTCTTTACTTACTAATACTTTAGAACAAGGAAATATAGGCGATGTATACTTTACTAAAGATTTTGACTTACTACAATCTTAAATATGATTATATGTTGCCTTACATTACTAAACCTAAAATACAAATATAAAAAAGAATAAAACTTTCAATCCTAACACAATCCTTGCCACACCAAGACACGTGTAAATTAAAATGGTTTCTAGGCATGAAATCTACTTCAGTACTGATGGTACCAAAAATCTCAGACTTTAAAGCACTGGGCACATCTGCACATCCGGAAGAGACACTCTCTCACAGGCAGGTTCTCATGGTGGTGCGAGAGCAAAAACCAAGCCCCCCAGCTTGACACCAACAGTGTCAAAGTTTGTCTTAGCACCTACTGGTGAAGTAGTGCCATCTCCTGCAACTTCACAGCCTTGCAAAATCTCGGCATCGACAGCATGCACTAATAATGACTGCCATCCCCAGAGCCAATCTTCTTGGTACCACAACTCTTCACTAGACCTGTGGACCTGGTTCTCTTTTCTGTGCCCATCACTCCCCTGTTCAGTATCAATGGCATCTCATTTTGGTTGGCAAAGAGCCATGCCATTGTCCCCAGCCCATTGGCACCACCATTCTCCAGCGATGAGGTGGAGGAGACCAAACCAGGCCTGCATATACCTCGACACTCCTCTCCTAAATCTGGTCTCACTATCAGCCAGTGGACATCTGTGCATGTTCACAGCACTCCTGGCTATTACCCCCTATGGTCCCTCCAATTAACCAGCCATACTGGTACCCTTGGACCAGGACTAGGAGTCTCCAACTTACCCCAATGCATGTCTTCTCCTCCTCTCCTGATGATACCATCATGCCAATTCATCAGATTCTTCATATCTTTTCAGGACCTTTTAAAAAGGGTTGTGGACACTCTTAGCAGCTCCTTGCAACCCAACATAAGTACACAGACATTCTGCCTTCATCCCCATTGGCTAAAATAGTATTGCCAATTAATGTAGCCATAAGGGATCCCACTAAGACTATATGGCAGATGCCTGCAAATGCTCAGGCAAAAATTATTATATCTTGGCCAAAGGGACTGAATTTCTTTTTACTCATCCTACCCCCAACTCACTCGTCAAGGAGATGGTAAATCAGAGGGGGGAATAATAACAGTCTAGGTCTACCCCCTATAACAGGGATGGGGAACTGTCAGGACAGGCCACCACTTCCCACAGCTCCCATTGGCCTGGAATGTTGAACCATATCAACTGAGAGCTGCAGGGCTCTGTGCCTGTGGACACTTAGTAAACAAACGTTCTTCTTCGAGGATGTCCCCGCGGGTGCTCCACTGTTGGTGCTGGGCTTGCCCCGGCGCCACAGATGGAGAATTTTCCAGAAGTAGTAGTCGGCCAGACCGCGCATGCGCCGCTAGTCACGGCATTCGCGCTCTTTTCTCTGTGCGCAGTCCGGCCCCCGCCAGTTCCTCTTGATCGCCTTTAAGAAGCATATTCCACTTCCCATTCCATCTCGTGCTCATTCTACTAGAGCCATTGCAGAGTCCACCACATTTTTAAAAGGGGTTCCCTTGCAGGACATATGTAGGGCAGTCACCTGGGCTTCTCACCAGACCTTTGCTAGACACTGTTCTCTATTTCAGGCGTCTGATGGGGCTCTGACGACTGCGGTTCTCTCCACGGCGAATAAATAGGGACTCCGGATCCCTCCTTCCATTGTGGTGACTACTGCTACTCAGTCACCAACAGTGGAGCACTCGGGGGGACATCCTCGAAGAAGAAAGTGAAGTTACTCACCTTGGTGAGATAACTGTCATTCTTCGAGATGGTGTCCCCCACGGGTGCTCCACTGCCCGCATTCCTCCCCGCTTCGGAGTCCGTTTTCTGCTTTCTTTTTCAGACTTCGAGGCGGCCTCGAGGAACTGGCGGGGGCAGGACGGCGCACAGAGAAAAGAGTGCGAACACCGTGACTAGCGGCGCATGCGCAGTCCGGCCAACTACTACTTCTGGAAAATTCTCCATCTGTGGCGCCAGGGCAAGCCCAGCACCAACAGTGGAGAATCCACAGGGACACCATCTTGAAAAACGACAGCTATATCACTAAGGTGAGTAACTTCACTATCTTGCAGCCCACCAGCAGCTAACCCTGATGAAGCACATGTAGCCCTTGGGACAGTAGTTCCCCTCCCCTGCCCTACAACAAAGACAGGAAGAGGCTCAACCTATTTTTATTCCTTCACCATCCTCCAATTCCACATTGCAAATTACTTTGCACGACTCGTGAAGTACACACACACAGCCTCTTCACAAAAATGTCATCGTTTATTGAACACATCTTTGAGGGCTCAGTCATTGCCAGAACAGGCCTCTAGGCTTCTCTTGACTTGGCCAGTACAGCAACAGTTTCCATCACAACCTTGATTGTCATGCACTGTAGTTCTGGCTCTACCTATCCAGGTTCCTGAGAGAAGTTCAGGCCATGGTTGAGGATTTGCCCTTCAAGGGCGAAAAGCTATTTGTGGAGGGACTTAAGGACTCCTGAGTCACCTTCAGAACTCTCTGCAGCTACATCCCTGGCAACAGAAAATAAAATCTGGAAAAATTTTATAACCAAAGTTCTAGGCAATGTTCTACTCCCAACCTCAGCAGCCCTACTCCCAGAGCTGCAAACAGAAGCAGAATGGACAGAGGCTAATTCCAGACCAGCCTTCCACATCTCAGTCATCCAATTCTGGCCAATCATTTTGAAAATTTGGTCATGGATACAAGACCAGTGTTCCCTCTAATTTTTTATATCTATGTGCAGAATGAATTTTGTTATGTCTACCAATATGGAGATGAAATACAACACATCACCTCCCATATTGGTGCACATAACAAAATTAATTCTGCACATGGATGATCTGTGACAATCTGTGGGGCTGAGAGGGTTGCAGTGCGGGAGTGGACTCGGTAGGAGTCTGGGGTTACAGTGTGGGGTCTGGGCAGGAGTTAGGGTGAAGGAGGGGGCTCAGTGTTGGGGTGTGGAGTCTAAGAGGGAGTCAAGTTGGTGGAGAGTTCTCGAGCCTACAGCAAAGGATTGGGCACATACCTGGGACAGCTCCTGTTTGGTGTGGGTGACAAGTGGCTCCATTCTGCTCCATGATCACCTGCAGACATCACCCCCACAGCTTCCATTAGCCACAATTCCTGACCAATGGAAGCTGCAGGGACAGAGCTTCCCAATGCTTGCAGGGACATGGCTGCAGCTGCGCCAGGGCAGGGGAAGGAAAAGACAATGCAGAGCCTCCTCCCCCTCAGCAGGAAGGGCTGGCCTAGGGTCATGGGATGTTTTTTCCATCTGTGTGAAGAATAATTGTTTTGTCATTTGCTCTGAGACATGTGCAGATGTGCATCAATAGAAACATGCTGCCAGATGTGGGCTCTGTGAGCACTCTGCTAATCAGATGGGTGGCATTTGAATCTCTCTACTCGGTGGCCACCCAAACAGTCAGCTTACAGGGAACACTGGCACTGGGCTAAGAGAATTCCTTCAACCTGGGACCCTGGGGTGCAGACTCTAAAGCCCTTTTCTTAATTCAGCCCTGCTGCTGAAGCCAGAAGAGAATACCTCCAGCTGTGGCAGCTCCCTGCTGGGGCCAGAGGTGTGCACCTCTCCTCTAGCCTCAGCAGGGAGCTGCCTTGAACAGGGGAGAGGGGCCTTTGCCTTGACCACAGCAGCTCCATGCGCAGCAGCGCTAAATCTTAAGCTTAAGCTTAAAAGGACCCTGGTACGAGACTTCTCCATTCACCAATTCCAAACTGATGTCCCCAGCTTTTGGGGACCACTTGACATCCTTTTACCTAGTTTGGAATGATATTGCCACAGACAAATGAGCCCTAGAAATTATTCAGCGGGGTTATTCTATTCCTTTTATTTCTATTTCTCCCATCTTTCCCCCTTTCCAGTCCATTTTCAGGGACCCCTCTCCTGAGCTTCTCCTACAATAGGAGATAAACCGTCTCCTGGAATTAGGAGCCATAGAACTAGTACCACCTCCTCAATACAGGGGAACAGGGTTCTGTTCCTTTTATTTCTATACAGAAAAAGAATGGGAGTGGTAGTGATCCATTCTAGATCTACACAAGCTCAATTAGTTTGTACATACCCAGCATTTCAAAATGGCAGCCCTCACAACCATAATTCCAGCAGAAGAGAAAGGAGATTGTCTTGTCCCTCAATCTTCAGGATGCTTATTTTCCCATCACAATGTATCCTGCGCACAGTTTCTTTGTTTTACACTATGCCATCAGCTCTACTAGTATAGAGTCCTATCTTTCAGCTTATCAACAGCCCCAAAAGTGTTTTCCAAGGTACGTGCCATTGCTGCAGCTCACCTTTGCAGACTCAGCATCATTATTTTCTCATACCTGGATGACTGTCTCATACACACTAAACCAGCCATCAGCACTTCAGGCAATGCAACACAAAGTAAACCTTTTTAACAACCTGAGTTTCCAAATAAACTTCCAGACGTTCCAATGGTTGGCCTATCTTAACTGCCTTGCTATCTCAACAATGATATCTCAATATCCTACCCTAATTGCTACCATCGAAGACAGCCTTCAAGTATCTTCCTGGACATGTCTACGGATCCAGATAACACGTGGTCAAACATGCCAGGCTTCATATGAGGTACCTATAGATCTGGCTCTGCATCTGCTACCCACCACACAGGCACTCCCTTTTCAAATAACTTACTATGGAAAAGCCTCCCCCTCCAGTGGTGGCTGCAATCACACAATATTATGCTCCAGCATCCCATGCCAAAGATGAGCCCCTGCTGCCACTATTACAACAGGTGTTTTTTCTTGGGGTGGGTGCTCAATTAGGCAACAATACTATCCAGGGATGTTGGTTTCCAGCAGAAACAACCTTACATAAGCATTTTAGAACTCAAGACAGTCAGAAAAGCATGTAAGCACCCACTTGGCTGGGACAAACATAGTTTGCCTATCTGACACTGATGGTGGAAGCAGTACCCCTAATTCTGCTGCTACTGTCCCACTTTCTCACAAAGGATGTGGGTTATGTCCATTTCAAGGCCTGGCTACTACATGGATAGAGGACATTGATGCTGGCTATTCCAAGGAGGTGAAAAATATCCTTGTGAATAGCCGTCAGCCAAATACATGCAAAATACACTTAGAAATGGCTCCGATTTGTCTCCTGGTGCAAGGCTCAAGGCACGTCTCCTCACTACACTCCTTTACCCATGGTCCTAGTCTAGCTCTTAAGTCTAAAATAAAATAAAACCAGGCCTTTCCAACAGCTCCATAAAGGTGCATTTAGCCACAGTCACCTCATTGCATGACAAGGTGGACAGCATCTCCATCTTCAACCACTCCACTACCAAGTACTTTCTTAAAGGTTTAACCAATCCCCACGCAGGACTTAACCCTGTACTCTGTACTTTTCTGGCTAAACCATTTGAACTCCTAGTGACATGTTCTTTCCTGCACTTGTCTATGAAAGTCACTTTCCCCAACCATCACATTGGTGCGGAGGGTGGGAGAATTAGGAGCACTACTGGTTCATCTATCCTATAGCATATTTCATAAGGATAAAGTAATCCTATGCCCTACCTCAAAGTCATAAATGAAGTGGCCTCTCCTTTTCACCTGAACTACTAACCCATATACTTAGTGGTGTTTTTTCACAAACCACATACTAATGCCAGGGAGGCCTCTCTTCACACGTTCAGTGTACAAAGAGCTCTCTCCTTCTACCTGGAAAGAAAAAAAAAACCATTTGGAAAGTCCCCACATCTCTTTCTGTCTACCACCAAGTGATTGAGGGGCAAGGCCCACTCTAAACAGAGACTATCAAAATGGATTTCTGGCTGTTACCAAGAGAACGTTGTCCCTGTTCCACTGCCACAGCTCATTCCACCAGAGCTCTCTCAGCCTCCACAGTGTTTCTTAACTACATGCCCATAGTAAACACTTGTAGGGCTGTTACTTAGGTTTCCACTCACACTTTCACCAAGCACTATGCCCTAGAATTGGATTCTGCTACCCGCACTTAGTTCGTATCTTCAGTCCTATCTACTGTCTATAGCAGGGGTGAGGAACCTCTTTTGGCTCAGGGGCCGCTGACACACAGAAAAATGAGTCAGGCACTACACACAAGTAAGAAGGGGGAAAAAGCCACATGCTCACTGACGTGGCCCCTGACTGAGAAGGAAAAACACTCCCCATATTCCCCTTGCACACTAGAGCCTAGTAGATTTTGGGTGCTGCAGCCCCAAGGTGGGGCAGAGGGAGGTTAGATCTCCAGTGTGGGTTCCCCAATGCTGGTGGGGGGGGCGGGGGATCATGAGGCTTGGGAGCTGGATCCAGGCAAGCAGGGGGTCCTGAGGTTCCCCGTCCCTGGTCTAGAGTCATCTGAAGCTCTTCCTTTGAGGGGCTCTGCTCCATAGTCACCTAAGGTGGAGCACCCACAGGGACACTCCTAGAAGAAGAGGTTACTCACCTTGTGCAGTAGCTGACATGCTTTGAAATGATTGTGCCTGTAGGCGCTCTATCCACGTTCCCCCCTCCCCCTTGGTTTGGAACTCACATTGATCCTCTCAGGCAGAGAAGGAACTGAGGGGTTGGGGTTGGTTGACTGCACAAGAGGTAGCACCTCACAGCCATATAAGATGGCCTGCATGCACGTGCAGCCAATCAGGGCACTGCTACCACAGATCTCCTATTAGATGTGCAAGGCATCAAGACATTTAAGGTGGAGCACCCATAAGGACAACCATCCAAAGTGAGCTTCAGGGGATAGCCGAGTTAGTCAGTTACAGAAAAAAAACAACAAATGGTCTGGTAGCACTTTATAGACTAACAAAGTTAGCACCCAAAATCTACTAAACTTTGTTAGTCTATAAAGTGCTACCAGACTATTTGTTGTTTTCATCCAAAGTAAGTTACCTCTTATGAATTCACAGAAAGAAAAATCTGTTAATACAATAGCACATGTTGAGAAAAATCTCCAGGGGCCTTATTTTTATGACCACACATTCTGGCTGTGTCTACACTGGGCCACTTATTCCGGAAAATCAGCCGCTTTTCCGGAATAAGCTGCGAGCTGTCTACACTGGCCCTTGAATTTCCGGAAAAGCAATGATGCTCTACTGTACAAAATCAGCCACTATTCCGGAAAAACTATTCTGCTCCCGCTCGGGCATAAGTCCTTATTCCGGAACACTGTTCCAGAAAAGGGCCAGTGTAGACAGCCCAGTAGTCTTTTCCGGAAAAAAGCCCCGATTGCAAAAATGGCGATCGGGGCTCTTTTCCGGAAAAGCGCGTCTACATTGGCCACAGACGCTTTTCCGGAAAAAGGGCTTTTCCGGAAAAGCAGCCTGCCAATGTAGACGCTCCTTTTCCGGAAAAACTGAAAACGGAATAGTATTCCATTTTAAGCATTTCCAGAAATTCATGCCAGTGTAGACACAGCCTCTAGCTATTAAATACATATTGTTTAGCTATTTTAAATATTTGTATTTTCTGGTTTTTAATGTTTAGGCCTTTATAATATAGTGAAATGCTGAGTCTGAGTTACTCTAGAATTTCCAATAAATCTTCTAGAAAGTTAAATGAAAATGTTGAGGCAAATTCTTCTCTTGGTTACACAAGCATAAATCCAAGGTTACCCTCAGTTTATCTTGGTATACACTTGTGTGATAGGGAACAGAAATAGCAGGATTATATATATACTTTGGCAATATTAAATATCTTGTTTGCAACTGTGGGACATCTAGCACTAGGTTAAAGAGTGGGATGGGATTGCTTGTTGATACATTTAACAGTGGTTAATATTTCCTTAAGCTATCCAAGGCAAAAAATCTGAACCCTATCACCATTAGTAAAGATTAATAATTAATTGCATGTGCTACAAAATAACCAGTGTTCTATGTGGGATCTATATTTTGCATTCAAATGATGTTTTATAGTATTTTCGGTGTGTGGTTATAGCTCCATAATCCATTACTTTTTCCTCTAAGGCTGGACATCTCAGTCAGAATTTGTGCAATCTCTTATCCACTTGGTGCCTGGTAACCAACCATTTCCTTCACACAGCACTCCAAAGCAATCACCACGATGTAAGTTATTTCTGTATCTTTGCAGCAGCAATGTTTCTTCATAAGCAATGTTTCATACCTACTAGTTTTGGCTTATTATTCAAAACAGAATAATTTGCTGGTAAGAGACAAGATAACTCTGAAAGTGATTTTTTGTCATCATCTCTCAGCACTGATTATTAAAATTGAAACAGAAAATTACTTTAGCACATGGATCTGTGAACACTATTCTTTCTATGTTTTCTTTCAAGATGCTAGTACAGGCAGTCCCCGGGTTACGTACAAGATAGGGACTGTAGGTTTGTTCTTAAGTTGAATCTGTATGTAAGTCGGAACTGCTGCTGAAATTGATCAGGAGCTGATTCCAGGAAGCCCGGGGCAGAGCAACTCTGCCTCGGGCTTCCTGTAGTCAGCGCTGGTCAGTTTCAGCAGCGGCTAAATCAGGACGTCTGGGGCAGAGCAGCTGGGGTGCTGCTGGGTTGCTCCAGTAGCGCCGCTCCTCGGCACTACTGGACCAACCCAGCAGCACCCCATCTGCTCTGCCCCAGGCGTCCTGATTCAGCCACTGCTGAAACTGACCAGCAGCGGCTGAATCAGGACCAGAGCAGCTGGGGTGCTGCTGGGTTGGACCAGTAGCGCCCAGAGTGGCGCTGCGGGACCAACCGGCAGCACCCCGGCTGCTCTGCCACAGGCGTCCGGAGAAAAGCTTAGTCTGCTGGGGGGGGGGGCTACTAGCTGCGCCCCCCGCCCACCCCAGCAGACCAGGAAGACACGGGCGGCGGACCGAGACGCACCGCGGTCCTGCCGCCTGGGTCCTCCGCGGCTTTGCTCCCCGTCTCCCTGGTCTGCTGGTGTCTGGGCTGTCCCGCTGCCGGCTTCCCCCGCGGCTTTGCAAAGCCTCGGGGAAGCCGGCAGCGGAGCAGCCCAGGCGCGCCTGGGGTGCCCCGCTGCCTGAGCCCCCCCGCGGCTTTGCAAAGCCGCGGGGGGGCAAGTAGGGGGACTCGGGCAGCCCAGGCGCCCCTGGGCTGCCCGAGCCCCTCTGTGGCTTTGCTCTGCGTCTTCCTGGTCTGCAGACCAGGGAGACACAGAGAAAGCCCCAGAGTACACGGGCGGCAGGACCGCGAGGTCCCGCAGTCCGTGTACTCTGGGGCAGCCCCGTTCGTAACTGCGGATCCGACATAAGTCGGATCCGCGTAAGTCGGGGACTGCCTGTATCTTCCAGCAAAAACTATAGCATTGTATCAATATAAGCTCATGTCTATTAGCACCAGTAACAACTGTAAACACTTTTAAAATGATATTGGAATTTGGGAGTCTGACTTATAAAACAACCACCATACCTTAGGGCAGGGGTTGGCAACCTATGGCTTGTAAGCCAAATATAGCTCACTGAGGAGCCAGATATGGCTCTTTTGGAGCTCCAGCTCAGCCCTCCCCTAGCTCTCCCTGCAGCAGGGAGCCAGCGCTGGCACTAAAACCTTACAGCTCCCTGCAAGATTGGAACATCAGCACTGGCTTCCTGTGGGGAGAGGGGAGAAACCCCGAGCCTCCCCACTGGATACAGCATGCAGGGAACAAGTGGAGCCAAAAATGACTTCATGTGCTACTGTTTTCCTTCCCCCAGATGGGGGAAATGCCTTGCAGGGATGCACTTCCTGGAGGCTTCCCCTTTGCTCCCATTGGCCAGAATCTGGCAAATGGGAGTAACAGGAGGCTGTGTTACATGGTTTCTGTGATGCGGTGTGAAAGGAAGTAAGTGGCCCCTCACCCCACACTCCACCACCCTCATGCACTCTCCCCACCAAGACCCTCAGTCTGCTCTTGCCTCCTCCCCTCTGGCCAGACACTCTGGCCCCAGCTCATGGCTGCATCCTACTTCCCACTCATACCTTGTTCCTGCACCCCCTCCTGCATCCCATCTCCCACCCAGCTCCTGCACTGCCATCCCATTCACTGGCAGCCCTGTTCCACATACTTACCCCTTTATTTTTAGCCCCACCCCAGAGCCTATGGGGGCCCACAAAATCCACTAACCCTGGAACCCCAGAAGAGTAAATTTGGCCTTGAAGCTTAGTCCTCCCTCCCCCCACCATGGGGCTGGAGCACCAGGAGAGTGAGGTGTTTTAGTCAGGGGCCACATCAATGAAGGTTGGGGGATTTTGGAGGGTTTTTTTTATTTCTCACTTGTGTGGTCTCCGACTGATTTTTCTGAGGGTTAATGGCCCCCGATCCAGAAAAAGGTTCTTCTTCGAGTGGTTGCTCATATCCATTCGAATTGGGTGTGCGCACCGCATGCACCGCGTCTTCCAGAGCGTTTTCCCTAGCGGTACCCGTATCGCCGGCAGAGCGCCCTCTGGAGTGGTGCTACCATGGTGGGGCATAAGTACCCCTGCCGGCACTCCCCCACCTCAGTTCCTTCTTACCGCCCGTGATGGTTGTTGGAGCGTGTATCTCTGTTAGAGCAGTTAATGGTTCCCGTTTTTCTCTTAATGTTGTAAATAGTTCTAAATAGTTCAAATTAGTTAGATAGTTGGCAGTTCTTTGTTTTTTCTTCTCCCTCTTCGGGGGGTGAGGAATGCCAGGGCTGCAAGACTTTAAGGCGTGTGCTGTGTGTGCAAAGTTTATGCTCAAAGGAGACCCTCACGATAGTTGTCTGAAGTGTCTGGGTGAGGGCCACCTAACAGACGCCTGTAAGATCTGCAGGTTGTTTAAGCTAAGAGGGAGAGGGACTCCCGTTTAAAACTTCTCCTCATGGAGGCGGCTTTACAGCCGGCACCGGCTGGACACTCTGTGGTGCGCAGTGTACCGGCGTCCACGCACAACACTCATCTCTGGAGCGGGCCTTGGTATCGAGGGCTCGGCACCGTTCTCACTCCCTGGCACCGAAGAGATCAGGAATGTCCCATGGTAGGTCTCCGAGCTGCAAGTCCAAGTTGGGCCTACACCGCAGTGCTGAGTCTCCGGTGCACATGTCCCCGACTACCACTGTGTGGCGTAAGCGAGCGGGACAACCATCCAGCCCAGGGCAGCTACCCTCACACCGTCCCTCCACGCCGGACACTTTTGAGGCAGCGCAAGATCTCATTAGCCTCACTACCTCCCCTCCATCGTCGGTTGAGGCAGAGAGGTCAAGATCG
Source organism: Pelodiscus sinensis (assembly GCF_052426305.1). Classification (NCBI taxonomy): domain Eukaryota; kingdom Metazoa; phylum Chordata; order Testudines; family Trionychidae; genus Pelodiscus; species Pelodiscus sinensis. The sequence goes on from NC_143058.1 coordinate 57,759,125, forward strand.
CCTACGCTGGAGGCCGTGCTGTCACTGGCTTCGCCTCCGCACCGGCGTGATCAGCTGGCACCAGTCGCTTATGCAGCGGGACTGTCCCCTGTGGGACCAGTACTGCTTGCCTCTACCTCGGCGATGGTCTCGGTGCAGGCCGCCAGGCTTCACCCGGCGCTCGACTGGGCTCGACCCCCCTCGGTGCTGGGACCTCTTCCAGACCCCATCTTGGCTGCACTAGTACTGTATCACCCAAGCCTTGCATCACCGTCTACGGCACCATCATCGGTACCAGCGCTGAGCAGCTTTCCCGGGGTGCTGCCCCAGTCTTCGGCACCAGGCCCTTCGACATCAAGCTTTTCGGCACCGATGCAAATTCCAGCTCCGGGCTCTTCGGCACTGATGCAGGTTTTGGCACTGTTACAGGCAACGGCATTGGCCCCGTGGGCCATGCCGATACCTCCATCACCCGGTAACATTGATCTTTTCGAGGTTTGTCTTGGCAGCTGTAGCGCTTTCGTTCCAGCCTGCAGTAGAGTCTGCAGGAACAGCGACGGGGCTGCTGCCAGAAGGACAGCTGGCTTTGGGGGTTCCGCACCCACAACCAGTACCGACTTCGACAGCACAGCCATGCACCGTGTCTGCACCACAACCGGCACCAGGACCTGTCTTCCCAACACCGGCTCCACTCCCGGCACTGGGACCTGTCCTCCCAGTACCGCAACTGGCACCGGGACCTGTCTTCCCAGCGCCGGCACGCCCTCATCGCATGCACGCAGGCAAACCCGAGTCTATGACCAGGTTTGCCCCCCCGTTGGTGGCAGGGCATTCGTCATCTGTGCCTTCCTGGCCTGAGTCTGACTACCCGTCGGATTCTGATGCAGCTTTGTTCAGGTCGGAGTCCTCAGGAGCTTCCTCTTGTCAAAGATCCTGTTCCCGGCACCAGTGTGATTGTTCGCGTGTGCAGAAGACTTGGCCGCCTCAACCACAATGGCCCTTCTGGATGCCGTGGGCATACCACCAGTGGCAGGGGCACTGAGCGCAGCCATTGGTGTCGCTGTCACAACCCCTTCCTTCGCCCCAGAGGTCTGTTACTACAGATGCCGCTACAGAGCTGCAAGCCTCGGTGCTGGAGCCGCTCCCGCAAATGATGCCGTCTGTTCAGCTGGCTTCTCAGCGGGCCCTACGCTGGATCCAGTACCGATCCAAGAGTCGTCGTCGTCTTCATCTCCTGATGAAGCCTTGGTGGACCCCTCACCGGCGTTGCCTACTGCAGGTGTCTGGAATACCTCCGGACATCCAAACCACGATTCAGGACCTGCCTTTTGACGGCAAAGCATTGTTTTCGGAGCACACTGACTCCAGGCTCCATACGCTTAAGGACACGAGATCTACTCTCCGGCCCTTGGGGATCCACATGCCAGCCCCTCAGCATCATCAGCTTCCCTATAGACAGCAGGGGAGAACACAGTCCCAGGTCCCCCGTGGGGATTACTGGAGACGCCATCCTTATGCCCCCAGTGGAGGCCCGTCGTCTGCAAGGGGTTGTCGATGCCGCCCAAGAGGGGACAACTCCCATGGGGTTGGTCAAGGCCCCTCTCAGCAGCCCAAGCACCAGTTTTGATGGGCTGCTAGAGAGTTGTGCACCAGCCTCCCACCCTGGCCCCCCGTTTGGGGCCAGGTTATCCCGGTTTGCCCACGCCTGGGCAGAAATCACCACATGGGTTCTAAAAATAGTCAGAAATGGCTATACCATTCCCTTCCTGGGCTCGCCCCCTTCCAACCTACCCACCCCATCCCTTTTCAGGGACATCTCTCACGAAGGCATCCTTCATCAGGAGGTGTTAGCGCTCCTCGAAAAGGGAGCCGTGGAGAGGGTCCCTTCACATCTGAAGGGCAAGGGGTTTTATTCCCTGTATTTCATTGGACGAACCCCACCCTTGGGTTTTGGGACAATCTTAGATCTCAGGGACCTCAACAAGACGGTGGTGTAATCCAAGTTCAGAATGGTAACCCTGGCCTCTGTTATCCCAGTTTTACAGTTAGGAGACTGGTACGCAACTCTCAATCTCAAGAACGCTTATTTCCATGTGGCAATAAGACCCAGTCACAGGAGGTTTCTCCGTTTTATTGTTTCCCAATGCCACTTCCAATTTACAGTGCTCCCATTTGGTCTATCAACAGCACCAGGGTCTTTACAAAATGCATGGCGTTCGTAGTGGCGTTCCTCCGCAAAAAAGGGGTACATGTCTTTCCGTACCTAGACGACTGGCTGATTCGTGGTCGTTCCTACGACCAAGCGGAAGCCCATGTTTCCCTCACAAGGGCCCTCACTCATGCTAAATGAGGAAAAGTCATTGTTGACTCCCTCTCAGCACCTCGAATTCGTAGGTGCCCTCCTGGACACCAGGGTGATGAGAGCACTCCTTCCCAGAGCCAGGTTTCTGTCCATAGTGGAGCTGGTCTCTGAGTTAACCCGGTTCCCCATCATGACCGCCTGGGTCTGCTCGAGGCTGCAGGGACACATGGCGGCATGTATGTATGTGGTATGCCATGCTCGAATGAGGCTCAGGCCTCTGCGGGCCTGGTTGGCAAGGGCATTCAACCAGTCCAGGGGTCTCTGGGACATGGTTCTCACAGTGCCTCCGGAGGTGATAGCCTCCTTACAATGGTGGACTCAGGAGGCGGTGGTGTGCAGCGCGGGTCCGTTCACTGTACCTCCCCCCTCGCTTACACTGGTCACAGATGCTTTGGACCTGGGTTGGGGAACACATCTGGGGTGTCACAGAACCCAGGGTTTGTGGTCTCCTGCAGAGTGGGCTCTGCACATAAATGTCCGGGAGCTCAGGGCAGTCAGGAGAGCCTGCGAGACCTTCCCGTTGAAGCTGTCTCGCTGCTCTGTCCTGGTCTGCCTGGACAACACAGCAGCTGTGTTTTATCTCAGCAGGCAGGGGGGAGCCCAATCGCTTCCCCTCTGCCACGAGGCTTTGTGGCGCTGGAACCTGTGCGTAGCGCAAGACATAGTTTTGCAGGCAGAGTACCTGCCGGGGTGCAAAAACTTGCTGGCCAATGCTCTGAGCAGGTCCTTCAGAGCTCACGAATGGTCTCTCAAGGATTCGGCCCTTTGTCAGGTCTTCCACAGGTGGAGTTGTCCTCTAGTAGACCTGTTTGCCTCGTCACGCAACACCAAGTGCCAGAGTTACTGTTGTGTTGGGGCTGGGGGAACACTCCAGGGGGGATGCCATGACTGTGCCGTGGCCGGCGGGCATCCTCTATGCTTTCCCTCCATTTCCCCTAATTCCCAGGGTTCTGACCAAGGTCAAGACCTTCAGGTCCACGGTCATCCTGACAGCCCCTCGGTGGCCCAGGCAGTTCTGGTTCCCTATCCTGATGGATATGCGCAGCGAGGAGCCTATAATGCTCCCGCCAGCTCAGGATCTCCTGACCCAGCCTTGGGACGGGGGCCTCATGGTTCACCCGAATCTCAGTTTTCTCCACCTGATGGCCTGGTTTATTTGTGGCTGACCCAACCGGAAATGGAATGTTCCCAGAAGGTACAGAAGGTGCTCCTAAGTAGTAGGAAACCAAGTAAGTATGCAAACCTAAGTAGTATGCAGCCAAGTGGTGGCGGTTCTCGTTTTGGGTGTCCAGAAGGGGAGTGCACCTGTCCTGTCCATTCTGGACTACTTTTTTGAGCTTAGGTTTGGTGGCCTATCTACCTCCTCTATCAAAGTCCATGTGGCATCTCTCTCTGCTTTCCATGTTGATTTGGCAGCAGTCTCTCTGTTTTCTGACCCTGTGGTCAAAAGGTTCCTTAAGGGTTTGGATAAGTTGTACCCCTCGGTTAGAACCCCTCTCCCTGCTTGGGACCTTAACCTCGTGTTGTCTAGACTTGTGTCGCCCCCCTTTGAGCTGCTGGCCATGTGTTCTTTGAAGCACCTCTCTATGAAGGTTGCGTTCATTGTGGCCATTACGTTGGCTCGCAGGGTCTCCAAGCTGAGGGCGTTAACTGTAAACCCACCCTACCTAGTGTTCTCAGACAATAATGTGAAGCTCCGCCCTCATTCGGCATTTCTCCCCAAGGTGGTGTCACCATTCCATTTGTCCCAAGAAATTTACCTCCCAGTTTTCTTTCCAAAGCCCCATGCCTCCCCTAAGGAGCAAATACTTCATTCCCTGGATGCTAGACATGCGCTAGCTTTTTATATTGACAGGACTAAACCCTTTCACAAATCCAAACAATTGTTTATTGCTGTCGCTGACAGAATGAAAGTGCTTCCCATATCGACACAGAGATTGTCCAGTTGGGTTGCAGGGTGTATCAGGGAGTGTTAAGCCTTGGCCAGGAAGGTCCTGCCCTGGGTTACAGCACATTCCACCAGGGCGCAAGTGTCCTCTGTGGCTTTTGGGGTGCAGGTTCCAATCACTGAAATCTGCAGGGCAGCCACGTGGTCGTCGCTCCATACCTTTACGGTGCACTACGCGCTGGCACAGCAGGCTAGGGAGGACGCAGGGTTGAGATCTGCAGTCTTCAGCTCTGTATTGTAAATATGTTTGTTTTATCTGTACCACATTGCACTTTTCTACAGTTTTTCTGTGTTCTCTTAGTTGAATAAATTTGTTTGGGTTCAACTTGGATAGACTTCTCTTTCTGAGTGCTCCAACCCCTGCTCCTTGAAGTAGGGTTGGCTTGGAAGTCACCTAATTTGAATGGACATGAGCAACCACTCGAAGAAGAAAAGAACCGTTACTTACCTGTAACTGTTGTTCTTCGAGATGTGTTGCTCATGTCCATTTGATTTCCCCCCCCCAACTCCTCTTCGTTGGGGCATCCGGCAAGAAGGAACTGAGGTGGGGGAGCACCGGCAGGGATACTTATGCCCTGCCATGGTGGCGCCACTCCAGGGGGGGCCCTGCTGGCGCTACTGGTACTGCTAGGGAAAATGGTCCAGAAGACGCGGTGCATGCGGTGCACACACTTAATTCGAATGGACATGAGCAACACATCTCAAAGAACAACAGTTACAGGTAAGTAGCCGTTCTTTTCCTCAGTCCTGCCATAAATATAGACAATGTTGAAATCTTTTGTGCTGGACATAATATTTTACTTTATTTAAAAATGAAGTCTGGACAACAAGCACCCAATTAGGGACCAGCCCCCATCTGGCGGCAGCATCATAACACTCCTTCACACCCCCCCCCCCCACATGAACCCTGGGCCCATTAGACACCTGAACCCCCTGCCTTGAGCCCCTCATACTTCCACATCCACAAACTCCTGCACCCCCACATCCCGTCTCCTGCACCCCCCCGCCACACACTCCAACCCTGAGCCCATCATACACCTGAACCCCCTGCCCTGAGCCCTTCATACCCCTGCATCTCCAGCCCCCTGCCATAAGAATGCCTGAAGACACCCTGAATGCGTGCATGAAGCTGGATTTGACCAGTTATGATGTAAACTTCAAAATGTGCAAAAAGATGCAGCAGCAGAAGTCCCATTAATTAAAGTCTGTGACTACAATGTTTCATTTATGCTATTATTATGTCAATTATCAATACTATTAAGTTGTGTATTTTCAGTCATGCAAACAGGCATTCTTATCCGGCTCTTTGTTGACCACTTGTTCTGAATTTTGTTGTAGTTTGGCTCTTTGGTTTGAAAAGGTTGCTGACCCCTGCCTTAGCCAGTAAACAACTGAAAATATGACCTATCTCAACTAGTGTCATGCTGTCAGCAGATGTAGAGTCCTAAGTTATTTGGAGATCTAAAGTTTATACAGCAATTGCAGTACACGTACTGGTGTATAACTAACATGTCTCAATTATATGTGTCTGCATGTTTCACTTGACTTAGAGACAGCACATGCTGTATACAGTGAGATTTATTTCAACCAAAGAGCAAAAAGGGAGCTTTCTTCAATAGTGAAAGGGATGATACAATTTTTATTACTATTTTATTTGAAATTAATGCTTTACATAGCCAGTGTTTCTTTTTAAAATGAAGTTACATGAAATGGTTTAATGTTCCAGTGTTTCACCAGGTTTCTAAAACCCACAGATTTTTGATAAACATAAAACTACCATTTATATGCAAATTAAGTGTACCTCAGAAAATTCCAGAAGTGGCACAGATCTATTTTCTTTCTCAACATCCAAATGCGCAAATCAGATATTATAGGGGCAAGCTGCAGCAGCACGGAACACTAAGTGGCACTTGACATGGGGATAAAACTGGACTTACACGTTTTTATATTTCAAGAGTAAAACAACTAAACACTCTTGCCTACTATTTCATATTTGCCACAGTGATACACTTCAGTAATATACTGCAGCTTAATGAGCAGAGAAAAAATTGATGTAGATTGTGTCTAAATTTTCAACTCTGCATTATGAACTGTTTTTGTGGGGATAGTAATGGAGGTTTTTGTTTCAGTAACACTTCAAAACATTTTGCATTTCATTTATTTAAATTAACTTGCATGCACCCTGTAGAATGGCAAATGAAGATAAGTTATTAACTTATCTTAATAAGCTGCTCTGCGTTAATTTCAGTATATATGGACTTTGATTAAAGAAAACATACAGCAATTATCTATTTCATTTGATTAAATAAATGTGATAAGGCCAACTGAAATATTTTATTACTTAAAAGGTCTGGTTGGGTCAAAGAGCAGTTCAACAAAGAATGTAATTTTATTGTTTTTTTCTAGCTATGGAGAGCAGTAATCAAGATGTGTCAGCCTGGTTCAGTCTCTTTGCAGACCTGGATCCCCTTTCAAATCCAGACACTATTGGACGCTCAGATGATGAACTCCTCAATGCTTGAGTATAGTTACCCACTGGATACGCTCTTATGTTTCACTGCAGCAGCCTTAAAATATTACTTCCCCATGCCTTTCTAGAGAAGATTTTAGATTCTAGTCCAGATGCACAACATTGAAACTGTAATTATAATGTCATACAGTAAGGCATGACAAACTACAGAGAAAGTGTGTTGGATGTTGTTTGAGAGCATTAGAGAAAGTCCCATTATTTTTGATGTCTTGGTGTTATGGCTAGTTTCTGGTGAGCTGTTCATGATCAATACTGAAAATTCTTAGTTTCATCAAGACAAAATTACAAGACAAGCAAAGCTAGATCAAGATAATTACTTCCCCCCCCCCACGCACAAAAGAGTTACCTTATTTCAGTGTAAAGATGTTAATTCCCAGAAAATACTTTCAGGTCACATAGTACCTTGGCTCTTCCATAGGACACTCATTAAACTTCAAGAAGATTGTACATCTGGAACCAGACCCTCCAGTCTGTCCAATTCATGCATGAGGCAGGACTAACAGGGAAGAAATAGAGGTGACTTTAAGTTAGCTTTGAGACTTCCTAATCCTGGGTGACAGCATGGGCATGTTTGGCTCCCAGCCCAAATTTGAACAGTCTCAGAGCTACTCTGAGTTGCACTAAGATGCCTGCAGTTCAAAAGGGCCAGAGCGCACGAGTACATCAGCCATATCCACTTCCCACAGGACATTCCCTCGGCTAGGGCATGACAGGAATAGAGGCAGAACACTAGCTGAGACGGATCCCTAGATAGGTGTTTAAACTGGCTTTACAGCCACTTTGCACTGTCAGCAGCACAAACAGCCTGTGTCAAGAGTAGGACACATCCTATTCATTCAATTAGCTTTTCAGAAGAAAGCCCAGGCCAAATTGTGTCTTTGTCTGCAACTGCAGGTATTTTAGAGGGGCTGCAAAGGTATAATCAGGACTAAAGTTGGCTAACAGCATATGCCATTATTTTAGCCTCTATTTTAACAAGGAGCCTTTTTACTCATCAGATTCAGAATCTTAGTAGAGATACAGTCGAATTACCCAGCCATTCCTCTGTAGCAATAGAATTTTTCTTTTCGTTATATCGTAAATAGAATTAAGTATTTTGTTAAAAAGGGAACAAGAAGAATTCACCTGTATGTTTTGATCTTTTTGAATGGAAAAGATTTACCACCTCATTTTGGTGATCACTTGGAGCATGTTGGACAACTTACTCCACCTGTAAGGAAACTTTTCTAATTTTTTAAATTTTGAATGACAAGTTAGATTGTGTTGGACAAATGTGTATCTATCTTTTTACCTTCGGCCATCTGCATGCTCTTCAGGTAGCTAGGTACTGGAGTTTCTACTTTTCTTCTCATTACAAGACAAAGGATTCCTGGTACCTGTGTGACTGACAGTCCCCCCTCCCCCCCACTGCCATTCTAGCAAATCATGGCTCTCTCAGCTCTGGATCACAAAGACACAGCAACTAGCATGTTACAGGGGATAGAGGAAACCTATTTACAAACCAATTAAACACATCATTCAAATAGCCACGCATTGTTATGGCATGGAAATCTACAGTGCATTGCTAAGCAAATGTCATTCAAACATAAAATATGAACCAAAGATCAGTCATGTTGTTTGAACATGAACACGGAGAGGTAGGAATTAATGCTTGGCAGGATCAGGATAAACTTTGGACTGGAACTACATTTTGCTTTCAGCAATTAGTTTTCAAGCTAGCATTGAAAAACTTCATAGAAGCCACTATACCAAAAGGGACATAATAGTGTTATCCAATACAGATGTGCTTCTGTATTAAAACAAGTCCAAGACTCTGATCTGTGGCAAGGTCCTGGGTTAGGACTCGGGACCTTTTTGCTGTATGCTTAAACACAAGGGCTGCGTCTAGACTGGCAAGTTTTTCCGCAAAAGCGACTGCTTTTGTGCAAAAACTTGCCAGCAGTCTACACTGGCTGCTTGATTTTGCGCAAAAGCATTGATGTTCTACTGTCTGAAATCAGTGCTGCTTGCGCAAATGCTTTGACGTTCCCATTTGGGCAAAAGCCCTTTTCTGGAAACGTTTTTGCACAAGAGGGCCAGTGTAGACAGCTAAAAACTGTTTTGCGCAAAAAAGCCCCAATGGCGAAAATGGCGATTGGGGCTTTCTTGTGCAAAACCGCATATAGATTGGCACGGACGCTTTTCTGCAAAAAGTGCTTTTGCGGAAAAGCGTCCGTGCCAATCTAGACGCTCTTTTCCGCAAATGCTTTTAACAGAAAAACTTTTCCGTTAAAAGCATTTGCGGAAAATCATGCCAATCTAGACGTAGCCAAGAATTTATATATCCCTGTATGCAGAAGAGGTTCGTGTTAATAGTGCTAAGAGCTTTCCTAGTTCCTACCACACATTACATTAATGAAGGTCTTAGAATAGTTCTACATGGTCAAGGTAGATCTGGCAACTGCCTTTCTTCTACTCAAAATCTTCAAGGAATTTGATGGTAGCAGGGAGGAGAAAGGAGAGCAAGTAGCATACCAGAGTTAAACTCTCTTTGGCTATGTCTACACGGCAGGCTTCTTGTGCAAGAACAGCCATTCTTGTGCAAAAACTTGCAGAGTGTCTACACTGCATGCGCGTTCTTGCGCAAATAAATTTACAGTAAAGCATCGGAAAACAGGGCTTCTTGAACAAGAGTTATTCCTCTCCCCACGAGGAATAAGCGCTCTTGTGCAAGAGTTCTTCCCCAAGATGGCAGTATGGACAGGCAACAGGGGATCTTGCACAAGAAAGCCCTATGGGTAAAATGGCCATCAACGCTATCTTGCACAAGATAGCATCCACACTGCCATGGATGCTCTTGCACAAAAGCATATCTCTTCCACAAAATCACATGGCAGTATAGATGCGCTCTTGTGCCAGAATTTTTCCACAAAAACTCTTGCACAAAACAGTTCGGCTGTATCTAGACTGCACCCCTTTTGCGGAAAAGGGATACAGATTAGACACAGCGCAATTGCAAATTAAGCGGGGATTTAAATCTCCCCCACTTCGTTTGCATGAACATGGCTGCCGCTTTTTTCCGGCTCGGGGCTTTGCCAGCAAAAAGCGCCAGTCTAGACGGGGATCTTTCAGAAAATAAAGCCTTTTCCAAAAGATCCCTTATTCCTGATTTTAAGAGGAATAAGGGATCTTTCGGAAAAGGCTTTATTCCAAAAGATCCCCGTCTAGACTGGCGCTTTTTGCCGGCAAAGCCCCGAGCTGGAAAAAAGCAGCAGCCATGTTCATGCAAATGAAGCGGGGAAGATTTAATTCCCCGCTTCATTTGCAATTGCGCTGTGTCTAATCTGCATCCCTTTTCCGCAAAAGGGGTGCAGTCTAGACACAGCCTTCTTGTGCAAGAAGCCTGCAGTGTAGACATAGCCTTTGAAATCCTGGCACGCCGCTTAGAGAGCAAGGCTATACTGAGCCCAGGGTTGCTAGCTGGAAGTAGAAGGTTGTGGGGCTTGGATGCTGCTTACGAATTGGGAGATGAGGCTTGACAATTCTACTGTGGGGAAAGGGGAAGAGAACTGGAGAAAAGGTGCAGTGATGAAGTAATATTTCCACAGGTGTCCTGAGCAAAAAAGCTTTCACCTGAATATTTCTTTCAACTGTTGAGGGAAATGGGAAATCAATGGATACTCCAAATGACACTTGGGCTCCTATAATTTATCCACAGGTGATGGCTTCAGATAATGTAATCACAATTCTGGAGAGTAATTAAAATACAAAAATGGGGCATCCTCACTCAACCCTCTATTGAGCAATAGCAGAAATACAAGTCTGAGCAAGTCTCTCAGTTAAACTTAGTAAAAATATTCCCTCAAAATTGTTCTGATAACAGCATCTCCAGAGTTGTTATAGCTGATATAAAAATTGTGCCAGTTTTTCAGCTGGATGCAGTAGCCTTGGCCAGCGTGAGGGAAGGATAATGATCTGGCAGTCATGGAAAGGAGAGGTCACTTTGCTGAGAAACTCCCCAGCCATCTTTCCCCAATCTCATGTCGTCCTGTTAACATGCAGTTAAGTTTCCTGCATAGATAAGGCTCCTCGCTGGGATATTGACCTAGCAGAGTAACGGCAACCAGTAAAAAAGTTTGTATGGAGAGATGGAATGCTAACACTGAAATCAGAGGGTTGAAACAGTGAGCTATTAGGACTTTCAACACTAGTCCTAAGTTCTAATTTGGTCAATCACACTTATTGAGGAACCTGAACACTTGGGAATTCGTTGGTGAGGAACACAAGGATCTTGCTAATAGAACCCTACTAATCGCTGACACCTGGCTGAAGCGTTTTTCCAAATCTTGAAAGTAGCAATCAACCGCTTGATATCTGCTTGGTGGTCAGTGTCAAGTTAAGTGCCCCAAGGATCTGTTCTAGGGATGATTTTGTTCAGTACCATTATTAATGACCTGGATGAGGGGATGGATTGCACCCTCAGCAAGTTTGCAGATGACTCTAAGCTAGGGGGAGGGGTACATACATTGGAGGGTAGGGCTAGAGTCCAGGATTGGGCCAAAAGCACGCTGCGGAGGTTCAACAAGGAGAAGTGCAGCGTCCTGCACTTGGGATGGAAGAATCCCATGCGTTTATTATAGGCTGGGGACAGACTGGCTAAACAGCAGTTCAGCAGAAAAGGGCTTATAGTGGATAAGTTGGATATGAGTCAAGAGTGTGCCCTGGAAGCCAAGAAGGCTAATGGCATATTAGGGTGCATTAATTGGAGCACTGCCAGCAAATCTAAACAAGCAATTATGCCCCTTTATTCAGCACTAGTAAGGCCACATTTGGACTACTGCATCCAATTCTGGGGCCCCCAATTACAGAAGGGAGGTGATGCAGAGGGTGCAGTGCAGGGCTACAAAAATGATCAGGGAGCTAGAGCACACGACCTATGAAGAGAGGCTGAGGAATTTGGGCTTGTTTAGTCTACAGAAGAATGAGTGGGGATTTGCTAGCAGCTTTTAACTACCTGAAGGAAGGTTCCAAAGAGGATGGAGAGAGGCTTCTCTTAGTAGTGACATGGCAGAACAAGGAGCAATAGTTTCAAGTTGGAGTGGGGAAGGTCCAGGTTGGGTGGTGAAGCACTGGAATGGGTTACCTAGGAAGGTAGTGGAATCATCCTGGCAGGGATGATTTAGTTGGGGTTGGTCTCCATGACCTCCTGAGGTCTCTTCCAGTCTGAAATAGCTGGGATCCCTGGACATTACTGCACTGTGCTTCTATCACAAGACATAGACCATTGCACAGATGGAGGAACAGGCTTTTAGTGCAGACTCTTTTGGACGAGAGCAAAATCTTTCAATTTTGGAATGGAGGCAGTGTAAATAGCAGGAGTTGAAAGGGCAAGTGCCTGCCCAGCGGCTCCCAGGCAACATGTTAGTGGCAGGGCTGTGAGATGCAACTCCTTTCAATTGCTTCTGTTTAAAGGGTTCATGCCTCCCAGGCAACATGTCTGCGATGGAGCCGGGCACCACGGGCCAGATTAAAGTGCTGGGGGCATCCAGCCTGCAGACAGCATCTTACCTAGCCCTGAACTAAGCAAAAGGTCTCTCATCCCATGCTTTAGCAGCTTTGCTTTGTGGAAGCCAGACAGGACCCCTACCCCTCAGTTTACTATTCATTTCCTTTTCCTTCAGGTGTTGATGCTGTGTGCAGAGATGAAGATAATTTTGGACATCTGTTCCCTGTTATATCTTTTCCCTCCTGTTTGTGAGCTACTTGCTTTTTTCTCTCAAAGTGTAAAATCAAAATTATATTTTTGACTATAAATATAGTGACAATTCAGTTGGATGAAGTAACAAGAGATTATTTTTGAAGCTGTAAATGCTTGCAGGATACACTTCCCATGAAAATCTGATTTAAAATGTTTATTTCATTTTTTGGGTAATTACCTTTCTGCAATTCAGACAAATAGCTCAACCCCACAAAAACTGCTACTTTGCCAAAGATAAATTCTTTAGCAAAGTTGAAGTTCACAAAACAGTGTAAAAGACTAAATGAATCAAAGAAAGCAGTAACAGGGTTTCATTTGTGCTTGAACAGTCAATAATCATTTCCTGTAACTATAGACACAAGCCAACATTTGCAAAAAAGTGTGTTTAAATCTAAATTTCTAAATATACAGAATATATTTGGGGGAAGGGATAGCTCAGTGGTTTGAGCATTGGCCTGCTAAACCTAGGGTTGTGAGTTCAATCCTTGTGGAGGCCATCTAGGGATTTGGGGCAAAAATTCATCAGGAATAATACTTGGTCCTGCTGTGAAGGGCAGGGGACTGGACTTGACCCTTCAAGGTCCCTTCCAGTTCTAGGAGATAGGCAATCTCCATTATCATTATAGCACCCTCACCTCCTATCTAAATGAATGGGAGCTGCAAGATACAGCATTTTTAAAATGCTCTGATTTTAGGTGGCTGTGACTATCCACAATCTCGTAACTAAATAGTAACTAAATTTAACTCTTACACAGCATTTTTTCATTACCTTTACTAACTTGTTGAATTTTATCAGAGAAAAACAGCTTTGGTCCTGAGAGCTCTCAACCCCGGTTTGGTAGAATAGGTGTGAAGGGCATTCAGCACCTTGACTTCAGGACTGGATGAAAAGGCCATGAGCCTCTACCAACAATCATTTTGGGCACCTAGCTCTAGGCTGTTTATTTTTGGTCTTTGTGAGGGTAGTAGTTCGTGAAAACAACAAATGGAAACAACACAAGCCCTGTTTTGAAGATATTTATTGAAAATGTGTGACAATTCTGGGAAAGTAAAACAAATCAACATCTGTTCAAGAAGAAATTTCTAGCAGACATAAGTCTCACATCAGTCTATAAAAATAGAGGAAAAAGACCCCAACAAGACTAATATGTGCATTAAGAGACAGAGGTGGATCAAAATACCCATGGGTATCCAAATATTGCTGGTCTTTGCAACTGAAATTCCCCTCCCCCAAAGTTTTTGTGGAGAAGATGAGTGGTCTCCAGCAAGAGTTAACAACAAATCAGAAAAGAAAAACCCTTTTTGATATCATTAGCAATGAACTGATGTGCCACATTATTTCACAGCTGCTGGGGGAGAGAAAAAAAAAAGCATATTCTTGTAAGGAAGAATTTGTTACTAACACCACAAACAGCAAAGCTAAATAAGAAGTCCAGAGATTGGGGAAAGGATAATGAATACCCCTAGTTGTTAATTTTCCCCTCATTACCAAAGTTTCTTCTTTTAATAACTCCTTGCTTGAAAAGACATCTTGTCAACTTTAATCACTTTTGATTTCTATTCCCAATGGGTAAGTTGGAATACAAGTACCGACCAATGATACACTTGCTGTAGGCCTAAAATTCACCAGGACTATTTTTTCCAAATGTTTGCTAACAGGTGCATAACTTTCCCAATATCTGAACTTCCCCACTATTACAAGGATAAGGGCTATGTAAGTGCTTACCAGTACAGGCTCCTGTTTTCCCTAACAGGATCAATTTCTACTGTACTCCCCAGTAATTTCAAGTTTTGAGATCTGGTAAACCATAATTCAAACTAACCTGAAAAAGTAGCCTTGAAAGTAAATATTCTTGAAGAATTGCTATTGTTATGGAAATCTTGAAATTTTAACAAGTTATGCATCAATATTTTTGTATTTTTCATGCTTTTTTCTTTACTGGGGTCATATGCATGAAAACAGGATTTTTTGTAAAAATTAATGCTTCCGGCATGTCATTCTTTTTTTCCTGTGACATCCCATTAAACTGATGTCACACACAATATTATGGCATCAGGTGAGGAATAAGCAGCAGAAGCAAATGAAAGTTTAAGAATATCCCGTTTTCCTGTATCTTGAGCAAAAGGAAGGAAAATATTTGAATAGATGCAGCTGACAACCTGGAGTTGTATTACAACTACTACAATGGTCACAAGCCTTTTGTACTTTACAGAGCTTATGAACTCCATAAACATTGGATTGTTTTTAATGTTGGTAGAAAATAAATAATTTAACCTTAAGTGCCTATTAACTTTAGATTCCTCACTTTTGGGATGTCCATTTTAGAATAATGAGGGCCTGATATTCAGCAATAGTAACCACTCAAATACCCACTGCTTTGAACTGTAGTTGGGAGTACTTCAGCATCTTACAAAATCAAGTCCTAAGCATGTCAAGGCGTGGGCTTACATAAATGGTCACTGGAAAGTTTTTGACTAAAGAATTAGAAAATTCAAAAAGGTAGCTAAATCTTGTGTACTAGTTTTCACTGAGACTAGGCATGTCAACTAATTTGAAGTCTGTGTGTCATGCCATATTTGATATAAGTATGGAACAACCCCCCAATTTTGCAATTAAAAACCCACACATTATACTAGGATCCATGTTTTGAAAAAGACCTACAGTTTTACCAGATACCTCTCTTTTGGAACAAGAAAGAGCATTAAAAATTTAAGGCTAAAGAAAGTTTTTTTTGCAAAAGTTGATCTTCAAACAGGAGTAATTTAATCATCTAAATATGAGTCATCGTTGTGGCAGATTAAAAAAAGTTAGTTTCAAATGCAATTTTTTAATCCAACTTTTATAAAAAAAAACCCTATAATTTTCACGTTGTTCCTAATGGAGTAGCTTCCTGTTTTATATAGTACATTGTCTCATAATGCATTTCTATGTGATCTAAATGAGGGGGTAATGCTCAACTATTACAGGGATGGATATTACATAAACAGCTAAGATCGGAGACTCCATTTCCTATTTTAAAATATTCACTATGTTGAACAAAGACATTAGGATGCAGTTGGACGGAGGATGGTTGTTAACCAAGTTTTATTGTATGATGACTTTAGCCCTTTGGTACTAACTATCCAGTTAAGATCTCCTCATAAGCACCATGCTGTTTGGCGTTAATGGCAGAAGCACTTTACCTGTAACTATGAAGGAATTAGAAATTAGTTTGGATGCTATACAAAAAGTTTCCTTGCCTAAGCATTCCCATCTTCCAGAAAGCAAAAAATATCAGATTTTGTCCAAACCCTAGCAAGCTAGTATGATTTTTAAATGTTTTAAAAAGGAGACTTCTCTGAGGTGTGTACAGAATCAACTAGTAATATTCCATTATTCCTAAAACGGTAATCTTGTATAATGCAGCTTTGATGCACTAAATACCACCATCATGTCAAATTCTTCCCACCCCCAACTTCATTGGTGTGCTAAAACCCTCTTACACAAGTAATCCTACTGATTTCAGTGGGAAGGAGTAAAATGAGCAGGATTTGGTCAATCTGTGAATTAATTTAACAGATCTGATAACTATAAATAATCACAACAGGCTAAGCGGTGAAATTTGGTTAACAGGTAAGTTTTAAAAAGAGTGCTTCATTATACCATAATTACTGCACCAGCCTACATAAGTGCTTTTTACTCTTATTCTTTTAGTAGATTTCTTGCTATAATGTTATTGTGTGGGATTTATCAGACCTACCTAATATGCATCATAAGTACATAGAAACTATTTGCTGCTAAGACACCTGTATTTTTCCTGGCTGAGGTGTCTGCAACCAAAGTCTTAGGCTTGATCTACACTAAAATGGAAGGTTTAAGATACTCAAATCCAGCTACATTAATTGTGTAGCTGGAGTCGACGCCATCAACTCAGCAGGAGGTTGATGGCTTCCCTTACTCCTTGTGAGGAGCAGGAGTATCACTGATGATGAGTTCGATTTAGTGGGTCTTCATTAGACCCACTAAATCAAACCCTGGAAAATTGACCATGACTACATCAATCTTCCCTATAGAGTAGATGTGCCTTTCACGTGTTACACAAAGAACAGAACTAATTACATTTGTGATATGGTTCTTAAAAAGATGTAATTACAAACAGGTGTGTGATTATGCAGCTAATCCATGGCAATTGTTTGTATATAAATCAATGAGAGCTACACATATGCAGTGTGTGACTATTCAGACCTAGAGACTATACAGTTTAAATACGTACTTTGAAATTACTGAAGCTACCTCCCCCCAAAACAGGGCTCCTGTCAACTGATTTTTGTAACCTGAAGATACTTTGGTATTAAAGCAGTTGCAGATTTTTGGACTGTGATATTTATGTAAGACAAGGATGCATTTCAGTACTCTGGGAGAAACTCACTGCAGTCCCTGAACAAGCTCAGTATGAAACATCCCTCCCCATTTTCATTTTTTATTTCAACTGTCAAAGAACCAGAGGTACAAAGGAAACTGGTAACAGCTGCAAATCAGAACCAGGTATCAACACATCCTCTTGTGGACATACTCAACAACATTGCTAATTAAAAAGGAAGAACATATCTACTGCTGTTGAGTGTTGTGTGACAAATACTATACCTAACAAACTACCACCCTCAACATACCCACAGAACAAGCACTATGACAAGGACGAGGAACCATGCAGTTGTTTCAGTATCATGTGGCTAGGGTCTCTAGTACAGTGATCAGCGACAACAGTGAATTTTGTGTCAAAAATGATTCATGATTCAGACTGAATTACCCAGGTAACCTAGAGATTTCCCAAGGGACAAGTGGCAGGATTTGTTTTGGTGTGTTTTTTTGGTGTAGATGAGAAATATTATTTTTTGTAAACCAAACAATAATTCTATGGAAAACTGATTACACTACTTTGGGCTAAGTGCTCTAAAATACTATCTTCTGCCCATGTAATTAAATGTACACAGGAATTCTATAAAGGGAGTAGGAGAGTCCAAGAACAATGTGGTTTACCAAAACACAAACATCTGATATCAAAAACAAATGCACATAACATACTAATATTCTCTTTTCTAATTTTTTTGCATTAATTTATCTACTTTTATTGGGGATAGGGACTGTTGAACAAGGTCACATGATTGACACTGCTACAGTATTTCAACAATCCTTTGGTCCCAGCAGCTGGAAAACAGCTGAAAAAAACATACCACCCATAGAAGGGAAAAACAGTGGCTTAGAAAGTGTCTTTTGCTATGTATCAGAAAATGCAAACTTGTTATAAAATATTCATTTTTATACAAAAGATGGGTCTTGCATTACCACATGGTTACCCCTCCTTTTGCAGGTTACAGTGGTTGCTGGCATCAGCTGGCTCTTAAAATTTTCACTGTTGAAAAAAGTCTAAGAAGAACAAAAAGCATCACCACAATAACTGATCCTTCCAATGGTAAAGAATTAGTAACAATCTCTCTTATCAGAGCTTGGGAAAAAAAAAAAAAAAAAAAAAAAGCAGAGAAACAAATTGAGTCTTCAACAAGCAGAGAAGAGCACTGCTTCATCTGCTGCTTCCACCTTGATTTCTCAGCATGCTTCCAATGTAGTCATGGAGATGAGAGGAACACTACAGTTTGACTGTGACAGTGTCATGAGTTGTTAAAATGAACAGGTGTGACCAATGAACAGGTGTGACCAGTGACAACTAGTTTCAATAGTCTTCCTAGTAGTCTCTCCAAAACAAAGCCTGCACAATGCAGACTTATTACTCCGCTTCTTCAATATGTCCTGATTGCTGGAGTATAGAGGTCTGCGGTATTACTGTACTTGTTCCTCGAGAGATCCGGTCTTGGTCAGTGTTTGCAGACAGGGAGGTCATGGTAATGGGCTGTAGAAAACTAGGTGTCATGCCAGTGGAAACAGTCAGGCTATGACTAGTGCCTTTGAGCGTAAGATCCTGTGTTGGAAGAAGTGGCTTGAGAATACTGACAAGGCAGAAAGCAGAGCCACTTTTAGGAATGAAATTCACTTTGTTCTTGTCAGGACAGTAGAAGGCTGGAATTTCATGCAGTGGCTTTGGCCTACAAATAAAAGGCAAAACAAAATGGTTTAAAGTCAACAAAAATTTACTCTGCAGCAGAATGCATAGTCTATCTTTAAAAGATGACCTGAACATACTTTGAAAAAAATCCTGACATATACAATAATTTGCAGCATGCCCATATAGCAAGAGTATGAGAGCATTCATCAAATAACTGACATTTGTTACTTGGAGAAGAACTGAAGATCAGACACTTAAGTCCCACTTTGCAGTCCTATGATTTCCTGCTTCACAAGATGCACTCTGGTACAGTTCTGCTGTAGACTGCATCTGGCTTTTTAAAGTGTGCTTCTACTCTGAAAAGTAATTTTGTTCAAAGACACTGTGGCTGCGTCTAGACTGGCATGATTTTGCGGAAATACTTTTAACAGAAAAGTTTTTCCATTAAAAGTATTTCCGCAAAAGTGAGTCTAGATTGGCATGGATGCTTTTGCGCAAAAAGTGCTTCTGCGCAAAAGCATTCCGTGGCAGTCTAGACACGATTTTGCACAAGAAAGCCCCAATTGCCATTTTAGCCATGTTTGCGCAAAACAGTTCTTCCCTGTCTACACTGGCCCTCTTGCGCAAGAGGGCTTTTTCCCGAGCGGGTGCGTGAAAGTATTTGCGCAAGAAGCACTGATTGTGTACATTAAAGTCAGTGCTCTTGTGCAAATTCAAGCGGCCAGTGTAGACAGCTTTTGCGCAAAATCTTGCCAGTTTAGACGCACCCTGTGGGTTTCCATATCTGTTGTTTCAGTCTACAAATCAACTCTGCCTTATTTAGAAATAGATTTTTCACTTCTAGGTACTGAACTGAAAATCAAGCTCATTCTGACTTTTGCATCAGTGTTACTACAGATTCTATAAACAAAAGTCAATTTAGTTCAATCCTACTGAGCTCCTGCAATCCCAGAGCTACATATTTGTAATGGAAAGTAAAATATGGCCCTCAAACTTAAGAATTCTTGCTGATATAGGAACCAAAACAGCACAAGTCATTCCTCAAGCTATATTGGTTTTGCAGAAGTAAAAAGGAGTCAAAGGATATATTTTTTTGAAACTACCGTTAGCAGACTGGCATCTGACACACAGGGAGAAGTGGCATGACTAACCATTTTACATGGTGATTTTCTAGAGCAAAAACCATATTTACAAATGGTATAACTGCAAAAACATGATTTGGGAACTTGACGGGAGGAGTGCACAAAGAAACAGTGTTTTATTATAAACATACCTGTTCCTACTCCCACCACTATTCTTCCTACATTTCCCCCCCAATCTTTGTTTTCCCTTCCAGAGTACTATTTCTTTATTCCAATGTGGATTAAAGATGTAAAAGCGTAACTGATTAAATGGGTAACCGAGAAGCATCAGTTTATCAGTTTCCATTATGGTTACACACCAACTTGCTGAAGTAATGCATCTGGCTGTCACCCCATGCTGCAGAGTATAAGCTTTATACGGCAGAGCCCATAGTGCATTCAACTGCTAGGATCTTTAGCAGTTATATTTTTAAACACATTTTTACATCCCTAATGTGGATATGGTAAAGGTGAAGGGAGGTGAGGAAAAGGAGGTGGTAGCTGCATAACAGAATTACCTAAAGGGAGAAAACATTAAACACTGCAATTGTTGGTGGATTTCTTTATCTGTTGCCTCATTTGTTAACACTTGTGCTCACCAGGACTTGGCTGGGAAAGAGTGTGGCATAGTTGTGAAAGGAACCAAGTGGAAAAGGGTTTTCATTTTTGTTTCCCCCTACAATGCATCTGCAGAGTTGTGTATGTATATGCCTAGAAAATTATATATTTAATTTATTTATTTTAATTTATTTTTAATTTATATTAAATTTATAAAATTTAAT